>NW_006198649.1:1173759-1306772 GCF_000334495.1 Tupaia belangeri chinensis
CAGCATTGTATGGTCTCACTGGGCAGTATTCTCTTTCTTTCTCACTCTCTCTCACATGTATGCATATATGTCTGTGCATTCATGCATATGTGCACACACCCTCTGGAATTCTTGGGCCACGTGGTAACACAATCAAACCCACCTGGCTATCCCAGATTCTTCATGAGCATGCCTGGCGTGTATGTACGTGCCTGTGTTCTGGCTGAGACTAGAGGTGAGTCACAATTGTGATAAAGATAAATAACGTTGTCTATACTCTATGGATTTCCCTTTTCACTGTCCATTATCTTCTTAATTATCTCTAATTGGGCTCTAACTCTCACCACTTAACTAGAAAGTATCTTACTGAAAAACTGGAGTTTGCCCAAGTTGGTGGTCAACTGTCTGTCCTCGTCTTATTAGACTTGTCAGCAGCAATTAAAACAGGTGATATTTTCTTCTTTGTCCAAACTTTTTTTCCTAAATTTTCATGACATAACACTACTCTGATTTTCCTGCCTGTCAGTTGACAATGTTCCTTTTGTTTCTCTAATATATCATAGATAGTCTTGTTCTAAAAGTTTTCTACATGTTCAAGTTACCCATTTTTCTCCCTCCTCCCAAGTCATCTTCTATTTCCCCTTGTTCTTTCCTTAAGTGGTACCATTTAGTTCATGGCTCTAGATTTTATTCATTAATGGTTTTCGAATTTAGATATTGAGCCTGAATCTCATCCCTTGGAGTCAGGCTCAGTACCTACTGCCTCATAGAAACTTCAAAGCCAACAGGTCCGAAAAGAAATATTACCCAATATCCCTATTTTATGCTCCCTTGAGCACCTCTCATTTTAGGAAATGAGACCACCATATACCAACTCAGCAGGATCAGTCCCAAGATTTATCCCTGTTTCATCCCTTCCTTCTTGTCCCACATCCTCGTTATCAATACTTGCTGGTAGCTGACTCTGTAAGCATAGCTCTGGTCTGACCATTTCTGAACATGCCTGCTACTAAAATTAGAGACCGCACCAACATTGTGCCTTGTCTGGAGTACACTAATAGTCTCCAAACCAGTGTTCCTTCTGTTCTGTTCCACAGTTTGTGGTCCCTACATACTGTGGTCAACACAGCCCATCGCTGCTCTTCTTAAATTTAATTGTTCAGGTAAGTTTATTTCTCTGCTGAAAATTTAAAATTGTGTTTTATTTCACTTACATAAAATTCAAACTTAGTATAGAGTTCTAATTACCTTTGCCTGTAACTCCATTGCCTTTCTTTTTCTCTGATACGTATTCATTCCCAAAGCTCTTGCCGCTGTTTGTTTGGATAGCTTGTAGTGTTCATACCCGTTATTTACATGGGTATGCCTATTTATCTTTCCTAACCAAACCCAACCGCTGTCCTCTCATCACTTTAAGTGCCTGATCCATCCATTACACTTTTAATTTAAATTTGCATATTATAGGATTGTGGCGTGGTCATCCCTTCTTAGAGTGATTTCTCATTTTCCCTCTCCCTGTCTCTCTCTCTCTGTTTCTCTCTAGCAAGCACATACCACTATGGCAAAAATCTTTCCAAAATTATACTTTCTCGAGTGATGGGAGCTAAGTCAATTAATATTCTTTATGCATTTTATTTAAAATGCCCTATTCACTCATCTCCTGCCAGATATTTAAAAATTAATTGCCTTTCCTTGCCTAGTTTTATCTAATTTTCTTTACACTCAAGAAGGCCCTCAATAAGTTGTTTTGGTGAATAGTTTATTAATGGCGAACCAGTTTAGTGACAAAATCAGGTGTTTTCAAACAGTAGAATCTCGTGATGTAAAGGGAAAGCTGTCGTTAGGTATGGATTTCAGGGGTGGAAGCTCAGAATCCAATACAGATTTAACAATGGCTTGTTGTGTATCGTGAAGTTACTTTACTTTCCTGTAACTGTCTCCTCAAATCTATAATATAGATCTGGTATCACCCAGTTCCCAACCTCATAGATACAGATGTTTAAGAATTAATTAAAGAGTGACTATAAGATTCTTTGATTTTACTTTAAAATTTGTCACTAAAGTAGTTAAAAATGATTTACGCATTACTATGGCTAAGAACATTTTCCCACCTTACCAGCTAGTTATCACTGTCTATATTGAAGAATAATAAACGTTGCAGGTATACCCAGGGTGGGAAGGTGGGATCTGTCAATACCAGGTTTATGCAGTAGAAGAAGAAATAGTCTACAGACATTCAAAAATAATAATAAAACTGGCTAAAAGTTCATTGAACTTTTATTATGTATTTGTGCTAACAGTTCTGAACAATATCAGTGACAGAATATTCTTCCCAGATTTGTCTAAGGTTTAAACAATTGCTGTAGTTATTATAGAGTTTTAATGATATAAATGTAAACCTTATATTGTTATCCTTAAATAAATATTGCATGCTTTATTCTTCAATAAATATTGGGAACATATACACACATTACTATGAAGAATTTCCATTTGCTCAGTAGGATACAGCTTCACTTGTTTAAGAGAAAATTCACATCAGCTTGGAATTATTCTGGGGAATTATACTAGCTCCCTTCAGACACAGTTGAAATGTGCTACATGTTCTTGCATTTAAACAGTAGATTTAAAGTAAGAAATAATAGTATATGAATTGTAAAAATGAAGGAAAAGAATTTGGATTTCTTCAATTCTACTACTCTTTGTGACCACTTATAGATTTTGTGTTTAAAATTTGAAAACCACTGAAATACGGTTGAAGACAGCAAATTTTTTAATGTACAGATACAATGTAATAATTCAAATAGACTTTGGTTACCCTTGTGACTATTCTAGTTTATATTATCTTTCCTTTTTTTTTTTGGAGAGGTTTTTGCTATGGGGCACGTGCACTCACCAGAAAGACAGAGACAGCGAGACAGAAAGTGAGAAATCACCCTCCAGGGGAGATGGTCACGCCCACAATCCCTTCTCCTCCATTCTCCTCTCGGGATCTTGGGCACGAACGCACACGCGCCCGGTGTGAGTTTAAGCCACCAGGTCTGGGACTCGAACCACGGTTGACTACATGGGAGTCCAACAATATAGCCATGACGTTAACTGCTGGTCGCCCAATTTATATTTTCAATATATTTATATAATTATACATTGACGATATAAAATTAGGAATCTTTCTTTTGGAAATGATTTTTTATTTTAGAAAATGTTTTAGCAGTAGATCCCTTTATATAAACTGAAATGATCTTTTCTGAATCCCACAGGCATAGCCTGAGGAGTAAGTGAAGTAATCTGTATACAATATTGCTTTGATACTTGAATATTTAAATTGTAAGTGAGGTTGACAATGTGGCATGTTACTACTGGTATTTAAAAAGTACAGGATTATTTAGAAAAAATATTGGTACACAACTCTTGAGGGATGTACAGTGCCACAGATAGGTATAATCAGCAAAAATGATTGTATACCAGCAAAAATGATTCACATACATACTTAGAAGTTAGAACATGTGTGAATAGGTAGCTCTTGTCAAGGTCCATTTTTATTATTTTGGTTGAATGCTTGTATCTTTTGTTACAAATGAATTTTATTTACCTGACTTAGAGTGTATGCAGCGTAATGGCTCTATTTTCTTGATTAAAAGGATAAACATTTGATGCATCATTTTAATAATGCATACTTCTCTATATTAATGGGGGGGTAAACTAAATCAGGCAATCATAAATATAAATCACACAAAAAAAATTACAGTGGCACTTGAGACAGCAAACTGCCTTATGTCACACAAGTTGCCCCATATAATTCCAGGGAGCATGTTCATCTGCTCAAGTGTTATCACAGAGGCATTCCAGGTTGCACTTTGTGTGTCTCAGCCCAGTTAGACATTTGACTGCACAGTCAGTACAATAGCACCCGAGCAGGGGGTAAGGATTTTACTTAAAATGCAAGGAGTTGTCAATGAAAACTCAGGGGGTGGCTGGATACCGACAGTGTATCAGAGCAAAGCTGAAATGTTCTTGGAAGTGAAATCCATTTCTGAGGTGCAGTATCTTATTTTGAAATTATTGTCTATTTTTTTTTTTATAAAAAATGAGTCATTTCTTTTTCTTTGTCTACGTGAGATTTTCCAAAAGCAAAAGCAAAATAAAGTTGCTAAGGAGAAAAAGAAAAGAAGATAAACTTAATGAAGCTTTGGTCTACAAAGTAGACTATTTGCCTGTATTTTCTAGAAGTACAGAGACAAGTCCAATTTATACCTGTAAAGGAGTATTGTAATTGGAAATGTTTCAAAAGCTAGCTCCCACCTGAATCCCAGAGGCACATAGTGTTTATAGAGAGTGCTGCAAGCTCTGATCTCATTTATAAACTTGGCAATTTCCTCTAACAGAAAAATAGGCAAAGAGGCAGGTGTATGATTCCGATTGCCTAGAGTTTATTTAAATTGTCTATTTACTTTTCTGTTGAATGTAATAAAAGGTATTTACCACAGCATATGCCACATGACAGGGCACTTTTGATTTCTTCGAAATTGTTATGTTTGGGAGAAGACAGACTTTGGGAACTAAATCTTCATTAAAGCTGTGATTTAACTAGCAAATTTCGTCAGCATACAAGCAGCGCCAATTAAAGCTATATGAGAGCTTTTTATTAGCCTGTCTCTTTAGATTGCAAAGAAATAGTGGCTTTACACAGCCACCCTCATGTATATTGGGATTAAATAATTTTAGTTTCAACTTAGCATCAATATTTTTGAGAAGGTGATTCTTTGTGAGTAATTCATTCAGCTCTCATAAATCATGAACACACATTTTAGTGATGAAGAACAATTTGGCTAACACATCTCTGTGCAGAAGGCTGTGGCCTGATAATAATGCAGTCGGACAGTGGGCTTCAACCATTATTTGAATAGACTACACTGAGGCAATAAACTATTTTCATTTTGGAATGACAGGTTGCACATCTTCCACGCTGTGCCTCACCTGCTTGTTGTTATCAAAACCCTTTTATTCTGTAACAAATTATGGCAAATGGAAAGGGCTTTATAGTGATGACATGCAGGTAATATCTCCTGATAATAAGGATGTAACACTTGCTGCCACAACAAATGTACTTCCTGCTGGTATATTTTATGTGATGTTGCCTGCCGTTTTTCTCATTGCCCTTAGATGCAGGAAGCTTTCATATATGGCCTGACAGGTGGACCAAGATAATGGATCCTGCAAAGCACTTTTAGTGTGAAGAAGCATCGTCTATCATTTGTAGACTTGGATTGGTTTCATTCTCCTTTTTCTTATTCCTGGTATAATTAATCTTCTACAATTAGCAATGTGTCAGATCAATCATTGACTTTTAATCAGTATAATTTACCACCAAAACAAGATTGAATCTGATTTTCTAACCCATGAGACAAAGACTTGAATTCCATGAGTTTCAGCCCCAATCTCAAAGACCACAGACATATTTTCATTGTATTAAAGTGACTTTGTGATGTGTTTTTGCCACCCATGGGAGCCCTTTGTAGCTCTGGGCATCCTTCTGGTAGAGGAATACAATTGGCTGAGATCTGGCTCCATCACTTCCTGGTGAGCTTTGAGGGAGGCACAGAGAAATGCCAGAGGCAATGGAGAGTATAGACATCAGGTTTTGTTTGAACCAGGCAAAAGCCAGAGTTTGATCAGTAGAACTCAGAAGGGAGGCAATCTGACTTGTGTCACATCAAAATGAAAAGAAATCAAACAAATCAAGCTAAAAGCTTTGCCCTAAATGCCCGTATTTTACTGTATCCTTTTATGATTAGATAGAATGTGAGTTATTTGGGTCAATGAGATGATTACTTGATTCAGAAATCATCTATGAAATACCAGCTTGTCACAGTAGTCACTGTCAGTTATCCATGGACATGTATATAAGCATATATGTCTATGTTTATGTGTGTGTGGGCGTGTATGTGTGTGTGCATGATAGAGAGAGAGAGAGAGACAGAGAGAGAGAGAGAGAGAGAGAGAGGTCCTTTCTATACATACAGCTAATGGAAAACTGTCAGCCTTATTTTGGGATAAGGTTTGAAGTGTACGTGGATTTGTTTGGGATATCTCGATGACTATTGAACAAGCTAAGCTAAATGATCATATTTGCCAAATAAGTGTAGGCATGTAAGCAGATAGTGATTGCTTTATATTACACTGTCTCCTACCTCACACAGCAGCCAGTTGGACTTCCTGATAGTACGTTGACATGTATGTCATTTCTGATGTAGTACAGACACAATGAAACTATACATACAGCTAATGGAAAACTGTCAGCCTTATTTTGGGATAAGGTTTGAAGTGTACGTGGATTTGTTTGGGATATCTCGATGACTATTGAACAAGCTAAGCTAAATGATCATATTTGCCAAATAAGTGTAGGCATGTAAGCAGATAGTGATTGCTTTATATTACACTGTCTCCTACCTCACACAGCAGCCAGTTGGACTTCCTGATAGTACGTTGACATGTATGTCATTTCTGATGTAGTACAGACACAATGAAAAACTGAAAAACAATCTCTATCTGTATATTAACAGCACTTTGTGGGTTAGTGTCATGCTGGCACTGGAGGGAGGGAGTCGAGCCCATTAGGTTGTATGCTTCTATTCAGACTCAAATTCGGCTTCTGTGAAATATTCATCTCACACATTCTGACTGTCTCATCTGGTGCAGAAATTAGATATTGCTGACTCGGTCCTACTTGATGAGGTGATATCAGCCCTAAGTAACATCTTCCATGCTGATTTTTATGTGAGCAATCAATTGGCAAGCCCAGACATGTGAACAATTGAATGTTAGCATTAGCTACCTATTGACTTCATTTTGTCTAATTCTGTCTTAAAACTTTAAAAATACATATTCTTTTTATCTTTTCCCCGAAGTATTTTTTTTTATTTATTTGATTATTTCTTTCCTAAGACAGAGAGAGCACGAGCGAGCGAGACAAGAACCCCAACAGGGTCTTCATGCTTCCACCTATGTCTCAGTCAGCCTGAATCTTGGGGATGTGCATGCCTATGATGCACAGGAAGGTCCCAGGACCTTTCCACGTGTGTGCAGTCGCATTTACTGCCATGTCCTCTCCTGCCAATGATCCACCCAGATGACCATTTGAATTTGTCTTTGTTTATAGAACAGACAGCTACTTACACTGAATGATTTAGACTTTTACTGATCTATAATTAGAGAACTAAGATATTTTTTAAGACCAGTCCTTTACATCTTCATGATGATTTGATTCCAGAATAGGGAGAGCATATTCTATAAACATGTGACATATGGGACAACTCCACAAAAAATCAGGCAGTGGCCTATGCCTTAATTTCTGGTGGTATCAATCAGCAAAGATTGATTAGATAGAACATCTGAGCTCATCAGATGCAGCAACTTATCAAGGGACAGGCCCAAGCTTTGTGACAATGTCCAGTTCCACCCTTAAGTCACCAATGTGGAGCAAATCAATTTCGATTATCTATTTTTAGATTTGGAATGTTATTTCAATTAGACTGTGAACTCTGGTAGAGGACTGACCTTACAGAGAATTAAGTGCAATACACTGAAAGCTGGATCACAATTAGCTGATAGCAGTTCAAATCTAACTCCAGAAACTTGGGAAACATTCCAGATGTGTGTGAATGGGCCCCAGACCATGATAGAATGGAATGTGGAGGAAAAGGGGTTGTGGCATGACCATTCTGATAGCAGGTGCTTTCTCTCTTTCTCTGGCTGATCAGTGCACACACCCTTTGGCAATAAAAAATAAAGTATTTAACGATAAAAACTAGTCTGGAAATCTTGGTTTTAATAATTTAACATGATGATTTTTATTTTAGATTTTCATTTATTTTATGTGCACAATAACCTAAAAATATTATAATTGAATTCAGCCAGCTAATTCCAATATCTACATTTCTGTTTGCATTTGTGAAGATCCTGGTACCATAGATTACATCTTACGTCTTAATATTCCTGGACTTATCATGTTTGATCCATACCAAACGAAGGCCAATAATTTCAAAATGTGCTATGTTAATAAGGATTGTAGAATGTTCTAGATGGTGAGATGGTAGGAAAATTGAGTCAACCTCAGCACAAGTATATGTACAGTGTAGCACCGTAGTCATGTCAGAAGGACAATGTAGTTTCAAGTAAACATCATCATTTGTCATTTTAAGTTAGAATTAGTACAGATTTTGTTATCATTTTTTTTTTGAGAGAGGTTTTTGCTATAGGGCACGTGCGCTTGCTTGCCAGAAAGACAGAGAGACAGAGAGACAGAAAGCGAGAAATCACCCGCTAGGGGGAATGGTCACACTGCAATCCCTTCTCCTCTATTCTCCTCTCAGGATCCTGGACACACACGCACATGTGCCAGGACTGAGTTTAAGCCACAGGGGCCGGGACTCGAACTGTGGTTGACTACATGGGAGTCCAGCGACATAGCCATTATACCACCTACTCCTCTATGTTGTTTTGTTTTTATTTTAATTTGTTATTTAAACTTTCCTAAAAAATATTTTGGTTATTTTTTCAGAGGGCAGATGCTTTCACCAGCAAGAGATAGAGGGAAGGAGACAGAAAATATGAAAGCAATATTCATGGGGTATAGTCATGCTACAATCCCTTCTCCTCTATTATTCCCTCTTTTCAGGATTCGGGGCATACACACATGCACCTGGCATATTTCTCAAGGCACCAGCTCCAGACCTTGAATCATACAGTAAGCCATGAGGGATACAGCCACCAGGCCACATGCTTACTCTATTATGTTAGTGTTTATAATGACTATCTCCTATGCAAAGATTATACCTAATGTTAAATTTGTAAACCACTTAAGTAAAAAGTGGTTAAGAGGTATTTAAGCTCAATCTGAGAATTTGAAATAATTTGCCTTTTTTTAAGAGACTTTTCATATATTATTCAACTTTGAGAAAACTATTATAGATATTATTTAAGTGGTACGATATTTCAAATATATTTTGACATGAGTAGGCATTTGAGAACTATGTTGCGACTCCAGGCACTATTTGGAACATTATGTTTAGAGGAAACTAATGTTTAAAACTTTGTGCTTTTCCTAATGAAAACAAGATAGGCATTCCTTTGTTTTCATGCAAAGTGAAATACTTACTCCCCCTCCCTTCATCCCCCCACCTCCCAACCCCCCACCCCACCCCAATAACAAAGAAGAGGTGGCTGTCCCAGTTTTTGCTAACTCAAAAAACAAAAACAAAAACTAGTGCCTCTAAATTGAAAGTGCCCAGGTGGAAAGGTGAGTGGGCCCTGGAAGCAATGGAAAAGAAAATAAAACTTACTTAGAAGTGCAAAGCAGGTGTTGAAGTGAAAAAGCTAACATGGTCAGTATGGTAGTAAACAATGATTTTTTTTTTCTTTTTTTTTGGACTTAGAGGGGCAAGTGATCTTTATTTAACATAAATGATCTTTTTTAAAAATGAAATATAATAAATCTAGTTTTATAGTTTTTATGCCTCATATTCTCCAAAGGAAAATCAAACAGTCAAGGTCTAAAAGTGGAAAAAAGCCATTAGCACTGGCAAATCCTTCGTTTTTTTCAAAACATTTCTTCAGTCCCTATTGATATTGTTCTGATATCTAGGCACTCATTGCCAATCTGACCCAGTCATATTTCTCTAAATATTTTTTAAAAATGGAAACTAACAAGTAAATCCGACCAAGATTACAACTCTCCTTTAGCTAACATTTAACAAATAAGTAAATCAGACCAAGATTACAACTCTCCTTTAGCTAACATATGTTTGCATATTTATTGTCATTTTGCTTCAAATTGATCACACGATGTCCATGGCAGCAGGATTTGTGCCCCTGCTCTAATCCCATGGCCTCTGAGATGGTCTTTTCTGCCTGGTTAGAAGGGAATGGGAGCCACATTGCACTCTTCACAGCCTCAGCCTTTGCTCATAACTCACACTAACTCTGAATCATCTCCAACCAGGATATCTTTTATTGCTGAATAATATCTAAAAGCCAATCATTTTTTACTTTAAAATTGTATAATTGAAACATAATAATTGTCCATAGTTATAGGTGACTGTTTTTTTCACTGTATGACTATCAGATCAGGGTAATTTGCAGATACAACATCACAAACAGTCCTTATTTTGTCTTAAGAACATTAAAAATTTTCTCTTTTAGCTATTCTGAACTACACAATATTGTTAACTAGGGTTACCCCACTGTGCTATAGAACACTAAAACTTATTCTTCTTGTCAAACTATGTATCTGGCAACTAACATCTGTCTGTCTTCCTCTCCCTCCTGCCCTTCTCATCGACTAGTAATCACTTTTCCTCTCTACTTCTACTAAGTCAATATTTTTATATTGCATGTGTGACTGAAAATGTAATTTTTCTCTTTCTGTCCTTGGATAATTTCACTCAACCTAATGTTCTCCTGGCTTGTCTATGTTGGCTCAAGTAACAGAATTTCATTATTTTTATGAGCTGAATAGTATATCATATATATGTAGTGTATATATATATATATATATATATATATATATATACACACACATAGTTTGTGTATATATAATGAAAACATATATGTAATTAAATTTATATATATGTGTGTGTGTGTGTGTGTGTGTATACATAAAAAAAAACCCTTTATATATACCACATTTAAAAAATTCATTTATTAATGGATGCTTGGGTTGATTTCATGTCTTGGCTATTGTCAACTGTGCAGCAATAACAAGAGTGCAGATATTTCTACAACAGGCTCATGTCCATTCCTTTGGATAGATGACTAATAGTGGGCTTGCTAGATCATATGGCAGTTCTGTTTTTAGTTTTCTGAGGAAAATCCATAGTGTTTTCCATAGTGGTTGTACTAGTCTATATTCCTATCAGTAGTGTAAAAGAGTTTACTTTACCCTACATCCTCACCAGTAATTTTTTTTTTTATGATAGCTATTCTAGCAGGTGAGATATCTCCAAGTTACTTTTATTTACACTTCTCTGATTAGCCATATTGAGGTTTTTTTTTTTTTTTAATCCAAAGTTACGGGGGTTTTTTGGCTGAAAGGTAAATTTGTATTCAATTGTTTCACAAACTTTAATTTCTTGTGTATATGTATTTTCTCAAATTAGATGGGTTGAAATTATTTATTAATTGTTAGACTTTTTAGATGGGTACATATGTTGATATAAAGTATGTGATTGGTACCATCTTTGACCATGTAGATTCCATTCATATATGTCAGCTCTATTTAGAATATCCTCTTGTTAACATGTTTTCTTTCCTCATGATGATTATTGCTTCACTCATGGTTTTACTGCTTCCAAAGACGTACATGTGTTCAGCTATAAGTACACTACTATGAGTTGGTATTAAAATCTAACTTACAGCTGGTTTGCAAAAATGAAATGAAATGAAACACCACATTTATTTGAAAAGCACCATAAGGTGTTTTAGGGTCACCTGAAAGCCTGCCCTGACAAAAAGAACTAGAGGAAGAGAGAGAAGCAAAGAAAATATTCAATTTTGTTTCATTATGAAGAATTTTGATACTTAGGCAATTTTTATACACATTTTTTCTTTTACATCAGTGTTCCGAAAATATAACTACAACCACAAACCATAACACTTGCTAACAAGTTACTTTTGTGAATGTGATCTTTTCATTAAATCAGCTGTTCTTCTTTAAACAAGCTGTGTCTTAATTCTCAGTTATTTCCAATATAATTTGAAGATACTGATATACATTATTCAGATTCCAATACAAAGATTTTCTTCACAGTCTAATTACTACTGCTGAAAGGTAGGCAAAGAACCGAAGCATCACTCATGGAAAGAAAAAAAAAAAAAAAGGAAGAAATAATTTTCTATTTCTTAATTTATGATACAGATGGCTAAGTTATTTTGGCTCTGGATTTGTAAGTCATAATTTATTTTCGTTGCTACCTCTTGGTTTCATCCAGATAAACAGAGGATGCCAAAGAGTCTTTAAATGGTTGAATTCATGAAACCCACAAGCACGTTAAACACATTGGTTATAGAGCCAAATGGCTCAGTACGATGTCCAGTGAAAATCCTACAAGCAAATACTCTGTGGCTAACTTGCTTCATGGCTTCTATAATGTCATAAACTTTGAAATAATTAATGAGTGGCTTCTCAGTATAGGCCTTTTCTAGTTCTCAAAAGTTTGACATATTTATAAAAAAATTTGGTTTACAAATTACAAAATGATAAGCAAGCATGTCAAAAATCACTTGTCCAAACTGACACCCTGATGGGTTGCATGTCTAACAATGGACATGGTTTTGATTTTATATCATGAAAACTTTTTTCAAATTTTTCTTTTTAGAAATACTGAAAATAAATCAGCATGTTTAAATAAACCCAGCTGAAAAAAATGATATCAAAGTATGAATGAAATTTCTATCCATATGGGTATTTTCAATAATAAAATCATGACAGAGATATGAGTTAATATTAAAATGCTTCTTTTTCCCAATTACTAATACAAATTAATCAGGAAACCTATAACTCATATTTATCAGATGGCGATGAGGCTCAAATTGTCGTGTCAAAACAGTGGTAAATTTCTCAAATTTATATGTAAATTTCTCAAAACTTACCTAACTATAAAATTTTCAGTTTCATTAAGCTTTTCAGCAACCAGGAAGTAACAATGATGAATCCGGAATCAAGAGTAAGAGTCATCATTTTAAGCTCTATAATCTTTTCTAAGTAATTTTTTCTATCTCAAACTGTTTACTCATTTGTAAAAAAGGTTTCGTAATAACTTCTTTCCAGGTGTAATAAGAATTCTGAGTGAATTAATGAATGTAAAAATAAAATGTGGATTATAAATGCATACACATGTAGAAAATACTATTATTGTTTACTTTCTATTTTAAAATTTTATCAGTTATTCCTCTATAGGAATTAGGCTTGGGATTGTCAATACATTATTATTAATTTCCATAAACAAAAAATCAAAGTGCATATCATATATCCACATATTATCTTTTTAATATTGATCTTATTTTGTATAGTAAGTATTAACATTCTACTGTTTATTATTTTTAAAATTTCTATAAGAAGTGTCTATCCATGTATTTACAGGTAAATGATTGGAACCTAAATATACATCTAGCAAAGTTTTTAATAGTATATTTTATTTTTATTATCAAAAACCTCTTTCCATGTGTGTGTGTGCGTGATTTTTTCTTCTTGGTTGCTATCTTCTTGGTTTTACAGCTGAGCTCCTGTTGTTTGTTATATTTACTTCTAGAAGAGGAATTTCTGTCTGTGAACTATAGCTGATAGAGGTCTTAGCATGATTGAGTAACTATTTGTTGAGCTTACCTTTCCCAGGTTTCTATGATTAATAAGTAACTTCCCCAAATCAATCATTTTTTTGCATGTTACCATTTTTTTTCTTTTTTTGGGGAGAAGTTTTTGCTATAGGGTGCGTGCACTCGCCAGACAGACAGAGAGACAGAAAGCGAGAAATCACCCTCCAGGGGGGATGGCCACGCTGCAATCCCCTCTCCTCTATTCTCCTCTCAGGATCTTGGGCATGCATGCACACGCACCCGGAGTGAGTTTTAAGCCACCGGATCTGGGACGCAAACCACAGTCGACTACATAGGAGTCCAGTGACATATCCATTACTCTAACTGCTGGTCCTGCATGTTACCATTTTTAAAATAGTGATAAACTTGGTAGAGATGTGAATTTTGTTCCTTCTTCTTTTTTAAGCCTTTTGCATAGGGCACATGTTCTTTTCAGAGAGAGACATAGACAGTAAGAGGGAAAGTGAGGACATCCCTGGAGGGATGGTGGGTGGCCATACTGCAATCCCTTCTCATCCATTCTCTTTTTGGGATCTTGAGCATGCACACATATGTGCCCAGCATGATTTTTAAGTCACCATATCTGGGACTCAAACTCAATAGTGGGAGTTCAATGACATAACCTATACACCATCTGCTGGTCCCCAAATTTTGTACATTTTTAAGAAATTTTTATTGCAACTTCTAAATTCACATGATAGTTGCATATCTTTAGGAGATCAACAACTTTTCAAAGCATATATGCAATATGTAAAAATAAAATTAAGAAAATAAACATATTTACCATCTCTAATATTTATTGTTACTTCATATTGTTTAAAATCTACTCCACCTGTTCTTTTCAAATATATATTCAATATTCTTTACTGTGCTATAATATTTTATGATCCATTCTACTTGCTAATGTACACTTAGTATCTGTGAAGCAAGTTTCTCCCATCCCCCCAACCATCTCTCCTTTCCAGCTTCTGGTATTCACCATTATTTACTTATAGGCAATAGAGTCTTTCAGCTTCTGATAATAAGAGAGGACATAAACATGTGTTTTTCAGAGACTGACTAATTTCACTTAGCATTATGTATCTGAAATTCATCTATTTTGTGACAAATGACAGAAATTCACCCTTTTAAAGCTTCTCCACAACAAAATAATCTCGAAGGAAGACATAGAAATGGCTAAAAAATTGCATGGAAAGGTGTTAAACATCACTAATCATGAGAAAAATGCAAATCAAAACCACGATGAGGTATCACCTCACCCCAATTAGTATGGCTGTTTATAAAATCTGGATAAAAGGGAACCCATATGCACTGTTTGTGGGAATATAAATGAAAAGCATATGGACGGTTCACAAAAAAAAAAAAACCTGAAAATTTTTCAGTATTTTAGAGATGAAGCTGTGTGCAAAATGTTTGCATATCTAAGTTCACATAGTTAGAAATAATAATCATCTCTTGATGTGTCTATTAAATAACACAGGAAATTTATCGAGGAAGTATTATGAGACAAAAATCATGCAGAATGAAAATTTTCCACTAAAATTATGAAAGCATTTTATCTTACACACAGTTTTACAGTTTATTTTTGTTTATTTTTGCCATAAAATAGGAACTCAGGAAGAGTGAAGGTAAGAGGGAGAGAGAGAGACAGAAATAGAGGATCCCCAGCAGAATTGTACGCCTTGATCCTATCTCTAGCCTCAGCCAACTCAGATCACAGCTTTGTGTACCTGATGTGTTCAGGTAGACCTCAGGACACCAACTTTCCCATGTGGATGCAAAGCACAGAATGCTATATTACTGTTGAGCTACTGTTGCTGGTCCTACCCTAATACTTATTGATATAAGGTATAGTACATGTTTACCTGCTATTAGAGAGATGAATAAATGTTTTTCAAAATGTTGATAGATTAGATTTATAGGATGCTTTGGGCTTTTCACTAAGTAACATTAATATCAACATTATCGTGTCTATCATATTTTACAACAGAACATCGTGAAATTAACAAGTCCTTGTAAGTTTATTAGCAAAGAGTAAAGGTGAAGTATTTTATTTTAAATTGTTGTAATATTCTATGAGAAGTATATACAAAAGCTTATTGTTTTCATTTCTTTCACTGGATTTGGGAATATGTATGTGTCACCTTTGATGAAAGACACAGGTTAAGACATAGTATGTGGCAAAATGGAGGAACATGAGTGAGGAACAAAAAGTCAGGTACAGAGCAATGCTGTTGATATTTTGGACTTAGAAATTATTAGGTAAATATCATTGTTTGGGAGATTGGATGGCCAAATGTGATTCTCTGTAATGTGAGAAGGTTCTGTTTGCATCTAGAGACCTCCCTGAGTATGGTCAGCACATAGCACTAGGGGTAGATACGAACATGAAAACCTTGTGGAGGGCACTATTTCTCTACGTTCTCATCTTTCTATTTCTCATTCATGGAAGAAAAAAATAAACTTAAAAAAAAATTTTCCCCCCATGGTGACCGCTTGTTTAATGCACATTGTTCTAAGATAATTAGCTGCCTAAAATGTTTACCCTCAAGTAGTTGAATTGAGGAATACATTTGTCTTTGAATATTTTTGCTCTCTTCTTTATTCGTTTTATAATTTTTTTCTACCCAACACTCTTGGTGATCATGTCATCTATTTTTTTTTTTTTTTTTAAGTCTGGTAAAAGTTTTTTTTTTTTTTTTTTTAAAGAAAAAAGGAAATGAAAAAAGATGAGAGAAAGTGTTTCTGTGAATATTTCATACAGTGGTATGCTGTAAAGTGTGGAGGGTTAGATCTCAGGAGAGGTAATCTTTGTCTTGAGATACTGAAATAAAAAGTAGGTCATTATTCCTTTAAAATGGCTGCTCAGACCCTGGCTTTTTAGCTTGACCTCAAACTAGATGATTGAAAGAATAGGTGCAGTGTTATGTGGTTGCTTACAGTGGAAATCTCATAGCCATCATTCTGTAATAGCATAAACAATGATTTTCATTGTTCCATAAATCTCTAGTGAGTTCACAGAAAACTTGGTATGGTATTCTATGGATATATTCACACAAATTTCTTAAATGTTTTTAAAATACAAGAAAAATATAAAGATATGGTGGAATCATATATTAGAATAGTCAATATGTTTTCTTATCTGTCAGTACATGTTACTATATGATGAATTTAGCAACAAGAATGTGTATTGAGAGTCAGGGCCACATAAATGATTCATCCTCTGTGTCCTGGTGTTCTTTTGTATATATTCATGTAAAAGTGTCAATGTTGAGTTGTCAGTTCCATGATCCATGTTATAAACTGCTGAGTAAACATCAAAATAAAATTTCTGCTATTTACCCATGTCTTTTAGCAATATTATACACTTAGATATGCAATTGGTTGATATGAAACTTTTGGTTGATTATGTGAGAGCTAAAGAAAACATTTAATTTCAATTTGGCATATATTTATTGAGCACCTACCATATATTTGTCCCTGTGCTGAGTGGTTAGAGAACAACATAAGCAATATAGACACGACTGCTGGAGTCAAGGAGCTTGCAGAACAGTGGAGACATGTTTTTGGGAAAAGCCAATGAAAATAGTGTTGTGGAGGCTGTGACTTCTTTGAGGGCACTTACTTGGCAGAAAGGTAACATATAAAGTCAGATGCAAGTGGGACTGGGAGTTCGTTAGCCAGGCTAATGGGATAGAGAATGGTCAGAGATCGACAGGTACATGGAGGACTGCAAAGGGGCATGTACAACAGAGGCGGCTCATACAAATACAAGGAAGAAAGAGAAATGATGGCATTTTCCTGTTACGCTGAACTGGCATATGCTGTCTTATTTGATGAGAAAGATATGCCACAAACTCCAGACAACATGTCAGACGAATGAGGCGAAGTCAAGTTTGCTACAAAAATTAGCAAATTTCTTACCAAATGGTCCAATTTTTGAGTTCTGGTTTATGTATCTTCACTTTTTCAGGGCCAAGCAAAGAGTCCTGCTTCAACGTATTACTGTTTAGGAATTGATCACATTATGGTTATTAGGTTAGCGTACTTTATATGTATGGCTGGCCTTCTTTTTTACCATAATGGACAATAACAAATGCTCATGGTAGTAAGAGTGTAGGTAAAAGGTGAGTTGCTGTGCTAAACACTCGCCATATAAACGTATTAGAAAGGTCTATGCTCCCAGTCACTTCTAGCCTATATGATACATAGGGAGGCCCAATTCGCCCTATTCTTCATGACTTACAGCATTTCCCAACATACTTCTCTCTGTAGGTATGCTTACTATGAGAAGAGCAATAGCCTGTTCTAAATCCTAATTCTCATGCTTACTTCTTCAAGACATGTCTATTTATCTATAATCATTTTCTAGAAAAACGTATTAAGTCAGAAAGACTAGTATGAGGATCTTGAAAAAAATAATACTAGTGTTTTATAATTTCAGAATAGAGTTTAAAAAATAGAATTCTTCCTAATACAATTTCTTCTGAGATCTTTTTGGGAATAGTATTTCTTTCCTCTGAGGTAAGATTCACTGATGGTTTCTCTCATTCATTCTCTTTTGTGCCACAGTTTTGTTTTTGTTTGTTTGTTTATTTGTTTGTTTGTTTTCAAATGCTTTTCAATCCTTACTTACCTTCATTACAAAGAAGAAAAGTTTTGATGTATATGAGCACAGGGCATAAGTTTACAGGCTTCGATAAGAAATTGAGCATTGTGTTAGGCCAGTTAGGTGATGTGGTTAAGTCAGCTGAATCCCACATGGCTGACTGTGTAGTCCAAGTCCTGCAACAGTGACTGGAAAGAAATGGTGTGCGTGTGTGTGCGTGCATGCCCAAAATCCTGAGAGGAGGCTGGAGGAGGAATTGCAATATGATCCTTCCCTCTGGAAAGTGCTTTTCCACTCTCTCTCTCTCCTTTTCTGTCTCTCTTCAGTGAGCACACACTTCCTAGAGAAAACTAAAAAATAAAACAAAACAACAACAACAAAAAACCTCTGGAAATGCTGTGCTGAGAGAGGTCCCATTATGGGGTATCTAAAACCCACTGTTTCTCTTAGTCTGTTTCTCTTAGTCCTTTCAAGTTGTTTAATTATTATTAATTTATTAATGCTCAAGTTTCCCAACTTCACCATCCCTATTTGCCCCCAAAGAAATTGTATCTGATAAAGTGCCATGAACAACTCTTCATACATACAATATATAAAAGTGGAAATACAAATTGAAATCAAAGTGAAATACTGAGCCTTCAACTCACTGCTTGGTTTTCTGCCTCACCTTCATTCCTGCCCTCCATCCTACTTCAGCTTCTGTTGTTTTGTCAGGTGAGAGCCTTTTCTTCCCTGCTCTACTTCCCTCTCCCCACACAAGCTCACCTCATTTTATTTGACTTCTTTACTCCATATTTTTCAGTGTGCTTTTCATCTTCCAGAATTTTGTGAAATTTTCTTTGCTGGTGACATTTTCCCTGCATTTTCCCCTATTGTCTGCTTACAGTTTGTTGTTTTTGTTTTTCCAGTTCTCATTTAAAGGTTATATCATCTCAAAAACAGAGATGTAGAGATTTCACTCCAGTGAGAATGTAGAGGAATGGACTCAGTATCTCTTGGTCTGGACAATGGGCTAATAAATCATCTCATGGTCTGTGCTGGAATGCTACTTCTGGACTGTAGAGTTTTAATGTCTTCTATCAGGTTGTGCCTTCCTATTTAGTTTTAGGGATTATAGAAAAGGATACTTAATGTGTAACTTGAAAATAGTAAGATCATTTACTTTTTAAACATAATAAACCATACTCTGCATTTTCAGAGGATGCTTAGTGCTTTTGGACTGAGGAGTAAATTACCTGAAAATTTTGACCACTCATTTATTCAGGTTCCTGATGGGGTCCCCATCCCAAAAAACTCAAATCATCTCAGGATGGACTAACTTTAAAATTCATGATATCACAAAAAATAAATCCTTAAGAGCAAATGACATTAAGAGTACTAAGAGGAGGTTCAGCTTTAAATATTTTTTCCAGGTTTTTGCAATAGATTGCATATATTCGCCAAAGAGAGAGAAAGTGAGAAATCACCCTCCAAGAGGGGATAGCCATGCCACAATGCCTTATCCTTCATTTTTCTCTCAGGATTCTGGATACACATGCACATGCACCCAGTGAGATTTTCAAGCCACCAGGTCCTCCCAACAATTTACATTGGGGCTTTTGGTTGATACTACTAATGCCAATGTATAAAAAATTGTGGGGACCAGCATTTGGCATAATGGCTATGTTACTGGGTTCAAATGTAGTCGATTGTGGTTTGAGTCCCCAACCTGGTGTCTTAAACTCACGCCGGGCGCATGTGCGTGAGTGCCCAATATCCTGAGAGGAGAATGGAGGAGAAAGGATTGCAGCATCACCATCTCCCCTGGAGGGCGATTTCTTGTTTTCTGTCTCTCTGTCTTTCTCTGTCTTTCTGGCAAGAACACATGACCTATAGCAAAAGCCTCTCCAAAAAAAATAAATTAATAAAAGTGAATATAGCTTTGTAACAAACAGTCATAACAAATACATTTGGACAAGAATCTTTATGTAGGTGATTCAACTGCAGACAAAGATTCAGTTTAACATTAATCAGTGGAAAAGCATCTCATCTAAAAGTACCCCACATAGACCACACAACCAAATGTAACTACAACTTCTATAATAGAAGTTAGCAGCTTTGTTTTTCTTTTCTTTTTTCTTTTATTATTTTTTTTAGAAAGACTTTTGCTATAGAGTGTATGTACTTTCCAGAGAGACAAAAGGCAAGAAATCATCCCCCAGGGAGGTTGGCCATGCCACAATCCCTTCTTCATTCTCCTTTCGGGATTTTGGGCACACATGCACATACATCTGGTGAGAGTTTCAAACTGCTGAGTCCAGGTCTTGAACTGCAGGACCAGCAACATAACCTTTTATGCCATCTGCTGGTCTTAACAGTCTTATTTGACTTCCAGGGTCCTGTCTTCAATGTAATTGCTTATATGTGTATATTCTTGGCAATTGAAAGACTCATTTAAAAAGAATAATAAATATTTTTATCAACAGTAATAATGTTCTGAGTGCATTAAAGGAAGAGAAAGCATAATACTGCTAGAAAAGCCCTGAGTTACAGAAGTAGCCCCTGAAAAACAAAAAGAGCTCTGTAAATTATAGCATTTCTAGGAAAACTGTCGAAAGCAAATTTACATAGATGAAACCTACCACCCCCTACATATACACATAGTCAATACTATGGAGTGTTTCAGTGATACTAACTTACTTCTGTATGAGAAAGAGAAGTTAACACAGACTGTTCACCAGTAGTACTATTGAGTTGAACTGAGGATGAAGGCAGAAGGTAGTATAGGAAGGGATGAAGGCAAAAGTATATTCACACATAGCATTTGGAAAAACAAACACACAGGCAAAGCAGTTTTAGTTAGGGTTATTTAGTGAAGAAATCTTAAAAATTATTTGGCCTATAATTTGATTTTTTTCCAAGGGAGATTTTTGCTATAGGGCACATGTGCACATTGGAGAAACAGAGAGACAGAAAGTGAGAAATCATCCCCCAGGGGGATGGTCATGCTGCAATCTCTTCCCCATTTCCCTCTTGAGATTATGGGCACAAACGTACACATGCTGGGTATGAGTTTCAAGTGACTGGGTCTGAGAGTCGAACCATGGTCAGCTACAGGGGTGTCCAACACCTTAACCAGTACCCTACCTGATGGCCCCTAACCTGACTTTTTAAAAGTTCACTTATTTATTCCATGAGAGAGAAGGACAGGGAGAGAAAGAGACAGGCATACCAACAGGGTACTCAAACAATTTACCCCCAGCCTCAGTCAGCCCAGATCATGTGCATGTGCTCAGTGTGCACAGGGAGGCCATCAGAGGTGAATATGGGACCTACCCATGTATTGGGTTTTCAGAAGAATTATGATGTATTTTGTACAGAAACAGAAAAAGTACGTCATGACATTTTTGATGACCCAATAACTCCAGTTGTGTTACCACTGTGCCACTATGTGATCCCTAAAGACTTATTTTAAATGTCAGTCTTTAGCTGTGCTTCAATACCTTTGTGTCATAGATATATTAGTAGTTATTCATGCTTGACCTGAATTCCAAGGACAGCATATTTTTGATACCAGGAAATTTCTATCCTCAAAGTAGCTTTACTCTAATGCATTCATCTGACAAGATTCATGGAATGAAGTCTTATCAGTGCTAAGTTATTTATGAGGATAAATAGTCTGGGGAGATAAGTGTTACCCATTGCATATGGCTGGAAGAAAGAGATTCCGTTTATGTAGGTCAAAAGGAATTTAACCCACCTATTTTCAGTGTTGCATTTCAGACAATTATGTCACAAGTACAACTTTTTTTTTTTTTTAATTTGCTATAGGACGTGTGCACTCACTGAAGTGAGAGATACAGAGCGAGAGATGGAAACAGAGAGAGAGAGAGAGGGAAAGTGAGAAAGCACCCATTGAGGGAGATGGCCATGCTGCAATCCCTTCTCCTCCATTCTCCTCTCAGGATTTTGAGGACTCATATACACATTGGTACACTACAGGGTTTTGAAGTCATGACCCACCACGAGCCATCCTTGAATCATGGGCACACATGTGACTCGTGTGTTTTTCATACCTCTGGGTCTGAGACTCAAATTGCACAGTCATACAGGATTTAGTCACCTTAATCACCATGGCCAGGGTTGATCCATAAGTATAATTCTTACAAGAATAAACTTACGTTAAATGTCACTAACATGCTTTCTTTTTCTAAAGAAAAACATAAGGAAGGTTTTTCCCAAGTGGAAAAATGCTAATACTTTAAAAAATTGTTAGCATTTTTGGATAGTCCTTTTATTTAAATGTGAAAAAACTGCTGACTCCCCTTTTATTTCTAGTATAAAGACAGCACTATGAGAAGAGCCAGGATGCAGTGTGGCGGCAGAAGGAGCTGTTGGAGTCACATGGGCTGAGGGTCAAGTATTCTGGTTTAGATATGAAATGGCTATGTGAACATTGCAAGTAATTAAATGTCGTCATAGTCATTACTGTATGAATGCTTAGACAATTTCCAATGCTTAGGCAATCATGATTACCAATCTACATATCACAGCAACCTTTTACACATCTGGTCTGTGCCATCATATAAGTTTCTCAAAGAGTTTTTAGAATTATGTTTTCACATCTTTCATTTAGAAAAAGCCCCCAATCTATTTATTGCATTAACTTATCCTTTGCAGGTGATAACAACTTGTTAACCTAGACACTAGATCACATCTTTATCAATGCCAGTTTCTTTCTACAAGTGCTCCTCTTTTCTTCTTCTTCTCTTCCTCCTCCTCCTCCTTCTTTGTTTCCTTATGTATTTATTCTGTGAGAAAGAGAGAAAGCACCTCCACTGGGTATTGACACCATGATCCACCTCCAGCTCCAGCTGGCCCTGAATCATAGACATATAGGTGATTGGTGTACTCAGGGACATTTCTTGCAACCTTCCCACATGAATCACCCTTTTGAAGTGTTACATTTTACTGCCACACCACTGTCTAGCTCAAAGATGCTCTTCTTTACTAGACAGCATGGGACATATACTCATATCCTTACTTTTACTTCGCACTTTAGTTCTTCCCTTGGTCTACATTGGTCCTAAATTCCATCATCTAGACAAAAATGCCAATTGATTGTGAGAATGCACTGAGAGAGAAAATGTTCTCCTGTCCCCTCGAGTTTTTAATTCAACCTCAAATCAAAAGTCTCCCACTGTGCCTGTTTAGCACAGTATGTGCTAAATTGGTCTTAAACCTGTCACCTGTCTATGATGTGCCTGATCATTCACACGGCAGGATTCTCCTCCAGACACTGAACACCACTCACTGGAAATACCAGGTCTACCCAAACTGCACCATAACAGCACAACTCTGATTCAGAGTCCTTTCCATCCACAGCATTGTTTTTTAAATGAAGATTCCATCAATAGCTTACAAGGTGAGAACAAGGAGCTTAGATTATTATTATTTTTTTTTCTTTATAGTCATTCTCTGTATCATGGGCATACTCTTATTTAAAGAATTCTTAATATCAGTCCCCTCTATTACTCATATCCAATACCAATAGCAGTTCTGACATCAGCAGCCCAACTCTGGTAAGAGTAAAAACCTGTCATTATTCTTTATGAATCTGCTTTGTAATTTTCTGTTATCTACTCTTTCATACTATGTAAGAATTTTCACTAATAGCAAAGTGAACCACAATGCCATTGTTCTCAATTTAAAAGCAATATTCTAAGATACTTCATAAAATTATATTTCCATAAGCACATAACAATTTAACTATTTAATATGAAATCTTCCTATCAATTTATAAGCTCACAACCATCTGAATACTTAATATGAAAATGTCATGTTAACCAGAGTTGAAAATGAGGTATCTACTACAGCATAACACAATGACCTTGTAAAATATATCAACTAACTTTTCTGAGCCAATCAACGAACATGAATATATTTTTAAGGTAAATTTTGTTTTCCGATGCAATCACTTTTCAGGTGATTTCTGATTTACCATCAAAGATTATACTTTCTCTTGGAAGTATTAAGATACATTATGATATATGAGACTAAGGGTATGGTGTAAGGGTAGTAGTTTCCTCTTAAGTGAGGACAGTTTGAAGAATATTAGACATATTCCACATCTGTCCATTCATAGTATCTTTAGGTTATAACATTTCAAACATGAAAAATTTGTTAAGTCATCATCAGGCCATAACATTTTAGCATGTGTTGGTTTAAAAGATTAGTCTTACAAGTTCATGAGGTACAGGAAAATCTTTCTTTTATTATCATATATGGCAAGTTGGTAAGAAAGGACAAAAACAAAAAGTAATGTGGAAAAATAATCAGAAATCCACTGTAGCCAATATCTTACATGGGATATAACTTTGTAATGTGTGGTATTGTGGGTGCTTTAGGTCATTAACATTTTTTAGATCCAGTTCTTACATCATGAAATAAAAATTATTTGAACCATATCATTGTACTTTTTTAAAAGAGATTTTTGCTATAGGGCATGTGTGTTTGCTAGAGAGGCAGAAAGAGAGAAATCCCCTCCCCCCCGAGGGGGATGGTCATGCTGCAATCCCTTCTCTGTTCTCCTCTCAAGAGTTTGGGCACGTATGCATATGTGTCTGGCATGAGTTTTAAGCCGCCAGGTCCAGGTTCGAACCACAATCTACCACATGGGAGTCCTGTAACGTAACCATTATACCATCTGTAGGGCCCTCACTGTACATTTTTAAAGAAGCAGATAAAGAGTCAGAGATTCTGCTATTATAAATGCAAAATATACACATTTCTTGCTTTTGCAAGTAGTTTATTTCATCTATTTTACTATAGGATGCATGCATTTACTAGAGACAAGACACAAAAGAGAGTGGGAAAATGAGAAAACAAAATGGGATAGAATGGGGTGGTTATGCTACAATCCTTTCTCCTCCACTACCCTTTTAGGATTTGGGGCACAAACACAGGTGACCAGAATCTCAGGGTTTAGGACTTGAACTACACAATCAGCCATGTGGGGTCGAGCTGCCTTAACCTCCATTCTATCTACCAGCTTGCAAAATGGACATATTTAAATCTAATATTTAAAGTGAAAAGCAATTTGTTTGTTTAAAATTGCAAAGTGTTTAGTTTTCTTTCTGTCATGTAAAATCACATGTCCATATAGACTTGATAAAAATATCAACCTGAACTTAGTAAGAAAATACTTTCTTCATGGGTTTTTTTGTTTCTTTACTTTTTAGACCAATTCCAAGTAACTATGGGCTTGGAAAATATTGAGATTAAAAATAATTCAATCTAGGTGTTTCATCATCATCAATATTTTTAGTATTAGGCTTCTTCTTAGAACTGCCCAAATATAGTCTCTGAATGACAGAATGAGCATTTCCTTTTAAAACGCCTGATATAATTTTGAATCATGGCCTAATAGTTTCTTCAGTCTACAAAACTAGTTAAGTTTCATCTATTACTTTAAATCATTTTTTTTTCCCCACCAACTTTAAAAAGATCAGAAATACTTATTGCTATTCCTCTTTCCGCTCCTTCTTGGCTTTCTTGTAATGGTGTTATAAACACGAAGAGCATTGGAGCGAATAACTGCAAGCTACTGACCTATAAAAGTGTCTTTGTGAAAATCTTAGGAAACATTTTTTTCTTGATGGGTCTGTTCAGTTTGAGGCTGAATGGGGTGGTCATTTAACACTTAGTAGCTCTTGTAGGCCCAGTGAGTATCATAATCCTAGCCATTTGACAGTATTAATTTGGCCCACAGGCAGAAGGTGGAACATTACCTTGGTTTGAAAGTATGATTGTCCAACCAATTTTATCACAAATAAGATGATTTTTCTTAGTTGTGAACTTTAGCCACGATGCCTATGGTTGTACTGCTTCTAAAGTTGCCAAATTATGTACCACCTGTCATTCATGACCTAATAAGTATTTGGGGCCACACCACTTATTGGCTCCATTACTTTAAAACTTTTAACAAGATATTAAACCTATATTTTTGTTTGTTCTGTATACTTCTACTAGTCAATTTCTAGAGGGAAAGATATATTTATATGTACATGTCCATGTCAGTTCATAGACTATATAAAATGTGTATTGTAAAGTAATGAATACAGACAATCTAGGAAAAAAAGTAGAATGGGATCTATGCAGAGTATGACCTCTCTTCTTACTTATTATAATCATATATTTGACTTTTTATAAAGTAGGAGTATTCCTATATTTTATTTATAATAAAACATTTTATTATATTAAAAATATTATTTTAAAATTTTTATTTTAGCCAATTTGAGCTGAGTGTTATATTTGTAGAGTTATCACATGTATTTCATATTTATAAATAAGCCCTTAAAATATTCATTTTGGGCTGCCTCCTTTCTCTCTGTTAGTTATCTGTGTAATTATAAACACAATTGGAAAGGTAGGTGGTTTTTTTTATCCCAGGTTATTCTTTTTGTTTTTGGGAAAAAAAAACTTTGGGAAATTGTTAAGAAGAAGGTTACATTACTCTGTCTGGAACTCATACCTAGTCTTACTGTGTGTACAAATGAAAAATAGTGCCATTCTTAATGGTTTCTCCTTCCCAATTCATAATAACATCTATTAAAAATTTGGGGGCCAGCAAGTGGCATGGTGGTTAAAGGTGCTGGACTCCCACATGGCCGACGACGGTTCAAATCTCAGACCTGGTGGCTTGCTTTCTCACTTCCTCTCTCTCTGTCTCTCTCTGATCAAACTGGAAAATAATAATGATAATAATAATAAATAAAGTTAAAATAAAACAATTAAAAATTATGTATTATTGACATTGGGTATAGGAGCAGACTTTACTTATATTTTATGTGCCTTGTACAAAGTTTAAAATAAAGATATTCATTTTATTTAGAAATTCTAAAAGAAGTTGATTTTGTTAAAAATTTTCAAAATCACTGTGGAAAAATGATGTTTTCTTTCGTCTGTATTTGGTTCACATTTTGTGAGTGAATTCATGTTATAAATATTTATATCAAGTCTTTATTTTCCGTATCTCAACCTATCCTTTATGTCATGGCTGAGAAACTGATCATATACATAGTACTTCATTTTCAGCCATCAGAATCATGTCCTTGTTATGGGCTAAAATTCTGAAAAAAAATCAATAGTTAATACACGTTTTTCTATAATATGGTACTCTGGTCCCTGTTAATTAGTGTGAGGAATGCTTACAAATAATGATATATCTTTTTATTAATAAATATCTCTATATTGATATATGTAAATAAACAATTTTTTTGATTTATTGTAATAATAGTGAAGGCTGAGTATATTTTTAGAACTCTTGTTTTATAATATACTTTGAAACTAATTCTGAAACAAAAAAAGTCGTAGTTACTCTATCGATGTAAATTCTTCCTTCTCAAAAAAAGAAAGGTTTATATAAGGAGAATGATAATGCTGACGATGGGATTGGGGAATTTGCTTTTGATTAAATATCTTAGCACTATTAAGTGTAGTAGGATTTAGAAGGAATATCAAATAACCCTTTAATGAGTATTAGCTGCCCTTCTGTCCCATAAACTGAAAAGAATTCCAAAAAGATTTTAACATGTAGTGATTTTATATGTGTAAATATAATCTGAATATTCTTTAATTAAAATTAAGAACTTGCATATGTTTTCTCTATATTTATTTAAGTCATTTATTAGTGAGGAAGGAACTCTGAAAATTAACACACATAGTAATTTACTTACTTTTAGTTTATAATTTCATCAAAACCTCAAAGCTGGAAGTACTACTCTTTTTTTGAAATATCCCAAGCTAAGCCTCTCTTTCTTTCCTTTTTTCCTGTTTTTTCCATAATTTATTCTATAATCTATCATCCTATCTCTGGTTAAGTTTTTTGGTTTTTGTTTTAGTTTTTGTGTTTTTTTTTTTTTTTTTTTTGTTTGTTTGTTTGTTTGTTTGCCAGTACCTTAGACTCTGCTCACTATTTGAGAGAAAGAGTTATGTACAATTGTTTACCCCAAAGTAGCCTGCTTAAGTCCCTTTATATCTCAAATCTCCAGTGTCTTTCTAACCAACTCAACAATGCCTATAGGGAGGAGTCTGGCTGGTAGCCATTTTGTATTATGCAGCTATAACCTAGAGGAACATTCTGAAGAGGTATAAGGGGGAAAAAATCTTATTGTTTTTAAGTGGATTTTCAAAGGCCTTTAAGGAGGAATATTTTTATTCGACTTTGCCACTATTTCAAATCTGAGTTGTTTACTGGGAAGTTTATTTTTAAGAATGCAAACATTTGAGAGAATGTCAAAACAAATTTTGACATATGCCAAGGAGTATGTGTCTCTTCTCTCTCTGTTTTCTCTTTTTCTTAGTCAAAAATATCTCTAAAGGAACTGTTACAAACCAAGGTATATTAATCCAGTTTGTTTACTTATTTTAAAGTTTGTTTATTGGCAAGAGAGGCAGTGGGGAAGGGTCGGGGGAGGTCAGGGTCTTGACACCACACTTCACTCCCATTTTCAGCCAGCCTGGATTATGGGCACACACATACCCAGCATGTCCAAAATCTCTGGATACAAACCCAGACCTTCCTGAATGGGTCAGTGTTACTCATATATGTGTATGAGTAAGTGTGTGTGTATATAATATATATATCATATTTATAATATGTGTAAAGTTTTTTTTTTTCTTTCATGAGAAAGAGAGAGATGGGGACTGCTATCAGGGTCTTCATTCCTGTAATCTAACCCTAGTCTTAGCAAATCTAGATTGTGTTCATGTGTGTGGGTCCAGTACGCTCCAGGTGGTCTCAGGATTTGAACCAAGAACCTTTCTGATGGGAGTACAATTGGATTATGTCTGCACCACTTTCTGACCCCTTAAATATACATAGCAGTTACCATTCACATATTGCTATTGCCTCAATTTCTACCCTTTTATGTAGAGTTCCAATGTATTTATTGTTCTATGAAAAAAAGAAACATTTACTAGAAATAAAAAATAGGTTCCCATTCAACACCTCATCCTGTCCACCCTGATGAATACCATCATATTAGTTTGCTTAACATCAACTACTATAATAAATAAGATCCTCCATTCCAGAGGATTTACTAATTAGAGGTTTGAGAGTAAAATGTGGATGTTCTGTCCAGTTTGTAGCTATTGTCCACATTATAACTCAGTGACATCTTTTTTTATGGATTTTTTAAAGTTTTTTTTTTTCATGAGATAGATACAAAGAGAGATACAGAGATACTACACTCCTGACAGGATCTTGATCTTGCAATATACCCTAGCTTCAGTTCACTTTGATCATGGACATTACTGTGTCCAGAATACACAGAGAGGTCTTCAAATTCAAACCAACATTTCCATGGGGGTCCATCTTGCAGAGTGTTGCATTTTACTACCATGACTTACAATGGTACCACACTCTCTACTACTTAAACTTTTGACATCCCTGGCAGGCTCAGAGCTTCCTGTATCAGCGTGTAGGTGAGAGAAGAAATTATGAAGATATATGTGTTCCATACTCAACTTGACCTACAAGTAAGCAACAAGGATCACTTCCACACATATTCCAATTGTAAAAACTAGTCAAGTGTTCCTACATAGATAAGCAAAATCCTTTGTTAACTGCTACCTTCCAGTAACAATTGTACCCAATGTCTAGGAAAGAGAAATGTTTGGTGGGCAGCTAATTGTCTTTCATATGCCAGGTAATGAAACAAATATTATCACCAAAGTTTGGGAAAATTTTCATTAAAAAATAGTTTTTGAGGATCCAGCAGGTGGTATAGTGATAAAGGGCACTGGACTCTCACATGGCCAACCATGGTTCAAGCCCTGGACCTGGAGGCTTGTTTCTCCCTCTCTCTCTCCCTCTCTCTCTCACTCTGTAATCTCTGGTCGAATTTAAATAAATAAATAAATTTAAAATAGTTTTTTAAAAATAATTTTAGATAGTCTACAAAATATTTAAATGACTTAATGTAAATATATTTTGCCTTTGATTATATGGTAGGCAGTAGGTAAGTTTCCATTCATTATATTGGACTTCATACAGTTCAACTTTAAGTATTATTAAAAAATTTTAAATTTATTTAAAAAGTCTTCTTTAGGTAGCATAATGGTTAAGGCATTGGATTCCTATGTGACTGACTGCACTTTGAATCTCAGGCTTGTTAGTTTGAAACTCATGCCAAGCACATGTGTGTACATGCCCAAAATTGCAAGAAGAGAATGGAGGAGAAGGGATTTCAGCATGACCAACTCCTTGGGAGTAATTTCTTACTTTCTGCCTCTTTGTTTCTCCATCAAGCACCTGCACTTGTGGCAAAAATCTCTCCCAAGAAAAAATGTCTTTCAAAACTGAAAATATTTCAGAGACAGTTGATGGCGTAGTAACGTTGCTGGGCTCCCACATGGTGACCAAAGTTCTGGTCCCAGACTTGGGTGCTTGAAAATCACACTGGACACATGTGCATGCATGCCCAAGATCTCAGGAGAATGGAAGAGTGGAGATTGTGGTGTGACCATCCTGCCTGAGGGGTGATTTCTCTCTCACTCTGGTGAGTGCATGCACCCTAAGGCAAAGATGTCCTTTAAAAAAAAAAGAAAATATTTATTGTCTCTTCCTTCTTATTTTTACTTGAAATATTATATTTAAAGAGAAAGGTTTGGGGCCAACAGATGGTGTTGTGGTTAAGGCACTGGACTCCCACTACACAGCTGACTATGGTTCAAGTCCCGGACCACTTTCCCACTTTCTCAGTCTCCTCTCTCTCTCTCACTCTCTCATTGTCTGGTGAGAATACAAGCCCTATAGCAAATTATGTCTCCTCTCTCTCTCTCTCACTCTCTCATTCTCTGGTGAGAATACAAGCCCTATAGCAAATTAAAAGGTAATAATGATAAATAAAATCAGCAAAGAATTCTTTAAAATAAAAAAGAGAAAAGTTTACAATAAAAATAAAATACAGGACTGATTTAGTTTAATTAAAAACTAACTTCTGGGTTAAAACTGGAATTTGATATAGTAATTATAATTTAAGTATGATATTAATAGAATTTCAAGTCATGTTTTAAAGTATAAAAACTTGTAATTTGGGAGTGAGGATACTCATCATAATTTTCTAATTACCCTCCTGTAATGATAAATGCACGTGTAAAGCAGATGTAGGAAACCTGCATCTATGTCATATTAACAGCCTTATTTTTCATTTATCGTATTATCCTAACTCTCAGCATGTTGCAATTCAATCATAACATCCAACAGTATTGTAAAAAATGAGTCGTAGTCTCTCGGATTAGGAAGACTAGAAATTTAATGGGGTGTCTAGAACTAATAGAATTAGCATGAGCCCTGTGAACTGAACTTTTGGGGAGGTAGGGAGTAACTATACAATCTGTGGAGCATCTTTTCTCCTGAAGGAAGGAGATCTAATTGATGTGAGAGACAGGCCATGTCTCTCTCAATTACTAGTTTCTCTCAGTTGGATGCAGGCTCTTTTGAGTTCATTCTTTTTCTAGTCTTATACTAGTTAACTGGTCTTGTTTACTGTCTCCATCTACCCATGCCACTTTAAATTTCTAAAGTAAAACAATATAAATTATTATTTTTTTATCCATGATAGAGTGCATGTATGTGTACATGTGTGAAAGAGTTATGGAAAGAGAGAAATGAACACCCTCCACAGGGTCTGGTCATACTTCTATCCCCGTCCTCCAGTCTTCCAGTCTGTCACATCTTCAGCACTCACATTGTGCCTGGTGTGTTTCACACTGACCAGACCAGTCAGCTGAACCATGGTCACTATGTGGGATCCATCTTCTCTTGGGCACTGTAGAACTGCTAAAGAAAGGAGCCATCCCTGACTAATTAGTTTTAATGGACGATGAAATGGTTTGGAGTTGCGGAAATGACCTATCATAAAGGCAAACATCTTATTTGGAAGTGAAACTTTCTAGAAATGTCTGAGTCTAAAGAATTGGAGCTTTTGATGGGCTGTTTGTTATATTAGATTCTCTGAAAACAAATTTATCCTGGTAAGTAAATAGTGGATTTTTAAATGCTTGTTATATTCACATGTTCTTCCGAAATAAGATAATAAACCTAAAACTTTATAAATACACATATATGCTTCTGCCTGTAATTTTTTCTTATATAAAGAGATCTTAAAGAAGCAAGTTTCTTGAAACTTTTAGAAAATTGTTAGGTTAGATTTCAAATTAATTGTATTTATTTTTGGAAGTAAAAAGTGCATTCCATTCTTGGGACCAGCAGTTAGCATAATGGCTGCATCGCTGGACTCCCATGTAGTCAGCCATGGTTTGAGTCCCAGACCCAGTGTCTTAAACTCATGTGAGGTGGGTGTGGGTCGTGCCCAAGATACCCAAGGGGGCATGGTCACACTACAATCCCTTATCATCCATTTTCCTCTTAGGATCTTAAGTACACACATGTGTCATGACATAACACACCTGGCATTAATTTTAAGTCACTGGGTCTGGTACTCGAACCATGGTCAACTATGTGGGAGTCCAGTGACGTAACCATTACATTATCTGCTGGTCCCAGAAAGGGGATCGTTTTTATAAAATAGATTTTATTGGCAAGTGGCAGTTAATATAATAATTAATCATATTTGGGTAGAACTATTAAATGTAAGTTTAAAGTTGCTGTCCATGCAATTGTGTAGAGCCTCTCTGTTTTTTCACTCTACAAAATTTAAACACAAATAATACTTTGAAACCACAATGTACTCAGAATGGTATTTTTGATAAGTACTAGTGGGATAAGTTTATGATTATAATTAATAAAATATAATAAACCTAAAATTAAAAAAATATCATTTTAAAGGTTGAGATACTTACTGGTTATTTATATATTTTGCAATGACAAATATGTCTACTTGTCAATCAATCAAAGTCAGAACTGAAATTTAGAAATCATATAAGCAAATATTTCTGATTTATATTCCTAAACTGTGAGAAGAAAAAAAATAGATCAGTAATATATTACATTTTTTCCTCTAAGTTGATTTCTTTCTTTTATAAAAGAATAAGAAAGACAGAAACCATGCAGCGATACTCATTCAGCCTTCTACCGGCCAGGACCACAGTCATGCCACAGGGTGCCTGGCAGGTTAAGGTTAACCTGAGATCCAAATTCTGGGCCTTCCCACATGGTTCCAGTATCACACAGTAGCACCCTGCTGTCTGACCACTACAGCTAGACTCACCATATTTTTCATTTAATTAAAATTTCAAAACAATCTTTAGCCTGAACATGTTAAGAGAAATTCATTCCATATACTTTATTTTATCTTCTATTCAAATCTATAGAAAGGTTTAAAGAATAGGACAATAAAACTCACATAGCATTGACCTAAATTCACCAGACACATTTGGTTTCTTTCTTTCCATGCCAAATATCTTCTAAATACTAGAAGTTCTCTTCCTATGCAAGAAATTTAACATTAATCTGATAAATACTTCCCGTTCAAATATCCTTAATTATACCAATATTGTTCTTTGGAGGTTTTTCTTTTTTTTTCTTTTTTTTTTTTTTTTTTGCTCTCTTCCCAAGGATCACAAGGATCTAATCAAGGATCTACTCAAGGATCACAAAATATACTTATTGTTTTTTAAACCTAGAGTAGCATCCTCCCCAAACCTGCTTTTTATTTTAAACTTTTATAACAGTTATTAAAGGTCTAGGCCAGCTGTCTAATATGATGGCTCACATTCTGAATTTGTCTATTTCTTCACATTTAGATTCAGATTAAACAATTTTGGGCAAGAATACTATGTATTTGATATTGCATCAAATTGTAGGGTACAGCATTAGAAATTCTCAGTCACTTGATCTGTGATCAAGATGAAGTTCACCAAGTTTTTCTGCAGTTCTGTTGTCATTTACGCTTCATTATTAATATATGGTATATAGCTAATTCTTTGAAACTACACGAATAACCTATTTCCTAATATTTGACTCAATGATTTTAGATCTTTCAGTAAGTTATTACATTGATGGTTATAGTATGGATATTTTCATATTCTAGTATTCTTTCTAAAAATAATTATTTATTGATTTCTTCTTTATTATTTAATTTGACCAGTGAGAGAGAAAGGAAAAGAGAGAAAGCAAGTCTTTTGAACTGGGACTTGATCAGCGGTTGGCCATGTGGAAATCCAGTGCCTTAACCACCTCCTAGCCCTAATATTCTATTATCCTTTCACATTGATTTGCTGACACAATTTTGCAAAGAACAGTACTTCCTTTTATTTCCACCTTTTCATAGTGTCACTATGGACTTAGGAATTATTTTGAATTAAATGCTTTACATGTTTTGAACTCGAGGTATAAAATTGTTGAATATTATTGAGCAAGCAGAATGAATCATCTCCAACACACAATAAGGCTGATTTTAAATAGTAATAATATTAACTAAAAGATTTATGGCACAAAAGGGAAAATTCTGTATGATTCTATCTTACAAAGTTAAAAAATATGCTGTCAAAAGTCAGAAAAATAGTAATTTTTATTGGTAAATGAGTATCACTTTTAGGATTCTCATAGTATTCTATTTATTGATCTAGATTCTGGTTAAAAGAGTATACTTTGATAAATCAGAGTTAATTAGGCAATATCTTTATAAAGCTGGTCTTTGTTTATACATTTTATATCAATAAAAAGTTAGGGAAAAAATGAACCACTTTTACTGTTGGGCAAATCTTGCCTCTTTGACCTCTTAACATGATCCTATCAATTATTAACCAATTCTTTGATCTTTAGTTCTAAAAACATTTTCCAATTTTGGTTTGTACTTTTTTTTTCTCCAGACCTGAAATCAACATTTCTCTATAAAGTCCTGTTTCTTTTAGAAGCTAAGATGTGGCACCAACTCCGTTCATTGCTATTAGAGTGTCATTATTTCTAGATTCTTTCAATGGATAGAAATCTAGAACACACAAATACAGTTTTTTTTTTCATAATTGTATGTTCACATTGATACCATTATTTCAAATCCAAGACCACAAAATGTTTCTTACCTTTCCCATCTCATTCTCCCAGGTGAGAACTCCAAACCCTGATATTATCAATGTCATTTACTCATTTGGCCTTGCTAAAAGAGACACAAAATGTGTTTAGAGTCAAATCACCGTTTCTATTACAAAAGAAAACCTCCTTTTTTTTGGAGTGGTTTTTGCTACAGGGCACGTGCGCTCACCAGACAGAGAGAGACAGAGAGACAGAAAGCTAGAAATCACCCCCCCCCCCAGGGGGGATGGTCACGCCGCAATCCCTTCTCCTCCATTCTCCTCTTGGGATCTTGGGCACGCACACACACGCGCCCGGTGTGAGTTTTAAGCCACCGGGTCCAGGATGTGAGCCATAGAGTCATTTCACTAACTGCTGGTCCCAAAAGAAAACCTTCCGGGTAAAATCCAATGTATAATAGATTGTTACAATGAGTCCATTCTAATGCCTCCTTTTTCTCCTTTGTCATTCAATTAAAGTGTTTCTATTTTCTCAGAACATACAATAACATGTTTAAATGCTGTTCTTTTACTTTGTTCCCAATTCTGTTTTGGTCAGAAATCTGACAATAGTGTAAGTCTCACTGTTACTCATATGCTGAAGTTGTCCCATTGTCTTGAATATATAAACTAAGTTTTCTATTAGATTTATAAGAGAGTACTTAAATTCCCCTATTCCCTGTATTCTTACATGCGTAAATATGATTTGAGATTAAAATTTATACTTCAGGTAAACATCGGTTGGATAATAAGGTTTTCATTCATTTGTTTTTTAAGTTTTTTAATGTGTTAATTTAGTGTGATTTTGCTTTTAATTCTGCTGTCAAAAATATGATGCCAACGTAGTTTTCATCTCTTTGTGTTTCACTCATTTTATCAAGTAGCTCAGTTTTTTTTTTAAATGTAGGGTTTTTTAAAAGTGTCTCAGAGTTGGACTTTTGAATCAATATTCCCTGTGATATGGTAGGTTGCTTTAAAAAGTTAAATGAAGATTTCTTGTTGTTTCAGAAATATTTCTTAGATTATAATTTTATATGTTATTTCTGTTCTATATTTTTTCTTATTTCAAAGAAACCGATTATACATATAGAGAAACATTTAATAGCTCTTTTTAAGGTAGTTGTCTCTGTTCTGTTTGAAATGTCTTTAGTTATAGTTCCAGTCAAACCTACCCTCTACAGGGAATATTGGATTGAAACTTCTATTTCTGAGACATTTTTGTTGTTGTTTTCTACCTGAATTCAGCCAGCTTTTATATGCTAATTTGCTTCTTTCAAAAAAACAAATTCATTTCATTTCTGGTATTTAAAATTGCAGGTTATACACCTACACATATATACAAATATTTCAAATGTTTATTTTTTATTAATATTTTCAGGATCCTCAAGGATACCTGTACTTTCAAAGTTGTCTCTTTTCCCCCTAAATGCCTGTCAGTACTGTCACTCGTGAGTCACTTCCAGTCCTGTTTTCTTTCAAGTCCTATCTTTCAGTTCCAGAGTAGCTAATGTCCTCTTCCACCAGGTTTCACAGTTGTTCTCATGAATGCTGAGAAATCTCTCTCGGAAGAGTTCTGGGCCTGCTAGGTCCTGATCACCTCCTCTTCCCTCACATGCTCTTTTGTAAGATGGATTTGAGCTGACTTTCCTAGTTAGAGAATTTTCCACCTCCCACTTACATATTATTTTAAGCATTTGTTTATTTTATTTTATTTTATTTTATTTTATTATATTTTATTTTTGGGGGTGTTTGTCTTTGTTTCTGGTTATAGGGCATGTGTCCCCAGAGAGACAGAAAAAGAGAGAGGAAAAGTGATCCATCACTCTGCAGGGGAATGGCCACACCTCAATGCCTTCTCCTCCATTCTCCTCTTGGGATTTTGGGTGTGCATGTACACATACCCGGCTGGATTGTCAAGCCCCACAGTCTGAGATGCCAACCCAGAAGTTCGCTATGTGAGATCCAGCTGCCTTAACCTCCGTGCCATCTGCTGGCCCATATTTGGTATTTTAATATTGTACTTCTCTTGAACTGTAGGTTAAGGCTGGTTTTATCTTTTTCCTTGTTGATCTGTATGACTTTTAGTATATGCATAGAGAGACCCAGATCTGTGTGGTCTCTGTTGTCCTACATAAACTAAACTAAATGCTTTCAAAGGTGGTTAAATTGTGCATTTATCTATTTTCAGTTATGATGTTCATGTATCCATGCTATGATGTATTATAAATACTTTTGCATGATTTAGCATTTAGTAATCATGTACAAAGAAATAATTATGTGCCAAACATATGGACTGTTTCATTTCACTAGTCTTTGATGTCTTTTGATAGGTATAATTCTTTAGCCTAATATCAAAGGCGTAAGAGTTATTATTCTCATTTGTTGGTAGAACCATTTATTATCTTCATAAAGTGCTTTGAAATAACTTTATTCGTTCCCACAATAACCACTATTAGGAAAACAGCTTTTGCTTATTAAAATTAAGGAGGGAAAAAAGAGGAACTCAGTACTATTCACTAAACAAATTTAAAAAAATGCAATAAATCAACAGAATGTAATGCTTATTATGAACTAAGTAAAAGTAAAAAAATGTAAAAATAAAGATTATAAAAGTGTAATTTTAGGCTCTAGCTATCAATATCCTCCACTTTAATAAGAGTAACAAAATTAAAGCATGTAGGATAGTAGATACTGTGAGATTAATTACATGTTTAGTAAATCTTAGCAGTCACGTTGAGGGAGGCAAATGTCAAAATGTCAAGCATGGTGATAGTTGAAAGATTGTGCTTGGTAATTTGTTTTTATTTTTCTTTTGATGTAGAACCATGTTTTACGTAAATGCATTCCTCATACTAGAGCATAACCCTTCAAAATCATCCAAGTATATTGAGAAGTAAAAGTTAAGTGACCAGAAATATTTTATTCAAGTTCTAAAACCAGAATGATCAGTGCACGTGCATGAGACATTGAAGGAAGGATTTGGCTAGTATAGACAGTGAGTTTTATGAGGGTTCTAGAAAGTAAGGTTATATGGGTTGGAGCAGGACTAGTATATTCACAACCTTGAAAGTCAAAATGAGATATTTCAAATTAATACAAAGAGAAATACAAATTATTTAGTTCTTGACTTAGAGAATACTGTGATGAAAGCCATTCATTAGGAAGAAATGACTCAGAACCAGCATGTAGTCGATCACAGTTCAAGTCCTGGACCCAGTGTCTTAAACTCACACTGGGCATGTATGCATGTGTGCCCAAGATCCCGAGAGGAGAATGGAGGAGAAGGGATTGTGGTGTGGCCAGCCCCCCTGGGTGGGGGATTTCTTGCTTTCGGTCTCTCTGTCTCTCTCTGTCTTTCTGGCGAGCTCACGCGCTCTATAACAAAAACCTCTCCAAAAGAAAAAAAAAAGGAAGAAATGACTGAAGTTATTTTACAGCAGTTACTCTTAAATATACTTTCCATTGTGACATCTATGACTGAAATTTGTCTGAGAGTGACATATCCCCACCTATGACTCCTCTAGAAGAGATATAAAAAGTTGAATTTGTGCCTAATTCTTGCTGTTCTGGCAATAAACTTGGTCCCTTTTTCTCCTGCTCTTGGGGGGGAAAACTGCAAATGTAAGCAAGTAAAAGTGATGTCTCTACATATAGAAATGTATAAAAATATACTTTATGTATATTTAAAAAGAGAATAAGGCTTCATTACTGCTCACTTGCCTTCAGGTATGAGTAATTTTCAAAAATATGGATTTATGGGTGTTTGAATTATTTTACAAACATAGGCTCTTCTTTACCACAAATGATTGCTGGTGATCCTTTGCCACTGAATCTACTGAAACTCTACACTGTGATTTGCTGGCATAAAGGAGAAATCAATTGTGCAACTCTAGAATTGAGGCTGGCAGCTATATGGCTAACACACTCTTCTGGATGAAGTCATCCGAATAGAAAAACAGCATTGATAGTGGAGAAGAATGGTGAAAATGAGAGCTAACTTACTTACAGTAAAAGTGAGAAGACAGACTTATTATAAAGGAAAAGAAAAAAATAAAGTTCTTTTCTGAACTTTGAATTATTATTATCACCTAACTTACAGTAAAAGTGACAAGACAGACTTATTATAAAGGAAAAGAAAAAAATAACTTAAAGTTCTTTTCTGAACTTTGAATTATTATTATCACAGTGAAATGATGAAATCTAAAGAAATTAAAGGAGCATGATTACATATTTTCTTAGGCCTTCTTCATTCAATAAATGTTATTGAGAGAGACTTTTATTGCATTCACTGTTCTAAGCACTAGAATTTGATAATTAACAGAGCAGAACAGCCTGTGTTCTCGCAGCTTACGGTGAATTAAAAAATATATACACTGTACTAAACTCTTTTTATATTTCTTTGATTAAAATGTATGTAAACTTTATAGAGTTTTATGTTTTACTTTGTTTCTTTTTTGTGTAGTACTAAATATATGTACATGTGGGTGTATATGTATATATGTGAGTGTGTGAGAAAAATCTTACATAACTAATATACTTAGAGAATTTGACAACTGGAAAATTTTCTTAATACTTATTTTGAGCCTGGCACTTTTTTCAGGCATCTTGTATATAAACATTATGTTATTTAACTCTTTTTAACATTGTTGTAATAAGTATTTCAAACTTTCAAAGATAATACAAATGAATCTTAGAAAAATTAATAGCTCGGAACCAGCACTTAGCATAATGGCTATGTCGCTGGACTCCCATGTAGTCAACTGTAGTTCGAGTCCTGGACCTGGTCGCTTAAACTCATGTCAGGCGCATGTGCATGTGTGCCCAAGATCCCGATCCCAAGAAGAGAATGGAGGAGAAGGGATTGCAGCATGGTCATTCCCCCTGGGGAGTGATTTCTCACTTTCTGTCTCTCTGTATTTCTGGTGAGTGCACGTGCCCTATAGCAAAAACCTCTCAAAAAAAGAAAAGAAAAGAAAAGAAAAGAAAAAAATTAATAGCTTTACTGAATGAAAATAGTGAAAAAGAATTTGGCTGAGAATTTAAACACTGATGCTATGCATCAATATACTTTCGATTAAATGGTTTTTTTTATGATGAGGTATATATGGCAGTAGAGATACACACAGACAGATTTTCTTTCTTCTTTGAATCTATGCTATTGAAAAATCTTTCAAACTGTATTAGTAGAAGTTCATTTTTGTTAGTAATTTAATTAATATAATCTTTCTTTGAAATTTGAGAATATATATGAGATATACAACTGCCTCATCCAATGTACAGCAACTACCTACCTGTGGATAATTAAATTAAATATAATTACAAAATTATTTGCTCAGTTATAGTAGTCTTGCTTCAGCTGATCAACAGCTACATATAGCTTGTAGCTATTGTAGAAGACCATTCAGATAAAGAATATTTTCATCATTGCAGGAAGTTCTACTGAATAATATACTGGATTCAATAAATACCAATCTTGATCCAAACACTGAATGAATTTTGTCTTATCCACATTTGATTAACCTTCCAGACAAACTTAATTTATTATTTTCTTGTTTCCTTCAAGAGCAATACACCAAAATCCAATTGATGGTTCCTGCTAATTTAGGCTTGGCTGCATGCTTAATATCTATTCTCAACATTCAAAGTTAGGTTAGTAAGTTTCTAACGATCTAGATAAAAACTTTATGTTTATAAATGAGCACTTGGAAAGTGAACCTCAGTTATTAGGTAATAAAAGATCTTACCTTTGTTGATATTTTGTTTCTTCATGTGCACCTAGAGATGGCTGCATTTCATCAACTTATCATGGGTGTTTAAAACTTGAGATTTATCATAATTCTCATTAATAAACTAAAGAAATGAGAAAAAAAAAAGGTATACATCCTCAGTTTGCTTGCCTTAGTCAACCCAGTTTTTGTGTGGCAATATCATATTTCCGAAGTCTTTCATTCAACAATAGAAACAGATAAAGATCAGGTCAGTACTTTTTCTCTACAACTGTTCTCAATATCAACAATTTACAACAGCTCATCCCTCCTCTGTAACGTCGTGAATCAATCATTAAGTTCCTCTCATCTGTTACTGCATCATGCAAAAATGACAGGGTGGATTTTCACCAAATTTGGAACAGCTGGAACTGAGTTGCAACAAAGGGCCCATATGAATACTAATTTTAGAGAGACAAGCCATATGAATTTTGATGCTTTGAATGGAGAAAACAAATAGCAGTTTCAAATTTGAAATTCAAATCAAAAGTCAGAAGTGCAGATGGTTGAAATGACAAAAGTGGGACTGGCAGTAAGGCTGCTTCTCACCTGGACAGCTCTCTGCATTATGGGCTAAAGTGAGTAGCACTAGGGATTCGGATATTTAATAATGTTCAGATATTTCTCAAACAACACTTGTGCCATAGTTACTAAGACTTCTGCCTCTGGTTGCAAAATAAAGAAGAAAACGGGATATACTTAAGTTGTGTTGTTTGGATAAGATCATTACAGAAATAATCCTTAAGGGCATGATCACCAGAATAGATGTTGGCAGAAGGGGGTTTACAGAATGGTAAAGACTGTATTAAATGACTGCCTATTTGAAGATGATAGCATTAGAATATCTATGAGTTGATATTTCAACAATGTCCCAAATGAACTGAAAAGCCATGGCATATCTAAATGACCCTTGCTGTCTTACTTTCCACACACTGGATAAAACTTGAGTTTATGTAATTTGTCTTATTTCTCCTCTTTAAGACATCTGAAGTGAAATTACACATACAGATAGAGATAAGTTGGGTTTTGTAATTGAAATAGATGGATATACTATATGGCAGCTCATACCTTTCTGAAATGTGAGAAGAATGTTGTTACTAGAAAAGGCTTGTTTTTGTATCAGCAATATTTTTATTTCAGTCATATGACAAGAAAACTTAGAAGTACTGCATCATAAACTTTATTGTAAGCACAAGGCTGATAGAAATGGAAATGATGTCACTTTAAAATCGAATAGTAAATGAATGGATAATCTTATTTTTTCTTCTAGTGTCCTCTGATTTGTAAGCTCTGAAAGCTATGAGTTATTCTGAGTGATTCAGTAATCTTAATTCTATGTAGGGTCTAACTTATTATTTAAAAACACAGACTAGTGAAAATAGTCAGTTTTGTAACTATTGTTTTCGTTAAAATAAGAGAAATATGATTAAAATATTAATTCGGCTCTAGAGTAAGGGAGTAAGAGATAGTTTTTTGTTTGTTTGCTTGTTTGTTTGTTTTGGTGAGAGATAATCCTGAGAAAACATTTATGTGGACTCATTATTTCAGAATAGAAAACCAAATATCCAAGAGATGGAGTGATTTTCACAATGTATTCATGAAATTGGAGATCAGTATTATTAGGAGTTGGTCCCAAATCTTCATCCTCACCAAATGATTTCATTAAACTTTGTTTAAATCCTAAAATATTCTTTAATGATTTCCTCAAGAGTGTTTCATTTGCTAGAGTTCCTTCCTTCTTTTCTCCTTGCCTCTCTTCTTTCCCTCATCTCTTTCCTTTTCTCTTTCCATTACTTCTTCCCTTCCTTCCTCTATCCTTCTCACCTTTTCTTTCCTCATCCTTTTTATGTTCTCTCCTTTCTTTCCCTCGTCCACCTCTTTCCCATTGATTAAACCAGTAAGGAATGTTTTAGGTTCTAAAATATGAAGAAACCAGGACATGTTCTATTCCCATGGAATTAAAAGTCTTAGGGAATTTTATTGATGAAATAATGTTTATTGAATAGTACTAATAAAGTAGCATGTTAAAGATGAGGCACTGAAATTACTGTCCTGAAATTCACTAACTTTCTTAAACAAGTGGCAAATCTTACGTACTTTTATAAGTCAATGTGAAGAGTATTATTTTTCAATTGATTTTAACTAATACAGTTTATAATCCATAAAATTTGATAGTCTTTTTAAAAGTTTATTTATTCTATGAGCAAGAGAGGCAGAAAAGGAGAGACAGAGATATAGCCTCCTAGCTTCATTCAGCCCATGCAAATCCTAACATATTCAGGAAGGTCCCTGAACATAAACAAGTAACCTTACATGGACCTTCTTCCCAAAACATCACATTTTACCACTTCACCACCATTTAACCCCAGGGAGCCATTTAAAAACTCTGTTATTTGTTGTTCCCAAATCAATTACCTATTTTCAATTTTTGTTTTAAAAAATTGTTTATTTCTTCCAAGAGTGAAAAAGACAGGGAGAGAAAGCAAGACAGCACCTCCAAAAGGGTCTGGCTACTGCTATGCATCCCTCCCCTCCAGCCATCTCTGGATATGTGCAAGGGTATGCCTACTTACTCAGGCAGGTGTCCAGATATGAAATGGGAACCCTCCCAAGTAACGTCATCTCACAGTGTTGCACTTTACTGCTGGGACACTGTATGAGACATCTTACAATTTTCTAAAAAATATATATGACCCTATTAACTAGAAAATTATCAAGAAGCTATAGACTTGAGGCAGACTTTAGCAACACAAAAGTAGAGTTCCTACCCATTTTTGGATTTTCTTTTCTCCACACTGGAGTTAAAAATTGAATACAATGCAGTATTCTATATAATTGCTGAAAAAGAGAGGGATTTCTACTCGTAATTCAAAATAAGCACACGTTGAGATTCTTGACGAAGTTGTGTCTATAGATAGAAACATAAGTGATGACTCCCTTCCACAGGAGTCACTCAAAACCGTAAGGAAACACCTAAACACCCATCTCTGTTCTCCAACTCTACTCAGTACAATGGAATAAATAATTCATTTTCAAAAGTACTGAACCCAAAGCAAAAACATTTTTGCATTTATATTCACTGTTCCAGGAGACTTTTGTTTGGTCAGGTCTAAAAACACAACACATTTTGTTGAAAGAAAATTTAGAATAGAGAAAACATTGAATTCCAAGCTCTCAGCTCACCTTCCAGCTTTACCGTATCTTTTCACTATGACCTTGAGTAAACTCATTTTCTGTCCTCTCTTAATGTCAGATCACTCAGAAAGAAAATAGTATCTGTCCCACAGGACAAGTTTGGGATTAAATGGTGGAGTTTACATGTAAAATGCTTAGCAACATGCTTAACATCCAGCAATGTAGTTCCCCCTCTCACTCTCTTTGTTGGACTAAGATTTTTGGCAGGATAAGATAATCTGTTCTTGATACATTCTAATGACTCTTTTCATCAGTCCCTTAGAAAACATGGCTCTGAATTTATTCAACTACTGAATGGAGTGGTGAAGCAGGGAAGAGATACCATAATGTATTGAACACAAAATTAAACCAAACCAACTTGAAACAAAACAAAACAAAAATGGGAGGCAAGAGGGTATTGGTTATAGGAAAGTTATTGCCACTTTTGCTATCTAGCTGAAGAACCAAATTACATTTTTTAGTTTCGTGGAAAGGTAGCATTTCAAGTGTAAATGAAAATGCCTGCATAGTTTTAATAATCCAGAGTTTCATTAGCAAAAATAAGGTGACCTATAAATACTGCAAATACGGAGAAATAAAGAAACAATGTTTTGACATGTGCTATATTCATGGTTCACTATCACATTCTTTCTCTTTAATAAGTTTTTCCCCCATGATTTCAACACAAAACAAATGGGTTCAAGTAGAAGAAAGATGAATATTCATTTTAATAATGTCTGAATATTGTTGAGTGCACATTGTAGACTTCTTTCTGGTTTGTTCTGGGCCTTGCCCCAGATATCCAAGAAATTAAAAGAGACAGCAATATAAATATTGGTGTCATGATAATTAGGAACATATTTTATCAAAGCAGACTTATTTTATAATAAACAAGATACACATTTCTAATCCTAAGAAATTAAATGTACCTTCTATTGTTGCATGAACTTTGGGGGTTTAATTATTAGCTTTAAACTGAAAAGCCTATTTTAAATGAGTTAAAATATAGCATTTTTCAGCATAAATGGCCCAGATAACATCTTTAGTCATTCATCATATTTATATGACTCATCAGTTATACTCAGCACTGGCCACGGAGATTTTTTTCTTCTACTTTATGTGATCAGTTACTTTTATTTTAAATTTGTCCTATTGTAGTTGCTATTTAATAAAAACATTAGAATTTTGTAATTTATAATTTCTTATTACTGGTATTAAAGTTTTTTTTTTTCTTTTTACCAAGTGTTTTTATTTGCTAGTGCTGAAAGTCACTTAAGCTGAGATTATCAGTTTATTTACATTAAATTAGATAGACTAGTTTGCCATTCTAGATGAAGACAATCTATTGTGAGTATAGTGTTTCTCTCTTATAAGTTCATTCGCTGTTATTAAGTACCAGAATTAGATAGATCCTATCATGGAAACATTTGTGAAACTTTCAATACATTGCAAAGTAGCGGAAAGAAAATAAATAAGATAGATTTAGGTTTGATTAACAGCTCAACAACTGGTACCACCTTATGCTTCTAGATACTACTCTGTACACTTCTGTAAGATTCGGTTCCATGATCCATTGAACGGAGAAAATGGTGTCCAGCCACATTATTTTTATAACATATAACATTAATATGATGACATAATAGACACCAAAAAAATTACTTGATTTCTATCATGAAAATTAAGCAGAATAATTTATGTACACAACAAGAGGTATCAATATGTTGGAAGTAACAAATGATAAAAGGGGACTTCAAATACATTTAATGTGGAAACTACATTCAACTGACCTAGATTACTTGCCACCACTTTGGCGAAACCTTTCCTTGACAACCTAATGTAAAGAAGCTTCCTTGGCTCTTTCCTCACCAGTTTTTATTTCTGTCTTATCACTACAGCCATCAGAAATGATGTGACATATTTGTTTTATAATTGTTTCCACTCCAGATTGTAAATTCCTTGGGGACAAATACTTTAATTTGCCTACCACTATGTTCAGTGCTTGCAGCTGTGAGGCATATTGTAGGAGCTCAATAAGTGTTTATTGAATGAATGAGTACATAGCTGAGTATGTAACTTATGGAAAATACTGCATTTGGGGCTTCAGGAGTTTAAATTGAATATTTAAACTAAGTATATAAATATTTAAACCACAGTTAAAAGTAGCTTTAATCTGATAGGCAGTAGGACATGTGAAAAAATCATGGAAATACAAAGAAATTAAGCTCACCAATATATGCAAAGTGCAAGGAATGACAGAACTTAGTGTACAAGAGAAAGCACAGAGATAAGAAAGTATATGCAGGGACCTGTAGGTGGCATGGTCATTATGGTGCTGGACTCCCACATGGCTGACTGTGGTTCTAGTCCCCAGCCCGACAGCTTGAAAATTATGCTGGGCACATGTACATACAAGCCCCAGATCCCAAAAATGGAGAAGGAATTGCAACATGGCCATCTACCCGATAAGTGAGTTCTCACTTTCTCTCTCTCTCTTTTTGTTTCTTTCTGGTGAGCACATGTGTCCTATGACAAAAACAAAAACACACAAAAAAGCAAAAATGTGTATTCAGGAGTAACTAAGCCACTTATTATAGTTTATTATGGTAATAATGAGAAATGCTCAGGTGCTATTGAGAAGTACAGACTGTTTCTCCAACTTTGCTCTTCAGATTCTCAGAATTCAGCTTGTGAATATACTGAGAGAGTACTTGTCAATGTGTTTTATTTATGTTATAATTTCAAAATAAATATATAATAAGTTTACTCAGTTATCTATGTGGCCAAGTTATAGCCACCTATATCTACATAAACTCAGTGACTAAAATGGTTTATGTATTTATGACAATATGTGTGTCCAACAACAGCAACTTAGTGCTATAGGAGAATGAGAAAAGTGCAGTGGAGTACTTTGGGGATAAATAATACATATTAGCCTTATGAACACCAAACAAGGTTTAAGATAATCTTCTGAAGAAATTATAGGGCACATGGGAGTGTAGCCTTACAAAGTCAAGAGACATATAAACACTAATTTATATTCTCATCTAATGGTAAGATTTTTGAAAGATTTTTGTTATAGGGAACATGCATTTGCCAGAGAGAAAGTGAGAAATTATCCCCCCTGGGTGAAATAGCTACATTGCTATCCCTTCTCCTCTCAGGATTTTGGGCACCCATGCACACATGCCTGTCATAAGTTTCAAGTCTTTTGGTCTGGGACTCAAACCGTGGTTAACCATATGGAAGTCCAATGCCTTCACCACCATGCAACCTGCTGGCCCTCAATTAGTGTCATTTTAAAAGTTTTATTTTGTTGGGTCAGCAGGTGGCTTGGAACATAAAGTTCTGGATCCTACATGACCAACTGCAAGGTTTGAGTCCCAGATCTGGTGGCTTGACTATCATACCAGGTATGAGTGCATGCATGCCAAAAACCCCGAAAGGAATATGGGGGGAGAAAAGATTGTGGCATAGCTATCCTTCAAGGGGGTGATTCCTCTCTCTCTCACTCTCAATACAAAATTCCTATAACAAACACACACAGAAGTTTTATTTGGTACTTTAACATATAATTTATCTGAAGATGCCAACATAAGGATTGGATATCTAGAGCTGAACATGTTTGAGTATGGTTAAGTTACATTATAAAAGCATAATTTAGATCAATACTTGGGGTCTATTTTTTCTATTTAGAAGTTTTGTATGTTTATAAAAAATTGAGAAATGATTACAAGCAGTTCTAATTTAGGCCTTCTTTGCTTTCTTTTATAATTTTTGAGTACCTTCATGTTGGCGGAGACTACATTAGCATTAGTAGGAAGAGAACAGGGAACAGGGAGCTAGCAGAACATTTAGCAGTCTTGATTGCTTGATCTGGAGTCACTTCCATTTCTGTAGACTAAGAATGGGCAGCCCATTAGCCAAAGTATAGAATAGTTCTGTTTGTATGTTGAATGTGAGACCCTAGTAAATTTTCAGATAGAGTTCTATAGGTCTAGGACTCAAGAGAGAGGAATTCTCATTTAGAAAGAAATTTTAATCCGGTAGGCAATAGGACATGTGAAACAATCATGGAAATACAAAGAAATTAAGCTCACCAATATATGCAAAGTGCAAGGAATGACAGAACTTAGTGTACAAGAGAAAGCACAGAGATAAGAAGGTATATGCAGGGTCAGTAGGTGGCATGGTCATTATGGTGCTGGACTCCCACAAGGGTGACTGCGGTATAGAATGGTTCTGTTTATACGTTGAATGTGAGGCCCTAATAATTTTCCAGAGTTCTATAGGTCTAAGACTCAAAAAAGAGGAATTCTATTTTAGAAAGAAAGGACTGAGAGGCAGTTGAGAATGTGACAATGGATGAAATTGTCTTAGATCATAGGCAGAACCTTGCTTAAAAACTTCACTTAAAAGAAAACTGATTATCAAAAGTCTCTGGTAGAAAATTTATATCCACACTAGTAATTTAAAAAATAAAGAATTATTTTAAATTTTGGACTATACATTTTTAAGAGTACATAATAAAACCCATTTACATAGAGAAAAGCAGTGAAAAGCATACAGTATGAAAAATGACATTTGGATGGGAATAAAATAGTTGAGTGTAAAAGGAGCAGAAAGCTTATCAAGTATGTATGTACCTAGAGGCTGATCCTAGATCAGATTTTACTTACCTTGAAATTCTGTTTTTCTATAAAGTGTAAATAGTGTTTTTCTAAGGTTGCCATAAATATATTATGTGATAATGCACATCAAAATGCTCTAGAAAAATCATCATTATTATAAAAATAGTAGCTACAATATTATCTAGTTAAGCTTCTTAAAATGGATACACTGTCATGCAAACATTTTCCTTAGTGTCTCATTATTTTTATTTATAATTCTATTTTTACCATCTAATTACTTTTCAACATTTAATATGCATGAATGTCGGGAATATTCTATACCATCTCTGCTTTTATTATATAGATCTCACAATGTGAATTACACAGCATGATGAAGCCATTAACTTCATTAACTAGAAAAGTGGCTGAGGTTTGAAATATAGATAATTTGTAAGTGGTAGGAAGAAGAACTAGTAAAGGTAAATTGCTTTTCTTTGCCATCTTAAAAGATCTAATTTGGACTTTCCAGAAAGCTTAAAGAATAAATCATTAAATTATTTCAAATATTTAGAGCCAGTATGAATAATTCTATCAATATGGTGGAATTATATAAGAACTTTGCACGTACCCAAAATAAAATATGAAAGTACAGTGACTGTAACCTGGAGAAATAGCTAACTTTAGAGAAAGTACTAAAATTTGATGCACAATTACATGGTTGCATATCTTATTTATGGAAGATCATCTCATCGTTTTGGAGTTTACAGCTGTCTCTTTCACTCCAGAGGGCACATTGGGGTTTATCTAAAATGCTCAGCAATCATCAGGATGCAGGATACGGTCTGCGATGGACCAAGAGATGGAAATAAAGCTAGAGTGCTGGTTCTAAGAGGTGTGTGATGTATAAAAATGAAGCACTTTTTTGAAACAGTTTGTTTTTTCGGAAAATGAACATGAAAATACAAAACACAAGCCTGCTTGGCATTTAACTACACATTCTAATGTTGTTGAACATTGTGTTCTTATACTAAAATGGAAAGGGTGCATAAGTACTTTATATTGGAAGCAAATGGTATGTGGGAAAAGAGGAAATCACACCAAACCTATCAAGCTGAGGCTTGGAATTTGTACCCATAATAAAAATACACTTTTTAAATCTCCACCACTCCCGCGTGCTCTCTCTGGTCAAAATTAAAAATACATGGTCACTTTTTCTCTCTCTGTCTCCTTTTGTCTCTTTCTGGTGAACACATGTGCCCTAGGAGGAAATAAAAACAAAAGCATGTTTTTGTCCCTCTGTCTGTCCCTCTCCAGTCAAAAATTTAAAATAAATAAATAAATAAATTAGATAATTATTTGAAAAAAAGTGGACCAGCAAGTGGTGTTGGATTCCCACGTTGCCGACCGTAGTTCAAGTCCTGGACCTGGTGATTTATTTTTTTCTCTCTCACTTTGTCATGTTGTCTCTGTCCCTCTCTGGTCAAAATTAAAAATAAATAAATAAATTTAAATTAAATAATTCTTTAACAAAAAACTCCATCACTAGTCTGCTTTCCCCAAACCACAAATTTTAAACTAACTTGTTAAACTATTTGAGGATGAAATTTGCATTTCCATTTCTAAATTATTAATATATACATATATGTATGTATATATGTGTATATATATGTGTGTGTGTGTGTGTATGTGTGTGTGTGTGTGTATATATATATATATACACACATATATACACACACACATATATTGTGGCTAGCATACGCATATACATATGAGAGAGAGAGAGAGAGAGAGAGAGAGAGAGAAAAGGTGAAGAGGGAGAGAGAAAAAAGAAAGAGAGAAGGTACCCTCAAAGGGGCCGTGGCCCAGCCACGATCTGTTTTCCTCTATTGTGCATCCTGTCAGAATTTGCTTGCATACATGCCCGTTGTGTTTCTAAGATGCAGGGATCCAACTTGCTATGCACAGGAATTAGCTACTATGCTATGGGGAATGCCCAGTATTTTCTGCATTTAAGAGAAAAATCACAGGATAGTTCTGTGATCCTTATTCTAAATATGAATGTATTCGGGCCAGACAGTGGCGTAGGGGTAAACTGTGAGACTGCAGGGCAACTCCACACAGCTTCCTGGTTCACGTCCAGATCCCCCTGAGTGTGCAGCCCATACCTGTGCTTGCGACCCAAGGCCAGCTGAAGCTTGGGGTGAATCACGGTGCCCAGACCCTCTTAGGGATGTTTGTCTCTTCCTTTCTCTCTTTCTCTCTATTATGGAATAAATAAATGTTCTAAATAAGTAAATCTATTTATTTGTTTGTGGCCTTAGAATGCTGAGAAGATAGCACAATGAATGTCTTTTCATAAGTCCAGAATATTTTTAGGACACAGAGATTCAAGAAGGAAGAAAATAATACTGAATTTAGTATCTTCTATCTCACTGAAGATAATAGCACAATATTTTTCAAAGAACTAATGCGAACAAGAAAAATGGAAGAAAACACATCATGATAGATATTAGGAATATTTAAAGATAAAACAATTGTTTGTGGGGAATAAAGACTATTCAGAGAAATTTATTTTGTTTCTAGTAGAAAAATAGAAAGACTTAAATTGCAGCAAGATGGATTTAAATTAGCCTAGAGAGGGAGAAAGAGAGGGCAACCTTGAGTGACTGATGGTCTTGCTAGAAATTATTTGGGGGTCTTTCTGTACTAGTCACTATTCTGGTCTTACTCTGCCTCTGCTCACCACTCTCTGGTTGCTTCTCCTCCTGCTGTCTTGTTTTAATAATAATAATTATCTCCTTTCTTGTGTTAAACCACCTTGAGGCAATTACTTATCTTAGAGCATCTGATTCCTCATCTGCAAAGGTGGTTCCCAAACCATACCATAGACATGTTGATAGCAGCATAGGACTCGACCTGATGTGTTCATTGATGCATAATTGATCACATGTTGGGAAGTCAGTATTTATTATTACTGTTGTCATTATAGGACAGCATACTAAGTCAATATTTACATTAAAAGTAAAAACAATATAGATGCTCCTCAACTTGTAATGGGATTATGTCCTGATAAACCCACTGTGCGGTGAAGCAAACAAACGAAATGAAATAGTAAAAGCTATAATTAGATTTAATAAAGTTAACATAGAAAACAGCACTGCTTAGCCTAGCGTACCTTTAACATGTTCAGAACACATACATTAGCCAAAAGTTGGGCAAAATAATCTAACACAAAGCCTACTTTTGATATTCAAGTGCTGAATATCTTATTTAAGTTATTGAGTACTGTGTTGGAAGTGAACAAAAAACCAGTTGTGCGGGTACTTGAAATATAGTTTCTACTGATGCATATCACTTTCTAACCATTGTAATGTGAAAAATTATAGGTCAACATAAGTTGGGGACTATTTCTCTTTCCTACCAGTAAGCTTTCTGAGGTAGCAAAATAAATGAACATTTTATCACTAAATATATTATTGTATTGATCTCTCTCTATATATAGATATCTATATATAGATATATATGAATTATATCTATAGATAGATAAAGATATATATGAATTAGTATCACTATACATTTATTCATTCAGCAATCACTTATCAACTTACCTGTGTCAGACAGGATGTTATTCATTAAAAATGCATGCAAGATACAGGATATAGTTTGTATCTTTAAAGAATTTACATTATAGAATAAGGAAAAAGATGTATAAATAAGTAGAAGCTATACAATATGGGAGTTATATAAGATGGAAGCCCATAGAAATTATAATGTGAATGCAAAAAGGAAAGAAAAAACAAACCAGAAAGATCAATTCTACATGAAAGAATAAAGAGCAATTGAGAAAAGTTGCCCAGAAGAAATGACATTGAGTAAATAAAACTTGGCAGTCAAAATATGATGTATTTCTTCTCTGATTCTGAAGTGATAAGGTTAAAAATGAGAGGAAATGAGAGTCCAGACAATGGTGCAGATGTAGTGCAACTCAACTCCCATGTGAGGATCTGACATTGGCATCCCAGGGTCCCCCTCTGTTCTCCAGGTGTGTGTACACATGCTCATATTCTGGGCTGGCTGCTTGGGGTCAGATCGTGCTGTGATGACTCTGTTGAGAGTGCCCCTCTCTCTCTCTGTCTCTCTCTCTCACATAATAAATAAATTTTTAAAAATCTTTTTAAATAATTGAAGAACTGTTATGTTGGTTTACCTAGTATGATCATTTTAAATAACATGTCCCAATTATACATCAAAATTGTATTGCCCGAAAACTCAACCAATATTTATTACCCTGTTCCTGTAGGTCAGTTATTGCATTGGGGAATGAAAAGACTTTAAAAAAATCTGGACCTTTATTCATACTTCTCAGGTGTAGTGTAGAAGAGCTATGTACAAATAGTAATTTAGTTTTAACTGTAGTAGTAGGAGTAATAGAACCAGTGGGAAGTGGTTTATTTTCTTTGGATTAAGGTGATACTGAAGGTAAGATTTAAATACAGTATGAGTGAAAGGCATTTTGCAAAAGGGAGCAGAGGGGACCAGTGCCATGTAAATCAGGAGACAAAGACAGAAACAAGCAACTTTGTGAAGGCTTGCATAATGTTGAAGAAGTTGAACTTCACTTGGGAAAAACAAAATTTCATGACAGGATTATTCTGTTGCTTTGTTTTTAAAGCTTGGCAGAGATGTAATATCTGCATTTACAAAAAGAGAGAGAAGGTAGAAAACTAGTTGGGAATTTATTGCAGCTTTCTAATTGTGTGGTAACAAAGACTAGAAACAATGTCTTAGGGATGAAAAGGAAAATTGTTGGAAGTGGAATATGAAGTAAGAAGACATAATGAAGGTAGACTTTCATACTTCTAACTTTCATGATCAAGCAGTAACTATTACAGGGAGAAGCAATTTGAGCTGGAAGGTGATTATATTTGTGATAATCTCACAAATAATCTAAAAATGCAGAGAATAATTTTTCCATATATACCTAAGGAAATTAGTAGTCCAGGCTACCTAAAAGAAAATAAAACCCAGATCTCTGGTTTCACACTCTTCCACTCCCCTCCCCCCGACCCTGAGAGGTTTTTTTCTATATGGTGGGTGCACTCGCCAGAAAGACAAAGAGAGACAGAAAGCAAGAAATCACCCCCGGGGGGGCGGATGGCCACACCACAATCTCCTCTCTTCCATTCTCCTCCCGGGATCTTGGGCATGCACGCACACACACCCGGCATGAGTTTAAGCTACTGGGTCCTGGACTCATCTGAAAAACAGAGAGAGAAAGAGAGACAGAAAGGGAGAAATCACACCATTTAACTTATTACATAAATTAAACACCCTTAATAAAGTAATACCAAAAAATGTTTCAATTTCAGCAAAGTGCCAAGTTTAGCAAGAATTTACTGGAGATTATCAAAAGGGAGAGCATAATCTGATTTTTAGCATTAGCCCCAAGATATATGTAAGTCTTCATTTTGATGCTTTTATAAAAGAAGTCAAACTCATGTCATGATAAAAGAAACTCTCTAAATTTGCATCACCTTGCCAGTTTTTACTTTGTTTTGTGTGCTATGGGCTTTTACTGTGTAAAAATGATGCACAATAATAAATCTCAGTTCTCTAGAGAATAGTTCCAAAAATATTTGAAGCCTGTATAACTTGGTTCTGTGAGAAAGGGCTAAAGAATTTGTGTTTAGCCTTAAGAAGTAGCAGCTGGGGAGTGATCTATTTATTACTTTCAAATACTTTTATGGTTGCTGGGTGAAATATGTTTAACAGTGGTTCTCCCTGTGTGTGAGAGCACAAATACAGAAGAAATGGGCTTCCCACTGTCCCCTGTCTAGAAAAGCTAGGACAGACTCTTGTCTCAGCGCTGGATCAGATGACCCCTTTCAGATCCTTGCCAGCGATAGATTGAAACTCAGAATATGGAACTGGTAGTTTATATGATTTCATTTCTGAGCAGCAATTTATGCATTCTATATAAATAGAAGATTTTTGGATAGGTGATACTTTTCTTTTGCCAATATCTAAGCAGCTTGGTATATATTTGTAAACACACCAAATGCAATTCAAGAAGGATGCTTAAAATGAAAAAACATTTATCACTGGAAGACATTTTTCATATATGGTATTTGCTTCTACATATTTTAAACAAATTCTCTTTTGGATGAAAAAGGAAAGCACTTAAGGTAATTGTCTTTGTGTTTATTTAGCACCTTTAGTTAAGACACCTGGATAGTTCATGCTATTAATATCGGTGTCTTGTTTTGTTTAAACTTTAATTTTCCATTATAAAATATGATGATCATTAGTAGTTTTTATTTTTAACATAAATTAATTAATGCAAGAAAATTTTTAGTCTCAACAATTGTTATGAATGCAAATTTCTTCTGTATTTCCTTTGACCATTAATTCAACAAAAAGTTATAGGGAGTTGTTTTATAGTGAGAACTGGTATTAAAAATAAATGCATTTTTTAAAAACCCACACATTCATTGTTTGGAGGAAGAGGAGGAGAGAAATTGCTTGCTTCTTGATATCCTTGTAATTTTGCCTTGAATTGTGCAATGACATGGGAAGTCCACATTCCTAACAACTATGCCAGTCCCAACTGGACAGTGGTAATAGTAGCATAGGTTTATTTTTGGAATGTTGCTTTAGTTAGCTCCAGAAATTGTCTGATACAAAATCAGTCTTCTTTTAAAATTGTCATTGTTAATCACCCTCATGAAGTATTCATAAGCTTGGCATATTTTACTGGAAAATGTTGGGATTACAGTGCCACATACCCTTGCTTTCTTCACTTTAGCATAAGATGAGAAATCTGTTCTAGGCTTACACAGTGCCCAGTTCTCTTCCTTCAGTTATGCCAAGCAGATCATGTTCCTCAACTTTGTTTTCCAAATTTGGACATTTTATCCCGTTAAGGTGCTTGACAGAGATTTACCCTGCTTGGAAAAGATGTTTTATTCATAAGCAATAGAAAGAAAAGAAAAGTTGTTACACCTGTTCCTTTCAAAACTCAAACTCTTACTGAATTGCTATGTTAGGGTAGTCTTGAGTGCTCACCTGGTTGCTTCATCTTGAGGAGCCACATCATGTTCCCACAAACCTGTCAGATATAGGATCTGGTCAGCCTCCACCTTCAACTTGGCACTTCAACCTACTTTTGTCTTTGCAAGAAACAAAAACTTAGGTCATTTTTTAATTCCTCTATATAATTGATGTCCATTCTTTTTTTATATAATGATTTAATTTAATTTATTTGCCATGATCCAGCCTCGGCAGGAGTGGGTGAGACTCGTACACAGGAAGGCAACACGGGTGATCAGGAACAAAATTAGACTAAGACCTCAATGCCTCTTATGTTCCCAGCTGGCTACAGCCAGAGTCAGCTCTATACTGCAGCGCTAGCAGCTACCAAACACATGTATTTATTGAGGGATGTCTTACAGGAGTAGGAGGGGTGAGGGGGAAATAAAATATTTACTCTATGAAACAGAGAATTCAAAGCATAGGAACAATGATCATAAAACATGATGTCTGTCTTGTTTGAACAGGTGCAGCCAAACACAGTTCTCAGAATGAAGGAGTCTATTTGTCTGGTGCGTTTTCTTCTTCAGTCTTGATAACCAGACAGGGCCTTTTGAAGGGGGGCTTGCAGGAAGCTTGATAACTTCAGTCCTAGGTCAGCTTGATAACTTCAGTCCTGGGCCAGGGTGGCAGCATTGCTGATTACAAAGACCTAGATAGAAATCTTGTCTTGTTAAGTAAAGACACAGTTAATATATGGACTATCTGTATATTACAACTAAAGAGGGTGAGCCTATTACCCATATGGGAAAGGAAGATGATCTTGTGGCTCAGGAGACAACACAGGATGTTTTATTGGCAGTTTTTCATAGTCAACAGCATTCATAAGCAACAGCACCTAGATGAGAAACGCTTTGTACATAAAAACCACCTGTTGCTTCCCTGAATTAGATAAGAACTTTCAGCTAAGATAGTTACTCTTCCTCCTGGAGCCTTCAGGTGTGTTTATTCTGTCGCTGTTAGCCAGATCTGTCCTTCCTCTATTAACCCATGGGTCCCTGTATTTATTTCTTGAATTCTTAGTCTGTTAATCAGTGAATGCTTGTGCTTTATCTTTAAGTCCCTGTCATGGGTGGATATGCTAACTTGGCCTAACATAAGTTAACTTTGGCCTGCAGCTTTAACAAGGGGTATTTATGTAAAATTAGCTATAAACTAACTTAGTCTACATATATTACTAATGCTAATTTGGTTTATACTAACTTAACCTTAACATATGTTAAGTTTGGCTTAAAACAGACAGGTGGAGGAGTCTCAAACTTCCTGGCCCTCGCTTGCCAGTGCCCTCTTAGGAAACCACATTCCTACAAGATCGCTAATTGGCTTCATTGTAATGGTTGGGGGTGATATTTTTACCTTTGCAGGGTACCGTAATAACAGTAAAGCTCACGGCAAAGACATTGAGTACAAGCCAATACAGCGACACAATGGGGGGCTTGTAAACCGGACCTTGCCTCGCAGTTTCTTCCCAGTCCAGGCCTTGCCTTAGACATGGGAGGCAGCCTCTTGACCAGTTTGTGTTGTCTGCATGGCCCCGTCATTTATTTTGTTTTCTTAATTTGACTAGAGAGAAACAGAGAAACAGAGGTAGAAAGCCACCAGGTCCAGGATTTGAACCACAGTTAGCCATGTGAGAGTCCAACACCTTAACCATGATGCCTCCTGCCAGCCCTTGATGTCCATTCTTAATCAGTCATATTGCTTAGTATATCACTTTATGTTTATATACATTCATGCATTTCCCTCCAAGAACCTTATCTTCCTTAGCTATTCTAAGGCTGTGCCCTATTTTTTCAACTTTCTTTATCTCTCTGAAGCAAAGACTCTGATACATATTCAAATAATAAAAATAACAGATATAGATAATACATTGGGTTTTTGGGAAAGTCTTGATGCATTTTTGCATAGAAAAATACTTTATGACTTTCCCAATGACCTAATATTTGAAATATTAACTCCTAAAAACAGTTGTGTAAAGGAAAATAATTCCACCTTATCAATATTCATTATTTAATAAATTTATATATGATACATTTCTAGAACTTTTTTTTCAGATTTTTATATTTAAGCCTTTGTTTTTCAGTTTTCCTGCTTACAATATTATGGCATCCAGATTTTAAAAAAAACACACACACATTAAGACACTATTTTAGTTAACATTACCAAATAATGGACAATGGAATAGTTTATCTTTCCTACAAAATGAACTTCAGCAGATGTGTATTGCAGGTGTAGATCATCAACATTTTATGATATGCCTGCTTTTAATTTTCGTCTAATGCCTTGATTGCTTATGAGTTAGACATGTGTGGTGTTAGAAAAATTTTGAAATGCTGCTTAATCAGTTGTTAATTAAGAATAAATCACTACATTTAAAGAGATGGTAAAATATCCTTTTCTGATGAAATGGCAATTGCTTTTTCTTCTTTGCTTTTGTTATACAAAATTGAGCTCTGAGATGTGGATGATTAGAGATTAGCAGGCACAATTATGAGGATGTTCTGATTTAACATTTTCCTCTTTGTGAGACAGTAGAAACTTGTTGATGCTTTTTAAAAATATAAGTGTGCTTCTTTGACGCTTCTATTATGAGTATCAGTCATGATTGATATTTGGAAATTAGTTCACCGAAGGGTTTACATGAATGTAACATAATTGCATTTCTTTTTGTGCCAATTGATTTTATTACTATGTTTAATGGTTTGTTTCATACTTTACAGGATAATGGATTTCATTTTCTTGCATTATTCTATAAATAACCTGGAAATTTTTAATTAGACTAATCATAGCAGCTGTGTTAACCTTGCAACTATGCACTGTTCATGCACTTTAGAATTGAAATATGTATCTGTCTTAAGCCACAAATATGACATACACACACACAACCATACACACATACATATGTTTTCTCAAAAAGGTATATTTACAGGACCAGCAGTTGATGTAATGGCTATGTCACTGGACTCCCATGTAGTCGACCATGGTTCAAGTCCCGGACCCAGCGGCTTAAACTCATGCCAAGCGCATGTGCATGTGTGCCCAGGATCCCAAGAGGAGAATGGAGGAGAAGGGATTGCAGTGTGGCCACCCTGCCTGTGGGGAGATTTCTCGCTTTCTGTCTCTTTGTCTCTCTCTGTCTTTTTGGCGAGCACACATGCCCTATAGCAAAAAAAAAAAAAAAAAAGAAAAAAAAAAAAACAAGCAACCACCCTCCCCCCAAAAAGGGGGGAAATATGCAAATATATTTGCATATTTGTTAGAAAATGTTCTTTTCTATTTACATTCACTATTAAACTTTATATTTATTTAGCTAGAGATGACATTTTATACTAGCCTTCACTACTCTTTAACAGTTTATTTGGCAAAGTTATAACTTGAAGATTTTTGGAATAAAGTGGTGATTTAAGCTTAAATATAAAATCCACTGGCACATTTAACTATAGTAGATACCTACAGTTTATATTGAAATCAAAATTTAAAAGAGATATTCTTTTTGGCCATTGTTAATTATGCTTAGACTTAGCAACACACTTACAATTTACAATTTCGACTGATACAAACTGAAATTTTTGTTGTAGAGTACTTGAAAAAATTTAAAACATTGATCTATATAAATTGAGAAAACATTAACCTAAATATAGCAAGCACAATGTAAATTGAGTAACAATTAACATACTTATGATTATTTTATATCATAATGATCTTTTACAACCATTATAACTTGTTAAGTGATGAGGGTGATCAGGTTTTTCAAGTTTTCAGGAACATGCTCTGCAAGTTATTTATTATACATGCAACCTAGATATGGCAATGAGTCATCTTTCCTCAACATTCTAGATTTTATTACCAGGATTTGTAGAAATAAAAGAGTTTCATAGAATCTGTAGATTAAAATCTATGATTTAATGATTTTTTTTTATTTATTCTTCAGGTAGCTAATGATCAGCAGAGATAGTAATATTGAAACAATAAAAGTATATAATCTTAATTCATGTTGTTGCCATGGGAAGCAGCCTATAATTATTGTTTTCTTTTTTATTATTATTTAATGTGTTGGCCATAGGGGGTACATAAGCTCACCAGAGAGAAACAGAGATAGACAGTGAGAGGGACAGTGAGAAGTCACCCCCCCCCCGGGAAGATGGCCACTCCACAATCCCTTCTCCTCCATTCTCCTCCTAGAATTTTGGGGACATATGCACCCATGCCTGCGTGATTTTCATGTTGCCAATCTGGGACTCAAACCAAGGTCAGTCATGTGAGAGTCCAGTGCTGTAACTACTTCTCCAACTGCTAACCCCTATTTTTCTTTCTTATTTCCATGTTTTATATTCATACATTCTCTAATAAAACATCTTCATACTATTAAAATTAGAATTAAAACAATAAATACTTTAGGCTAGAGGAGGCATGGTGGTTAAGGCACTAGATCTACGTGACTGACCCAGATTCCACAGCTGGAAAATCATGCTGGGCGTATGGGCATATGTGCCCAAAATCTCAAGAGAAGGATGGAGGAGAAGAGATTGCCATCCTCCCAAGGGTGTGATTTCTCACTTTCTCTCTCCCTAGCGAATGCATGTACCCTATGGCAAAATTCTGAGAAACAATTATAATAACAGTAATAATAAAAACCTTTCAGGTACTAAGAAAATGTGTATCAAAATTAATGAGATGGCAATGGTGCATTTATCATTTATTCTGTATTCCAGGGCTTTTTACAAAATTTCTTCCTCTTCTGCCTGTTACACTTAGAGTGTCATCTCCTAGGGGCCAGCATAGTGGTTAAGGCGCTGGTCAACCGTGGTTCAAATCCCAGACCCAATGGCTTGAAACTTAGGCCAGGCATGTGTGAGTGTGTCCCCAAAATCCCAAGAAGAGAATAGAAGAGAAGGGATTACAACATAGACATCCCACCCGGGGGGTGATTTCTCAGTATCTGTCTCTCCTTGTCTCTCTGACAAGTGCACGTGCCCTTTAAAAAAAATCTCTAAAAAGAAAAAAAAAAAAGGCGAGAAAGAATGTCATCTCCTAGGAATTTTGTATAATTAATATGTGATGACTTTCTTTTAATATTTAATTAAAATAGTTGTCAGTTTCATGTGATAGAATCATGGCTAATTTCTCAAGTATATTAAGGTTGGAGAAAAATTGTAAGGCTGTTGCTTTAAAAATTATTTTTGTGGGGACCAGCACTTAGTGTAATGGCTATGTTGCTGGACTCCCATGTAGTCAACCGCGGTTCAAGTCTCAGACCCGGTGGCTTAAACTCACGCCAGGCGTGTGTGCATGTGTGCCCAAGATCCCAAGAGGAGAATGGAGGAGAAGGGATTGTGGCGTGGCCATCACCCCTGGGGGGTGATTTCTTGCTTTCTGTCTCTCTGTCTCTCTCTGTCTGTCTGGCAAGCACACGTGCCCAATAGCAAAAACCTCTCAAAAAAAAAAAAGAATTTTGTGGACAATATCACATTTTTTGAAAAATCTACTCAAGATATAAATTCCCATTCTTAGGGGACTGTTATCAAAAAAACAAAAAGTCTAACATATTTTATAGTCCACTCACTGAACCCAGAAAATTTTCTGATAGATGCGTCTATCTGGAAATAGCTGAACTGATCTTCTAGTGTGGCCAAAAAGTATTTAGGTTAATACAAATTTCTTTTTTTTATTCATTGGCATTTAGTTGAAAAAACTTAAACAGTAACAATCTCTTAGCCGTTTGGAACTGATTAACTGACTTTCAAGATTATCTCTAAGTAGGTGCTTAAATGTCCACCTGATGTTTTCACTGGTTTCTTCAGTATACATATTCTTAAGAAATCTAACTATTTTTGCATTACTAATGCATTTCATTTCAAGCATTGTTTTGATATTTTAAACTGGCAAATTTTCATGCAGTTATCTAAATTTCTTATTTAGATGAATAGCTATAAAAGAAAGCAGACTATGAATATTCTTGAGCACACCTGATTTCTGTACGAAGCAGAATAGGAAACTGCATTTGTGAAAGGTGTGCCCAGTGTGTCAGGGAGAGTGAGCGTTGTGCCACACTGACCAAGGGAACAATCACCAAGGTGAAGAACCTCTTGGCTTTACCAGGAGCTAGTGGAACAGACACGTTTCACCTTTTCCACCTCTGCCAAGTATAGTGTTGAAAATCTAATATTCACCTCTTTCTCTGGGACAAGAGCTTTTTCAGGTTTTTAATAAATTTTCAACCATTGGCCAAATGAATATATACTATAGATTTCCATGCGTCTTTATCTACCTATGAGAAGCCCCAAGAAAATAGAACAAGGGAATTCAAGTTGCCTGTTTAATCGAAATTCGTTGTTAAGACTTCCAGATTCTTTCTACTAACCTCTCACTTCTTGTGAAGGGATTTTATTGTGAGTAGTTAATATTTTATGGGAATTCTGTCAGCTTCTTACGGAGCCCAAAGGAGTTATATATTCTTCCGACATATGATCATAATTCCCCTCAGTATGTTTAATGTCAGCATCTGTAGGGTTCCTTTGATTTTTAAGGAGAAAAAAAAATAAAAGAATTCCAGACTCGTCAAATAAGAATAACTGTGCATGCTTCAGGAAATTCTTATTACTGTAGGTGAATGCTTTGGGACCAGAGGAACAGATATGCAATGGATACCTCTTAGCAATTTGCTAGTTAACCCATTTTCCTTTTCGCCTGATAAATTGTGCCTAGAATGAGAATTAAAGAACAAATTTTAACACATACTCAATTTTTTGTAGGATAAAACTATACACATGTATGTGTGAATACATACACTCAGAAGCATGTATGTACACATAAATATATGTGTATGTGTGTGCATATATATAGCATGTTTTATTACACACCATGGGTACTACCTGATCATGTATTAAAATTAAAAGAGCAGTTTTTCATTAAAAGCAAAGCAAAGGAAATTTTGTTTTGCTTAAGTTTTCTTTATTCTTTTTACTGAGAACATGAAAAGAAGTATGAAAATGACTTCTAGAGAAAAAGGGGCAGTTGGATTATCATTTATGCTTGCTAAAATCAACTTATTTAATAGTGAAAAATTATTTGATTAACTTACATGAATGGCCTTTTAACAAAATTTAATGAATCATCCCATTTTGGCATCAAGTGTGTGTCGGTGCCAAGCATAAAGTACTTGCTGTTGGGAATTCATGTTGTGCCCAATTCAACTAAAGAGGCCTTATCAAATGTTTTCTGCCAAAGCTTCACTTATATAAAATTTACTCTAGCAACAGGTAGATTTTTTTGTGATGATTTATTCAAATTTTCTGAGAATCAGAGATTTTTAAATAATTGCTTTATTTTTCCCAGATAAAATTTTGAAAGTACTGAGTCTCACTGTAAAGTGTGATGTGGCAATGGAACATTACATTTGACTTTCTAATCAAAATTAAGAACTTCATAGTATCCATAAGCTCTATCCAGAGAACCTTTTATTTCTTTCATTGCAAGTATTTAAATACCGTACAAGAGACCTTGAAAAAATTTATGAAAAATCTGTATTACAAAAATACTGCATGGACTTTTTATAATATTGGCACTAAATAAACTCACATTTCAGTTATTTTCCCATGAATTGTGTGAAGTCTCCTTGTAGTTAGCATAACCTGTAAGTCTGGCATGGAAACTTTGTTTTTCTATGTAAAAATTATTTTTTCCTCTCTTGGGGACCTATACAATACTGATTATTGCAAGGTGTTTTATATTATGAACATGTATTTCATGAGAAAGGTATTATGAGACAGTAGGGATAAAATTTATTTTGAAAATGTAGAACTAGGGGCCAGTGGGTGGCACAGTCAGTGATTAAGGTGTTGGACTCTCACATGGCTAATGTTAGTTCCAGTCCCTGACCCTACAGCTTGAAAATCATACCAGTGTATTTGTGCACCTGCCCCAAATCTCTCAAAACAAAACAAAAAAAAGGTTATTTCTCTTAAGAAGTTACACTGATTTACAAAAATAGCACAAGGTCCTGGTTGTCTTTTTTTTTCTTTTTTAAGTTTATCTATCTCCTTCAAGAATAAGAAAAATGGAGAAAAACAGAGAAACAACACCCCAACAAAGTCTTGATGCCATGATTCACTCCCATCCAGCTGCAGATGCATGGGATGTGCTTAGGGAAGTCTTAACATCAACCTGGAACTTCCACGTTCAGGATCTCCTTGCAAAGCATTATGTTCTACTGCTGCATCATTTTTCCAGATTTTATTCACTTTCTATGTTTCATAAATCTTATATTCAAATAATATAGTTATAGGCATGGGGTCAAAGATACAATATGCAGTTTATGAAGATCTACTGTAATTTTCTTTCAGTGCCTACTTGTTTGGGAGCTTTATATTAAGAAAATTCCTAGGTAACTAGCCAAATGTATGTGGGTTGGGGAAGAAGGGGACCCATGTAATTTGAGTCTCTGTATAACTACCTTTCTGAGGTCCCTTTTAGCATGACTTGTCATTCCTCAGATGGCTTTTACCCATTCTCCCATTCTGGCATTTTAAAAATCTATCTTAAGCCAAACTCAACATCATAATTAAGATGCTAAACACTAGCGATAATGTGATTATGGACAACCCCCAAAAAGTACATATCACAATTAATATTCTGACAAAGCAACAAGATAAGAAATTATTAAGGGACGCAATTTTCATTATTTGTGCACAATGTGATTATACACTCAGAAAACCCAAGATAATCTGCTGAAAATCTTTTAGAATTAATGGGAAAATGTAGTTTAATGTTGGATAGAAAAACCTTGTAAGCCTGAATAATTAAAATAATTGAAATTAACACAAAAATAGACAGATCAGCGTATCAATCCTCCAGAATTATGTTTGGTATGTTAATTTGTTATTGCCTTTCATTAAAAATGAACACAAGTAAAATGAGAAAAAAATTAGATATTTTAAATTACTCTTTTGTAGAATTTTTGGCACATAGAATTTATCTAATTAAAGTCTTCCACCTTCATATTTACTAAGCACATACTACTTGCTGGGCACTGCCCTAGGAAGAATCCATATGACATTGATGAAAACAATCATCAAAAGACTCTGTTCTTGTAACGTTACCATCTGCTCAATTCAAGTCTTTCTGGTTTTTAATTTTGGTCTATCAATTCTTGTTATCCTATACTAGTCATGTTGCCCTCCAGCAATGGACATTCAATCTTAATTCAATAGACTGTATTTTTTCTTCTGTCTTTCACAAATAGTTAATAAATTGGTATGTGTATTCTTGAAACCTTGCATAAACTTTGTATGTGTAGTTTATGTTAAGGTATATAAGTGATGTGAAGTTAATCCCCACTTTACATTTTTTCATTCTGCATTTTATTTTATGTTCTGTACTTTGGGCTGTATTTCTTGTGGACAGCACTCTGTTGTATGTCTATTTGTATACCACATACTATTTATAGACTCCACTGGTGACTGACACCTGAGTTGAGTTATAAACATTTTAACATAAATTCTGTCATGATAAATATCTTTCTATATATAACAGGCCCAGATGGTCCATTTGGTTTTCCTAGGACAGAGTCAGTTTATGCTTTGCCCCAGCATGACATTCAACTTCGCCTCTTTACTCCAGGAGCCCTCTCTAGAGTTTACACCTGGTGTTAGAATTGCTTAGTTATGATCTTTATGTGAAAAAATATTGCACTTCAGAATAACTTTCCCAGTTTAACTTGCGTTTTCCCAGTTCTCACTAACAGTTGGTATTTGTCTGTCATTTGCTTTTAGATAGAGATACTTTACTAGCATTTTAAGTTGCTGTTTTTCCCCCTTATGAGCAAAGTAGATCATTTTTCTACATTCTTCTTACTCATTTTATTTTTTTCCTTCATTAATTGCTTATTCATATATTTTGTATGTTTCCATATTGACTTAAAGTCATTGATTTGAAAAGATATATATATATATATATATATGTGTGTGTGTGTGTGTGTGTGTGTGTGTGTGTGTGTATAACCCCAATGTTAGAGTTAAAATATAGATATGTTTTCTAATTTGTCCCTGCTGTAAGTTTATTAAAAATCTTTAATTGCTCTCAGATACTATCAATTATTTGCACTCATTGCCCCAAAAGCAAATACATTACTTTTTAAAGTTTAGTACCTTTACATTTAGGTAAAGATTTGAACTTCTTTTTTGTACATGGAATTAGAGAATTTTCTCCATGTAGTGAGCAATTTTACACCTAATGCCAATATCTAATTTAAATTTTACCTAATGACCCATTCTTAATGTTAAAGCATGGGTATTATTTTTTTCATGAATAAGAGCAAAGGAGAGAAACCTTACCCATAACAGAACCTTGATGCCACAATCCACCCCCAGCCTCAGCTATTCCTCAGGGAGGATTCCAGATGTGAACCTGTTACTTTCTTGTGTGGGACAGTTTCTCAGAAAATTATGCTTTTCTGCTGTACCATCATCCACTCTCACACTCCTATCTGGATTTTCAATACCATCTCTGCATCGAGTTGCCTTATGTATGCAAGTCTGACTCAGGAATTTCTATCCTGTTCCACTGTACTGTATGTTTTTCTGCACCTGTTTCATACACTTTTAAATATAATGACAGAGGGGCCGGCAGGTGACGTGGTGGTTAAGGGTGCTGGACTCCCACATGGCCAACCACGGTTCGAGTTCCGTATGTGGTAGCTTGCTTTCTCACTTTCCCTCTCTCTCCTTGTCTGTCTCTCTCTGATCAAAACTGTAAAATAACGTTCAATAAAATAAATCTTAAAAAAATATATATATAATGACAGCGTTATAACTAGTAGAGGAAAATCATAAATTTTTGTTATTTTCAAAAGTTTTATTCATTTATAGACATATTTCCTTCTACATTTTTGTTGTTGTTGCTATAGGGTGCACGTGTCGGACGTAGGGAGATTGTAGAGAGAATGGGGGGGATGTGAAAAAGCACTCCTCCCCAGCAAGGATAACTACACTACAATCCATTCTCCTTCATTCTTCTCCAAGGATTTTGGGCATCTATGTAAAGTTTTTTGGGTGGTCATGTCTGGGACTTGAACTGTGCAGTCAGCTAAGTAGGCTCCAGACATCTTACCACTATGCTACTGGCTGGTCCTACATTTATTATTATTTTTTTTAATAATTAGTTGTCAGTTTTCTTTTCTTTTCTTTTTTGAGAGGTTTTCGCTATAGGATGTGTGTGCTCGCCAGAGAGACGGAAAGAGACAGAGGGACAGAAAGTGAAAAACCATCCCCCCGGGGGTATGGCCACCCCTCAATCCCTTCTCCTCCACTCTACTCTCAAGATCTTGGGCATCCATGCACACACACCCAGGGTAAGTTTAAGCTACCAGGTGCAGGACGCAAACTGTGGTGGACTACATGGGAGTCCAGAGACATAGCATTTATGCCAACTGCTGTTCCCAGTTGTAAATATTTTAAAGAAACTCTGATGAGATATTGAATAAAGATTAATTGGATTTATAAATTGGAGTTGATGAACTGGCATCTTCATAGTACTCACTCATATCATTATAAACAACATTTTTCTTTCCACTTAATTTGGCACTTTTTTGAAGTTTATCTGTAATGTCTTGTGCACTTGATAGTTTAATTCCAAGGTGATATATATTTCATTGTTGTAGCAGATTAAATCTTATTTTCTCTTACCTTTTTAAATTGTTTCTGGCTGTGGTTGAATCTATTTACCTATTTATTTACAGGTTTTTACTATAGGGCAAATGTGTTTGCCAAAGAGACAGAGAGAGACAGAGAGACAGAAAGCAAGAAATCACTCGCTAGGGGGGATGGCCGTGCCACAATCCCTTCTCCTCCATTCTCCTCTTGAGATTTCGGGCACACACACACACACACACACACACACACTCCTAGTGTGATTTTTAGGTCTCCAGGTCTAGGACTCAAACAGGAGTCACTCATGTGGGAGTTCAGCAACGTAACCAGTGATGCTATCTGCTGATCCCTGTGATTGTTTTTATAATCTCACAAACTTGCTGAGTTCTCTTCTTAGTTCTAATAATTCTAGAAAGTTTATTCCCTTTTATTTTCTATGTAAATGAACATTTAATTGGCCAAAACATAGCAAAACTAAAATTTCTTTGTTTCATATTTATGCCTCTACTTTTCTCCTTGATTTTTAAGTTAGTTAGAACCTTGTATAGCACATGAACATTGAAAATGATCAGAAACATTCTTTTCTTTCAACCATCAAAAATTGTATCAAAAGTTTATTCTCTAAATATAACATCTCCTATAGAATTTTATGAATATATTTTTGTAGTTAAAAAATCTCTACTTTTAGATTACTAAAGCTTTTTATTATAATTAAAAAGCTCAGTCTGAGGCTTAACAATAATGGAACCTTTGTGATACTAGATCCAAGATTGTGTCCTGAGGCCTCCTGACATGTGCCAGGCGCACATACATGACAGCTGCACATATATGCCCAATGCACATACACACTCATGATCCAGGCTGGTTGAAGCTGGGGGTAGATCACATGGTGGAGTCTAGAGGGATTTTTATTTGTCTTTCTCTCTCCCTGATGTAAGATATAAAGAACTTTAGCAAAAACATACCTCATTGTAAGTTTTATTTCACCCTAGTAACTATTGTGATGTATTAGTACTTAATGAATATACATAATTATATTGGTCATTTTTCTGACATAGAATAGTTAAAGTACATTTTACCTATGTTGTAATTATTTAAATACACCACTAGGTTACTTTAATTAATATTACATTTAGGATTTTCATAACTACGTTTATAAATGGAATATACTTATAATTGACTTTTTTGTATACTATCTCTACATGACTTAGATTGAAGGACAGTGCTCCAGCACTTCTTTTATTTTCCTTTTTTATTGAACAACTTATTTCCTTTAAGATTAGATGGCCACACCACAATCCATTCTCCTCCTAGGATTTTGGGCTCATGTGCATACATGCCCAGCATGAGTTTCAAGCTGCCAGGTCTGGGATTCAAACTGCCGTAGTCCAGGTGGGAGTCCAGTACCTTAACCAACATGCCACCTGCTGACCCCATATTGTCATAGATTGTAACTCACCTGAAAAGGAAATAACTATCATCTTATAGAAAAAGATATAATTTAATGTTTTTTGTCTAAATCAGAAGCTTCTTTGACATTTCCAAAGACCATCATATTTTCTTCTTACCATAAATTCTTTCAGCCTTACTTCCCTCTGCATTCTTATTTAACCCTAATACCATCTGTCTTCTCTTTTTTCTATCTAATTCAGTTGGTATATTATAAATTACTGTAGGAACTTTATAAGGAAAATGAGACTGAAATATTAGTTACTTTGTCAATCTAAAAAAGAGCCCTAAAGATGAAAGAATTAAAAAATCCCCATTAGTGAGTTTTATCACTTTTCTTGGAAATGATGACCATAACAGGACTAAACAATTTACAGGAAAATGTGCCATAAATTAATGATGATTATCTAATTGTGTAACTGATGAAAGAAAAAAAATACTTGAGTGGAGTATGAGAGACTAAGTTCTGGACAAGAGAAACATTCAGATAGATATGAGGCAAACATGAAGAAATTCTAGAAATTCAAACCTAATTGGAATACAAATCCCTATTTCTGCAACCTCATAGAACTCCAAAGTTTTTAGGATGTTGTGTCTTTGGGATATACTTGAAGTTGTCTAATCAGCACCTCACTAAATTTTGTCAACATTTAGCACCTTCGAAAGTCATAGAGTATGCAGTCATATCTGCTTTCTTTACTCATGATAGAATGTGTACACACACCCATGAAAGTGAGAGACAGAGAAGAGGTGAGCATTCTCCCCAAGTTCTGGTCATGTGGCCAGCTCCTTCTTCCAGTCCTTCGGACCGTTAGGTCTTGGACATTCACATGGTGCCTGGTACGTTTCAGGCTGGACTGGGTGAGGATTTGAATTGCGATCCCCACATGGAATAAAGACTTCTCTTGAGCAGCAAATTACTGGGTGCACCATGGAGCCAGCCAATATTGTCGTATCTTAATAGCCGTTTAATACGTTGAACATTTCTCCCATGACATTTGAACTAATATGGCTGAACACCAAATGTTCTCAGATGAAGATGTTTCAATGTACGGAAACATTATATTTTTGTCATAACCATTGTGGCTTGGTAAGTAAACTTATGAGGTTTTAAATGGATGTAAACAAGTTCACTCATATACTTATCTGAAAAAATAGTCATTATACACCTAACATACACCAGGCACTGTGCTGAGTGCTACATTATTATGAAGTAATACTAACATTGTGAGAAGATGAAAACGGTCACTTTGTCAAGGGTATCTTAGCTTCGTGAAGGAGGCAGTCACTTAACAATTACATACCAAGTTACTTAATTTTAGTTTCCATGTTAGCAAAAATGGTAAAATACAGAGCTCTGTGAAAGCAGATGGGATTGGGAATGGGAGATGTTTAGTAATTCTGGCTAGGTAGGGACTGCCTTCCTGGCCATGTTAAAATCTAAACTTGGTCCTGAAAGAAAGAGAAAGCAGCTAAGAGAAGGGGTAGGATGCAGACAGAAAGAGTTGTCTAGTTTCCTGACTTTCCTTATCCATAAGCCTAACTGATTCTTAGTGAGGACAAACTCTAGCAGAGGCTATTAGCTTAGCTTTCCGGTTTCAGTTTTTCATTGCTCAGGAGTACATTGTGGGAAGGGAGGATGTGATTATATAGGATCTAAGGCAGTTTGCAATGAAGGAGTGAATGAAAACCTTAGGACCACCATTTGTATTGGTAGGTTTAAATTGTCATCCCTGCTGGCTGATGTTATTGTTCCCTGGGTAAAGCATTTGCTGAGTAAATGAGGTGAAGAACATACACTATTGCCTGTGGCCTCTCCACTCATACTGACTGCCTCAGCATGGAGGCTAGTGATTAAAAGGATATGGAAATTTGCTGCTTCCAACCCCGAGAAGGCCCTGTGCAATAATTTGCAGCACAGTGGAATATGCTTTGGTTTCTTGTTAAACAGCTATATTGGAAAGGGATATCTGGTTAGGGTGCCTTTTTATGACTTCTGAAATGCATTACAATTTAATAATTATAAAGGAGTCATAGTCTATGGAAGAAATATTTCCACTTGTGTTACTGAGATTAGCAAAAGTTTTTATCCACTAATTTTAGTCTTTGAAACAAAAGGTTTGCAATCAAGTAGAACACAGATGAGTTGGACACTCATGTTTGTTATAATGCATTCTCACTTAAGGCACAACTTACTTTGTGATCATGCATTTAATTAAAATACAGACGTTAGCCTTGGCATTGTCTTGTATACAATCTGGTTAAACATTGTGTTGTATACAATCTGGTTAAACAATTTATGAAAGCTTCATTGGAATTACAGAATGACCTGTTTAAAAGAGTGAAATTCAGAGCAGCACTGTTCTGTGTTAAAGATGGATTATACATAACCAACTCCTATTTTACCAATGCATTAAGTGTTTGCTTCATTTCAGAGCACTGTGCAGTATAACTATTACTGCTATATTTTTGGTACAAATGTTATTTATTTATTTATTTATTTTTGGAGAGATTTTTTCCAAAGGGCACATGTGCTCACCAGAAAGACAGAGAGAGACAGAGAGGCAGAAAGTGAGAAATCACCACCACCTCACCCCACCCCGGGAGGATGTCCATGCTGCAATCCCTTCTTCTCCATTCTTCTCTTGAGATTCTGGGCACACACGCACATGCGCCCGGTGTGAGTTTAAACCACCGGGTCTGGGACTTGAACTGCTGTCGACTACAAGGAAGTCCAGTGACATAGCCATTACACCATCTGCTGGTCCCCAAATGTTATTATAAATGGCATTTCAAGAACACTTATGAGTATAGCCAAAAATATCATGTTCAAAAATATTCACTAAACCAAAAAGGAACAGAGGAAATTTACTGATTAAGAAAGAAATTAAGCTTTTTCCTGAGATTTCTAGCTGTATCTTCAGACTAAGAATTTTAAAACAACCATAGGTTTCATTTTTCTTCTCAATTTAAAAAATGACTAAATGTTTTTATTAATTGTTACAAAGCCATAATGTTAGTTTTTAAATGATTTCCATTCAATATGAAATATTACTGAGATTTTACTTGAAGTGGTTACTGAAATATTTACTTGAAGCATTTATTATAAGATATCACTACCCTCTAGCAAAGTAAGATCAATAGAGCTAGTCAGAATTAGCTATGCACCAGGACTATCAGTTCTAAATGTACTTAGTATATCTTTAAAATAAGATACGCAGAGAAGTAAAGAGGCAATTTTCTTTCTTTGCAAAATAATTGGCCTTTAACTAGTATAGCTCTTTCAGATTGTTTTCATTATCCATTCATTTATATACCCACTCATGCATTAACTTACTTACTAGCTACTTACTATGTGACATATTATGTCATGACAATGAATAAAATAGATAGTAGTAAGTATTAACTTACTGGATATTTATTTTGCATCAGAAATACTTTAAAGCATTTCATGTATAATAATATAATATGCAATCCAAAACTACTGTATAAAACAAGTAACTTAATTAACTGCACTATAAGTGATACAGGCAAATCCATAATGTTTTATCTAAATTATAAAATAAATTTTAAATCATTTTAGTAAAAAACATAAATAGATAGGTAGATAATTACAATTCACTCTAGTCACATCTGTTGTAATTAGGTCCTAGAGGTTCAGGCAGAGTACTAGAAACAAAGTCCCAGGTATCTTTCAGAAGGTATGATCTTATATAGCAGGGGTTCTCTTCCACTAAAAAAAAAAATAAATAAATAACAAAATCCAGTTAGCAATTAGCAATCAACTCTTAAGAAAGTGAAAATAACATAATAAAAGGCTACATAGATCACAATTTACATAACTCTTATTTAAGGGATGCAAATGTCTTAGTATTTTATTTCCTACCATGATTTTTCTCCTTGATACTACTCTAGCTTCTCTGTCAAAAATGAACATATATTAATATTTTTCTCAAATAATTAATCGTATCTAGACTGGATACTTCACAACATAAGTATTTATCATTGTAGCTTCATACCTTAATACATTTCAGTAATTATATGATGCAATATTGTGAGCAAGTAACACTCTCCTTACTCTTATATAGAGAAATTAAATATATCAACAATCCATCGTGTTCTGTAAGAACATCATTACTTAAAGATAAAACCCATAACCAGAATCATGTTGATAATCACTCATTGGCTTCCACTTAAGGCTGACGTTTCAGCTGTTGTTTTACTCTGCATTGCATTGTGCCACATAAGATGTTTATCAACCTATTTGGTTTATTAATTTTATTTTTTATTATTATTTTAAATTTGCTATAGTGCATGTGCACTCACCAGAGAGTGACAGAGAGAAAGAAAAAGTGCAAAAGCAAACCGCCAGGATCAGGATTCAAACTATTGTCAACCAAGTGGGAGTCCAGCACCTTAACCACCCTGCCACCTGCTGGTTCCAATCAACCTAATTTTTTATAGAGATTTCATGGGGAGAAACAGAGAGAGAGTGAGAGGTAACTTGAGAAATCATCTCCCAGGGGATGGCCACACTGCAAATTATTCCCCGGGGAAGATGACCACACTGCAATTCCTTCTCCTCCGTTATCCTCCTGGGAGCTTGGGAATGTAAGCACATGTGCCCGGCATGTGTTTCAAGCCACCAGGTTCAAGCCACCAGGTCTGTGTCTGGAATTGTGGTTGACCATGTGGGAGTTCAATGACGTAACCACTATACCATCTGCGGGCCCCCAAACAACTTTTTTTTTTTTTTTTTTTGGGGAAAGATACGCAGAGAAGTAAAGAGGCAATTTTCTTTCTTTGCAAAATAATTGGCCTTTAACTAGTATAGCTCTTTCAGATTGTTTTCATTATCCATTCATTTATATACCCACTCATGCATTAACTTACTTACTAGCTACTTACTATGTGACATATTATGTCATGACAATGAATAAAATAGATAGTAGTAAGTATTAACTTACTGGATATTTATTTTGCATCAGAAATACTTTAAAGCATTTCATGTATAATAATATAATATGCAATCCAAAACTACTGTATAAAACAAGTAACTTAATTAACTGCACTATAAGTGATACAGGCAAATCCATAATGTTTTATCTAAATTATAAAATAAATTTTAAATCATTTTAGTAAAAAACATAAATAGATAGGTAGATAATTACAATTCACTCTAGTCACATCTGTTGTAATTAGGTCCTAGAGGTTCAGGCAGAGTACTAGAAACAAAGTCCCAGGTATCTTTCAGAAGGTATGATCTTATATAGCAGGGGTTCTCTTCCACTAAAAAAAAAAATAAATAAATAACAAAATCCAGTTAGCAATTAGCAATCAACTCTTAAGAAAGTGAAAATAACATAATAAAAGGCTACATAGATCACAATTTACATAACTCTTATTTAAGGGATGCAAATGTCTTAGTATTTTATTTCCTACCATGATTTTTCTCCTTGATACTACTCTAGCTTCTCTGTCAAAAATGAACATATATTAATATTTTTCTCAAATAATTAATCGTATCTAGACTGGATACTTCACAACATAAGGATTTATCATCTTAATACATTTCAGTAATTATATGATGCAATATTGTGAGCAAGTAACACTCTCCTTACTCTTATATAGAGAAATTAAATATATCAACAATCCATCGTGTTCTGTAAGAACATCATTACTTAAAGATAAAACCCATAACCAGAATCATGTTGATAATCACTCATTGGCTTCCACTTAAGGCTGACGTTTCAGCTGTTGTTTTACTCTGCATTGCATTGTGCCACATAAGATGTTTATCAACCTATTTGGTTTATTAATTTTATTTTTTATTATTATTTTAAATTTGCTATAGTGCATGTGCACTCACCAGAGAGTGACAGAGAGAAAGAAAAAGTGCAAAAGCAAACCGCCAGGATCAGGATTCAAACTATTGTCAACCAAGTGGGAGTCCAGCACCTTAACCACCCTGCCACCTGCTGGTTCCAATCAACCTAATTTTTTATAGAGATTTCATGGGGAGAAACAGAGAGAGAGTGAGAGGTAACTTGAGAAATCATCTCCCAGGGGATGGCCACACTGCAAATTATTCCCCGGGGAAGATGACCACACTGCAATTCCTTCTCCTCCGTTATCCTCCTGGGAGCTTGGGAATGTAAGCACATGTGCCCGGCATGTGTTTCAAGCCACCAGGTTCAAGCCACCAGGTCTGTGTCTGGAATTGTGGTTGACCATGTGGGAGTTCAATGACGTAACCACTATACCATCTGCGGGCCCCCAAACAACTTTTTTTTTTTTTTTTTTTTTGGAGAGATTTTCACTGTAGGGCGCGTGCGCTCGCCAGACAGACAGAGAGAGACATAGAGACAGAAAGCGAGAAATCACCCCCCAGGGGGGATGGTCACGCCACAATCCCTTCTCCTCCATTCTCCTCTCAGGATCTTGGGTACACACGTACATGCGCCCGGTGTGAGTTTTAAGCCACCGGGTCCGGGACACGAACCGCGGTCTACTACGTGGGAATCCAGCGACATAGCCATTACGCTAACTGCTGGTTCCCCCCCAAACAACTATTTTTAAGCAAAACAATAATAATAGTAATAAAATAGTCTTATCTGGAAAGGCACTAATAACAATGGAGCAGTAACTACACATAGAGAAGAAAAGACACGAGGGGGGATGGGAGGGTGATCTAGTAAATCCAGGAAACAAGTACTTCTAATATGCACACATTTTGAATGAAAAATATATTTTGTATTGATTTTTGTAATTTAGCACTGTTCAACCAATGGCTATCGGACCAATATGCTAATTGCCCAGATTTAATCAATATAGATTGTATTATGATTCAATTTTAGAGATATAGGTATTTAATTCTATCCTGTGACAAATGAGGAGCTGCTAAAGTATGAATCACTTGTAATCTGTCATTTAGAAAGTTACATTTTTTGAAATAGGTGTTTTTTTTTTTTATATTCAAGGGCTAAGTATATTCATTATCTTTTTATTATTTACATTAAGGTTAGTCTATGTATGCTCTTAAAACTATCACTCAATAATACCTCTACAATTTTGGCTAAGGCATATAATTATATCATTAAATGCTCTTGGTTCAACTAGAAATATATTGGTTTTTAGTTTTTGGAGAGGTTTTTGCTATAGGGCGCATACACTCGCCAGAAAGATAGAGACAGAAAGACAGAAAGCGAGAAATCACCCCATAATGGGAAGGATGGCCACCCCACAATCCCTTCTCCTCCATTCTCCTCTCAGGATCTTGGGTATGCACACACACACAACCGGTTTGAGTTTAAGCCACTGGGTCCGGGACTAGAACTGCAATCAACCACATGGGAGTCCAGCAACATAGCCATTATGCCAACTGCTGGCTCCAAACTAGAACTATTTTAAAGGTTTCTTTGAAAAGGTTGTTCTCATTTTTAACAAAACTACATTAATCTGGATCCTATTATTTTAATTTATTTTTTGGAGAGGTTTCTGCTACAGGGTGCGTGCACTCGCCAGAGAGACAGAGAGAGACAGAGAGACAATGAGAAATCACCCCCCAGGTGGGATGCCCATATCGCAATACCTTCTGCTCCATTCTCCTCTCGGGATCTTGGGCACACATGCACGTGTGCCCAGTGTGAGTTTAAGCCACCAGGTCCGGGACTCAAACCGCAGTCGACTACATGGTAGTTCAGTGACATAGCCATTATGCTCACTGCTGGTCTCAATCTGGATTCTATTATTAAGAGACTACTAGGTACTGTGTTCTAGAGAAATATTAATCCTAATTTCGTATACCATATAACTGGTAGAAATACTTATTTCTGAATGAACGCCAGTTTGTCTCTACAAAAGGAAAAAGTACTACCTTTTTCCCTAGATGCACTAGAATCAACATTTCTCTAAAAATAAAGAATGATAGGTATTGGTTATTATGAAATAGGACTCAGTAGGGAGGAGAAGAGCCCTTAGGTAGATTATAGCACTGACCAGATACAATAATTATTCTGACAAGTTTATTACCTCATTTGAGGCGTATGTACCCAGTAACTCATTGGCCATCTTTCACTTAAAGCTGACGATTAAACTCTTTCTCCATCAAGACAGATACAATCCTGCTTTCAAGCCTTTGCCCTAACTCTGCCTTTGCCTAGAAAATCCTTTATCCAAATACACCTTTCACTGAGTAAATTACTTTCTTAAAGACTCTGTCAACTTTGACTCTACCTGCCCACTGTCCTCCCACTTCTTCCCTCCAGCCCTGTATCCCTCTGCCCCATTCCTACAGTCTAGATCTCTTGCCACTCGACTTTTTCCATTTTCCTACAGCACCTACCACAGGTTAACAGATATAGCAAATAAAAATAATGACACTATTTACATTTGAATTTCAGATTAACAAGTAATTTTGGGGGAAATTTTATTCTTTATTTAAAATTCAAATTTACATTTTATAAAGTTAGATATCTGTATTTTGTCTGGCAGCCTTAACTTACCACCTTCTAAACATGCTATAAAATTTACTTAATATGTTTATTTTGTGTTCCTTATTGCTCATTATGCCAGGGATCTCTGATTATTTTCATTACTTGGCAGCTGTTTCAAATCGTACTGTGCTTGAAGCAGAAGCTCAGTCAAAAACTTCTAAGATGAAATTTGTTCTAACTACGATTACCTAGATTTTCATATTTTTTTCCTCAAATATAATTTCAATTATAGAGATAAGTACATGGCTGATTCAATTTTTAGATCTACCTTATAGTTAATTTCTATTTTTACATGATTAATTACTTGGCATGCATATTATTCATTCATTAAATAGAAATCTGTGACCAACGATACCTGAGATGACTAAATAAAAACATGAGCACAATACAAGAATGAAGAGTTCTTGCTAGGAGGCATAAAAACTCATTCCAGGGCTATTAATTTTAATGTATTTTCTTTAATGAATGCTGAAAAAGCACATGTTTGCAGATGATTGTAATACTAAATTATTAATGCCTTTCATTTAGATACATTTCATTAGTTTAGGATTGCAAGTAAACAATTGATCTGTGCTTTTTATTAAGGTAAATCTTTTGTGACTTCTTATTCAGTAAATTAGGCTATTTGCTGAATAGGATTATGCAGTGTAATTATTTTTCATTACTTAGTATCTATAGAGTCTCATTCAGGTTTATTTCCCTTTCAGCAGAATATGAGATAGATTTTCTTTACTTTCATAGGTCAAATAAATTTGATATATAATCTTTGGTACCTCAGGAGTCTAAAACTTGTCAAGAACTTTTTAAGGTTTTTATAGCCTGACAGAGTGGGTGGGAGTAAAGGCCTACCTTACCTATTTTGTGTGACAAACCTCAAAAGAAGATTCTTTTAAGAATCTAAAAGTTTTACTTTTTCTTTTTTTTAACTTAAAGTAATTTGGAATGGCAGCTAATCGCAATTTTTATCTCAGTGTTTGGGCTACATTTCCAGTATTTAAGTGTGTTCAGTGAAACACATCAATGTATGTACATATGAGAGTAAGCAAACTTGTAATTCTCGCTTCATATAAGCAATCATCTTTTTTCTTTATTTGACTGCTATCCCCCATTATGAGAAAGGACATATGTGTCAGTAATATCTCACCATTTGTTTCTCTACAGATTTTTTTTCCTCATATAATTTAATAGTTCAGACACAGAAAATAAAATGGAGCTTCTCTTAAATCCAGTATAAATAGCATGAATGTCTCTTGAAGACTTAAAACATCTCTGTTAAACTAATATATTCATAGTCTGTATCTATCAACGTAGGCATGCATAAAAGCAAACACACACACAAAAAAAACAATCAATTTCCTTACTTTGTCCAAACTCAGAAACCCTAGCTCTATGATTCAATAGTTCTCCCTAAGCACAGTGCTGGCCAATTTGCTCTGCTTCTTTTATGAAACTGTATCTTAATATTCCTAACAGAAGGGAAAAAGCAAATGCTAATCTGAATTCTGAGTTTGACAATCAATTTTCCCACTCATGCCAATTAAAAATTCTCTTCTATATGCTTTAGAAAAGTTTGCAGTCCAGCTCAAATGTAAAAAAAAATGTTTGTCCCGGAAAATGAATGGATTTCTGGCCTGAATAAATTGAGCCTGCCTTAAAATATACTTCTCCACTGAGAGAACAAATATGTGAAATTCAACCTGAAAGGTTGCAATTTGTATATCAATGCTCAATTATCGAGTCATTGAGGCATGCTGAATCACTCAGCCAATATACAGAGAAATGTCCTCAGCACAAGGATTACTGAGCATGTACCTGAGAAATGAATGTCCAAATATGTTGACGATACAGGAGAGATGTATTTAATGATGTGCTTATCACTTATTCCCTACTTCTGTCCTCCCAAATGCCAAAAGAAATAAAGCTTATATGTTAGTAGAATGAGAAGCAGGAATCAGTTACAAAGTTAACAGTTGAGAGATGAAAAAAAATACGACAGAGGGAATTTGAGGAATAAAGCAGTTAACATCAAACACAACTTCGATCAGTTTCCCTAGTAAAATGCAGTGATCCTGAAGACCAGGAGTTGGTTGTGGTCACTTGAGTGTTACTTAGTACATACTACATGTTGTTCAATCCTCCGTGGATACTTATCTGTTGTTGATTATATCTATGTCTCCACCAGACTGAGAGAGAACTTAAGTTGTAGAGTATTGTAACATTACATTGCTGTATTCTCCAGGTATAGCCCAGAGTCTAGTCTATGACCAGTGCACAATAAATGTTTCATGAACGGATAGTATGAGATGGAAGGTTGTGGGTTAGCAAGAATCCCTCTTTATTTCCCTAAACTCATGATGTAGTCCTATGTCCTCCTATTTCCCTGTTGTGCTCTTTGCTTCAGTTTTCTTTGACAACCTTATGTCACATGATTTTCACTTTATCAATTACACAAATCACTGCTCTGCTTCAAAGAAGTTGAATCCCACATTGTGACCATATTTCAGATCTTTGGGCTGGGTAGCCTGAAGTGCCCAAGAACTCACTGACTGGAGGACCCCAGGAAGATTGCCATTTAAATTGACCCTGTGGAGGGTGCTGATCTCTCTCTGTCTTCTCTCTTTTTCACATGTCTGCTCACACACTTCATCAGGAATGCAAAAACAAAAACAAAAACAGAACCATGGTGCCAGATGATTGGCCAGGTACAAAGCTAAAGAAGAAAAATGGCAAAGAACTTTGAGGCTTTCAGGCTTATCTGGCCTATGTAGTTTGCAAAAGCTACACTACAATGGAATATAAGGTTAAAATGTAAAAATAGTCCACTAGCATTTCTAGTTTTTTTTTTTTTTTAAGGTCAAAGATGCTTTTAAGATTATGATAAAAGTTAAAGATTTTCTCAACATAATTGCATATTGTACATACATAAAATTTTGCATAATTGCTTCAAAGGGTTTACAGAAAAATGGAACAGGTTCAAGGTTAGGAAAAGTATTCTAATTTGATATAAAATCATGTGTTTTAAAGGTAAAAGTAAAAAAATATATTTCACAGTCCATCAATGCTAATGTGAATGCCCTTCTTTGCAATGGCAGCTTCTATAAATTAACCTTTAAGGATTCTCTCGCTTTTACTCCTTATTGCTCTTAGACCGAAGAGCAGTGTACTACTATCTTTGCCTGACTTTCTATTTTCTTATGCCCACCAAATATTCTAATTATTCTAACCTTTGCTATCTTTTCCAGTCCTACATAAATGCTAGTCCGAATATTATTAGCCTCAGGTAAAATCCCATTTCTCAGCATCTTTTAACCTCTCTATCATACCAAAGTAATGAGTTGTTGAAAACTCACGAATTCTATCTTTCCCATTATAGTATTGAACATATCTAAATATACTTATTTTTAAATTTTGAAGTACAAATATATTTTTAATGTTCAATTTAGAAAAAGATTTTCATATTTAAATGGTCAGCAAATATGCATTATTAATTCCAAATATTATTTTAAAATACAATAAACACTACTGTTAGCTTTATAGATTTCTAATACATTTCACCAAATTTTTTAGATATTTTTCTAATAGATTGTATTTTGATCTGGAGGTATTTTTGTTCAGCACAAATACATTGCAATTAAGATAGTGCTATGAAGAAATATTGTTAGCTGTTAGTGTCATGTGTGACAGTAATATAGAATTAATTGATATATGAGTTACAGGATTCTATTGCAGGTTATTCCCTGAGGGTCTAATGGTGACCCTCACATTCTAGTAGGTGACAGTTTTAGTATTTGCAGGGGATATTCTTTTCATCTGTAGCAGCAGCGTCATCCTTCCGGCTTAGAGGGAAGATTCCAAAAAATAAAAAATTGCTGTCTTTGAAACAAAGGACAAAAAAATACAATGGAAAAACTAAATATTATATAGATATCAATTTATCATAGATTGATTTAGATTGATTCTATCCATTTTGCATTTTTCTCAATCTGCTTATAAGTAAAAACACTGAATACAGTTAATTACAAATGTAATGATTTATCTATATAAATCTTTCCAGTTTTAAACTTAAAAAGTTTAAGATTTCCTTTAACGGTGCTGTAAGTACTAAATTGTATCATTATAAGTTTGTAGACAAATGGCTATGATGTTTTCACTCATCTTCTCATAGTCATTTCAATCTGAATTGCCTTTGAAATTTAAGATATTCTCTACCATGGGGCCAGCAGATGGCGGGGTGGTTAAGGCATTGAACTCCTACATGGTTGACCACAGTTTCAGTCCCAAACCTGGCAACTTGCTTTTTCATTTTCCCTTTATCACTCTCTGTCTCTTTCTGTTCATTTTTTTTAAATAATAATAATACAATTAAATTAAATTTTAAAAAAGATATTCTGTTAATAGTTTCCAAACAAATACATTAATAAGGATTTTCCCCAAAAGATACACATTCATTAGATGCTTCAGTGTGCATAGAATTTATTCTGTTTTATTATATGTGTCTCAAAGAAAACCATGTCAAAAAATTATTTTTATTGATTTTTCTGTTGTATAACCTTTATTAAATAATTGGCCCATATGTACTATTAAAGAATGTTTATCATTTCTCACTCTAAATAGAATTTTGTTGACAATAACAAGGAATATATGGTCATATAAGTGCATATATATATATATATATATATGCTATAAAAGTTGTTATAACCAAATTTGTCATAAAAAATATATAACATTGCCCACTACCCACCACTTTAGAGCCATTTAATACATTTTGTTTTGAGATTAGTGCATCTCAACATCTTTTTAAGAATGTGCTAAATTTCCTCTTTTATAATAAATCAATTTTAAAATAAAATATGACCACAAAAGATGAGATAAATAAAATTCATAGCAACCTAAACAAAGGAACTGTAATCCCTATTGTTCTTTCTTTCTTTTCTTCTTTTTTTTTGGGTGGGGGAGAGGATTTTTGCTATAGGGCATGTGTGCTCCCAGAAAGACAGGCAGAGACAGAGAGATAGAAAGCGAGAAATCACCCCCCAGGGGGGATGGCCACGCCGCAATCTCTTCACCTCCACTCTCCCCTTGGGATCTTGGGCATGCACACACACATTCTTGGAGTGAGTTTAAGGCACCGGATCCAAGACTTGGACCGTGGTTGACTACATGGGAGTCCAGCGACATAACCATTACGCCATCTGCTGGACCCTGTTCTTTCTATAAAATTATACTGCTTTATTTACTCAAGCTCCTTTTCTATTTGTATAATTTTTGCACTTTGTAGGCAATTTGATTTCAATTACATATTAAATACCAAATTTCTCCTCCCTCAGCTCTCTTCTACATGTCTTTCATTTAATAAGGTATATTTTATTTCTATCATAATTTCCATGACATTCCATATGAATATTAAAGATGGATACTTAAAGGTATTTTTCATGCCTGGAGCTGGGAGAAGTATAGTGGAACATAGTTAGATAATGTGATTTACCAGCAGCAAGGCTGCTCTATATTTACTGCATGGTTGACTTTCACACAAATATTTCCATCCTGGACCTATAAAAGATGATTGATTATGATCAGTATAGGTCATCCAATTTAGAAAAAAATCAATAATTTTCTGTCTCACCAGTTCAGTTATGAACAAATATTGTTCCAAAGTTTTTAATATTTTGTTGACCTCATTTAATGTGTACAACGCTTACCCCATTATGTATATAATGAGATGAATTTTTTTATGAACTTAAAGCTAGAGTATGACAATTTAATACCATGGTGTTTATTTCAAAGGAATAGCCAGACTAATTTTCAAAAAATGTTTGAAAAATTAGTTTAATCTGTATTGAAATTTTTTGAGATGCTGTTGATAATTTATTATACTAAATGGAACAAATGATATTGAATATTCAGTCCTTTTCTTTGACAATCTCTACAAGATGATAGTTACTCAAAACTCCTAATTCTCTTTCCCACTCTTTCTATTAATTTTTTTAGCTTGTTTTTTTTTCCTCCTTTCTCACATGCCAAATCTACTCTGCCCTTCCTATAGTTTCTATACATCCAATCATTTTCATGATATGCAATAAAAAGGCCGAAACCGAGACACTCTTAGGTAGACGGGGGTGCAGGAGGCTAGACATCCATGGACACTTCCCGGTATGTATGATACCATACTTTCCCGGTAAAAGACACACTGTCAAAACACCTGCAGAATTTACAGCTACTCTTTATGTTTCAGCCCTTACATTGTACATACATTATTTCTCTCCTTTGATCCTTCCAATGGATATAAGTCATAGCATTCCTAAGGACTAGAAAACAACTTAAAAACAAACATAGGAACCAGAATCTAAAAAGAGATCCTTCTGGCTCCATACAGTCCAGCCTACTGTTAGCCAACCAACCCTAACAGCATTCTTCCAGGCATGATATCAATAATGACATATATAATATTAGACAGATCTGTTTATGACAGATGACACTTAACAATACTCAGACCCATGTAAAGTTAAAAGGAAGCAGAAAGAGGGGAAAATACTTTACTAGCCAAAAACGATAGTAGTATAGTTCAAACAATGTATCAGAATTGCTAACGTTTCCTGAAGTGTATCTGAGAATTATTAATTTAACTCCTCACATAAATGCTATCTGAAATCAGAAAATGAGTTCTTTAAGTCATTTTTGACTGTCAGTTCCAAAAATATCCTGATATATATAGCCTACAGACAAAACAATTAATCAAATATGAAGTGCATCAATTTTCTTCTGCTCTGCTAACCATTCTTTTTGAGAGTTGTTTTTTTTTTTATTTTTTATTTTATTTTATTTTTTTATGCTATAGGGTACATGCACTCACCAGAAAGACAGAGACACAGAGTTACAGAAAGTGAAGAATCACCCCCCAGAGGGGATGGCCATGACACAATCCCTTCTCCTCCATTCTCCTCTTGGGATCTTGGGCATGCATGCACACGCGCCCGGCATGAGTTTAAGCCACCAGGTCCAGGACTCAAACCATGGTTGAATGGGAGTTCAGCGACATGGCCATTACGGTAACTGCTGGTCCCTCTGCTAACCGTTTTTGAAACCACACTTTAATATATGACCTAGATAGTTCTGTGTTTTGTAAAATGTAACACTTAAAAATTCTCTCTTTAGGGGCCAGTAGGCAGCGTGGAGGTTAAGGGACGGGATCACATGTCCAGCAGTGTGGTTCAAATCCTGGATGCAATATCTAGAAAATCACAGCCGGCACGTGTGTGTGCACATGTCTAGAAACCTCTCTCTATATATATATATTGAACACATGTCCCCCATAGCAAAAGCTAAAGTAATAATAATATAAACATCATCATCATCGTCATCATCATCTGTCTTTCTGGGGGCCGGTGGTTTGGTGGTTAAGGCAGCTGGATGTGGTGGTTTGAAGAACAAGCCAGATTTAGGCTTGTGTGCCCAAAATTCTGAGAGGAGAATGGAAGAGCAAGGATTACAATGTAGCCTTCCCCCTGGTGGTGCTTTCTCACTTTGCATCTCTCTCTCTCTTTCTCTCTCCCCCTCTCTCCTTTTTTGTCTCTCTCTAATGACTGCATGTATTCTAGAGCAAAATATTTTAAAATTGCCTTCTTTTAAAAAAATGTATTTCTTGGAACCAGCAGTTGACGTAACGGCTATGTCATTGGACTCCCACGGTAGTAGGACGGTGGTTCAAGTCCCAAACCCGGTGGCTTTAATTCACGCTGCGTGCATGTGCGTGCGTGCCCAAAATCCCGAGAGGAGAATGGAGAAGAAAGGATTGCGCCATGGCCATCTCCCCTGGAGGATGATTTCTTACTTTCTGTCTCTCTATCTCTCTTTCTGGTCAGCACGTGTACCCTATAGCAAAAACTTTCCCCCAAAAAATGTATTTCTTTTAATGAGAATGAGAGACAGAGAATCATCCTCAACAGGGTCTCACACTGTGATCTCTTCAACCAGCCTTTCCAGCCAAGTAGGACCATGAGAGTATGCACCTAGCAGGTACAAGTTGACTGAGATACCAAATCCTTGATCTTCCATATGGGCCGAGTGTGGCTTGAGCAGTGTGTTGCCACTGTGCACTCTAACCATTCCAGATTGTCTTTTTAAAGCCCTTCTTTGTTATCTTGTTTCTTTTCATTAACTCTCTTATGAGAGTTCTCTCTTAAAATATCCATTATCTTTACACATCCTTGGCTTTATAGTCTAAGTCTAAATATATTTTTCATCTTTATTTTCTGCAATAAAATACAAATATAACAAATAATCAAATACGTTCCTGCCAACATCGACTGTTTTCTCACCCTGAAAATATTTTCTTTCATTCTGGAAATATCCTTCTACATTTGCTTTCTTGTTTTCATCTCTTCAAACTACTGTATGTAGGCTTTTTTCCTTCATTAAATCATTTAAACACTTTCCAGTTACTTTCCTTTCAACTGTGCAGCCTCACTCAATTCCAATCTTCCTTTCTCTCTGTAAAATTGGACACTGGAAAACTCCATTGTGGATTTATCATCTCCCCTTTAGTCTTGAAATCTCATTTTTAACTACTTCTGAACACCTATCCCAGAATCTTACTCCCTTCACCTTACATGCTCAAAACAGAATTCATTATTTTTCCCACTCAGCTTTACTTTTCTATGACTACCTTATTTAATGGTGTATTCATGTATAAAAAGATCTACACCAGAAACACGTTTATTTCCTGCATTATTTTTATACCAATCCCTCTGTTGCCATCAGTTTTACCTCCAAAATAATCACTTTCTTTCCTTCTCTCCTTTCTTTTCATTGTCTGAGCTTTGGTCCCTTCACTATATGGCTTAGAAGCTATGGCAATACCTTCCTTATTAGTCTATTTTCTGCAAGACTCTATTTCTGATTCATTCTCCAAATTGCTAAGTTATCTGTAATGCAATCAAGTGCTCTTTAAAAATATTTTATTTATTTATTTTAAATTTTATTTATTATTATCATAGCCTTTTTTTCTATTACATTGTGCAATCAAATGCTTCTTTAGAATGTTGACTAAAACTAACTTTAAGATATCAGGGTCTCCCTTCTACTGAGGAAATAAGTTCACAACCATTGAGCATGTCAAGCACAGCCCTTTGAAGCATAATCTTACCATCACTGTGCAGCCAAACGTTTAAACTCCCTACTCAGTACCCTGACATCACATAGTATTGCACAAATCACTGGAAAGGCACAATTTCTATGCGCCTGTGTTCAAATTATTTCTTCTTCCTGCAATGCCTTTTACTTTTCTTAATCTTTTCCAAGTGGCACATTCTACCTCTTTCATCATTTCCTTCTATGCTTGGGGAAAACCATATCTATCCTTCATGGGACATTTAATTTTTTATCTCATTTTACCTTCTTCTACCCTTGAAAGAAATAAGGGTGCCCTTGTCTAAATACCTTCATCATTAATACTTCTATTAAAAGAATGATTTATTTATTTTTGAAGGTATTGAATGCTTTTCATGTGTTAGGACATGTCAATATCATTTCCAGGTTAATACCTTGCTCTTGTAAACTTGTACTGTCATTTTTGATTTACGCTTATTTTCATTGCTACAGTGTTACTGTGTTAAGGTTATTGATGTTTATATGAATTTAGGGCAAGATCTGACTCTAAGGAGCTCTGCTAATATTAATTAATTAAATAATTAATATAACATTCAGTCTCACTGTTTTACCCTAAAATATTTGTGATGAGACTTTTCCCCACAATGTTCATACTTTATTTGTAATTACTTCATCATGACACCCCCAAATGCATTCATAGTCCAGCCATGCCCAGTTTTAGCTATGAGACTTCCATGACAAGAACGTATCTAAAGCTAATAATGTGTCAGACCAACTTTTCCCTAAGAAGTGTAAATGACTGGAACAGTATCCATCCTGATGTCTTTATACTTCATAACAAGAATGAATACTTCCAGAGAGGAAACATTCGTATACCTAATACCATAGGAATAAACATAAGAGAAAATTTTTATATTTATCAGATTAATATCATTAAATTTATGTTAGTGGAGCGATTTCATTTGATTTAACTGGAATTACATGAGAAATAGCAATCAGGGGCCAGAAGGTGGTATGATGGTTACGTTGCTGGACTCTCGCATGGCCAACCACAGTTCAAGTTCCAGACCTGGTTGTTTGCTCACTCTTTCTCTCTCATGAGCACATGTGCCCTATAGCAAATAAAAAATAAGGATAATAATGATAATAATTATTACTTTAAAAAGAAATAACAATCAAAATCTTAATTTATGAAATTGTATTCTAGCTGTTCTATAAAATACATCTTGCTTTTGGGCCAGCAGATAACCTAATAGTTACATCATTGTACACAATCGACCACACTTTGAGTCCCATACCTGGCAGCTTAAAACTCACACTGGGTGTGCGTGTGTGTATGTGTGCGTGCCCAAGATCCCAGAAAGAGAATAGAAGAGGAGGGATTGTGGAGAGGCCATCCCCCCTGGGGGATTATTTCTTGATTTCTGTCTCTGTCTATCTTTGTCTTTCTGGCTAGTGCACATGCACTATAGGAAAAAGTTTCTCTAAAACAAAAACAAAAAACAAAAAACAAAACAGTAACAAAAAACATCTTGCTTTTTCTTCAAAGCCTCATGCTTTTGTGTTAGGGGCAGAATCACTACTTTTATTTAAAGACAATTCTATTAGTTAGCATTCAAACTATACTTTTATTTAAAGACAATTCTATTAGTTAGCATTCAAACTAATAGAATTTGAGGGAAAACCTAGATTTAATTTTAATATGGTAGCCATTTTTTTCTGAGTTGTTAAGCAAAAGGTAAAATTTTTAGAAAATACCTGAGTCAATTTACTCTATAACACAAATAGAACGATTTAACTTGAATGAATGATTGGAAGTTCATTTCCATAACTTCAGGTGTACATGTTTGATTTGGATGCACGATAGGATCCACTACTTGTAGGCACAGGGCTAGAGGTCAGTTCACACCATGAATATGCTTAATGCTATTTGCAGTATGGAGGGGCGAAGTTAGAGAAGAAATAGAAAAATTGAGCTGGAAATTAGTCTATGGAACATTTTTCCAAATCATATAGCTCTTACATGATCAGAAACCTATAGAAAAGATTCTCCAAATTGTATAACCATGTACTTTCAAAGTACTTTCAATACCAAATCAAAAAATTTAAAGAAACTTTTCTAAACTAATAGTGATAATTAAGGATTTGATCTTTTTTTTTTTTTCTCTTTCCTTCTTTTGGAAAGGTTTTTGCTATAGGGCACATGTACTCGCCAGAAAGACAGAGAGACAGAAAGAAAGAAATCACCCCCCTCCCCCAGGGGGATGGCCATGCTACAGTCCCTTTTCCTCCATTCTCCTCTTGGGATCTTGGACATGCACACACACGTGCCCAGTGTGAGTTTAAGCCACCAGGTCCAGGACTTGAACTGTGCTCGACTACATGGGAGTTCAGTGACATAGCCATTATGCCAACTGCTGGTCCCTAATAATTTTTTTTTTAAATTTTTTTGAGAGGTTTTTGCTATAGGGCATATGCGCTCACCAGAAAGACAGAGAGACAGAAAGAGAGAAATCACCCCCAGGGGGAATGGCCATGCTGCAATCCCTTCTCCTCCACTCTCCTCTCAGGATCTTGGGCATGTACGCACATATTTCCAGAGTGAGTTTAAGCCATTAGGTCTGAGACTCTAACTGTGGTCAACTACATGGGAGCCCAATGACATGGCCATTATGCCAACTGCTGCCCCCCCCCCAAATATTTTTTAAAAAAGAAGATTGGATTAGCTTTCTAATCTCTCTTTAGAAAATATGATTAAAAAGATGATTTGAGTGGCCACAGCTATAACTAATGAGCAAAAGGCATTGTAGAACTGTCAGGAAGTTAAGAAAAAAATATTATGTTTCTTTTATTTTTGCACTTGTAAGCTTTTTAAAATTTGTAATGTGTTTCTATTTTTCTCATATTTTAAATAAATACCAAAATTTGTATTTAATTTTGCTTTTATGGATTTGTGCTGTTTCCCATAAGGAATGTCTACCACACAATAATAAACAAGAGTACACAACACTAGGATCTGTCGTTGGTGGGAGCTGATGACAGAATGCCATCTGTAAAGGAATACTGGAAGGAGAGTCAGTGGTGAGAGACTAGATAACTTTCCTCAATGCAACTGCACACATAAGACCTTTAGTAGGATCTTTAGGATCTTTTTTTGTTGGTTGCCTTTTCTTTTTATTTATTTTTACAAGTTTCTGTCAAGACCTTTATTAGGATCTTACATTAACAAGAGATATAATTTTTCCAGATTCAATATATTACTTGATGTTAGACATGCATTGAGTTGCTCAGAATATGGTGAAAAGGAGGATTCTGTTAATTTATAGGCTTGAATTACATAAAAATATACTTTAATATTAACAAAGAAGCACAGTGTCTTAGTCTGTTGTGGTGCTAACAGAAGTACTGGCTGATTTATAAAGACAGAGAAGTTTATTGACTCATAATTCTGATGACTGAGAAATCTAAAGGCATAGGCCTTGCATCAGGCTGGCCTACAATATGATTGACAGAGCAAAGAAGGTGGTGTTCACATGCAGAGAGAGAGAGAGAGCACAGGGGACAGCTCTCTTATAACAATTTGCTCTCGCAAAAACTAACCCCTTCTCACGAGAGATGGAACTCATTGGGTCTCACCAGACATAATTAATATACACATGAGAGCATTATTTCCATCATCCATTCATTGCTCGTGAAACCTCACCTCTCAAATTCCGGGAACCAGCAGTTAGCGTAATGGCTATGTCGCTGGACTCCCACGTAGTCGACTGCGGTTCGTGTCCCGGACCCGGTGGCTTAAAACTCACGCCGGGCGCGTGTGCATGCGTGCCCAAGATCCCGAGAGGAGAATGGAGGAGAAGGGATTGCGGCGTGACCATCCCCCCTGGGGGGTGATTTCTCACTTTCTGTCTCTCTGTCTCTCTCTGTCTGTCTGGCGAGCGCACGCGCCCTACAGTGAAAATCTCTCAAATTCCATGGAATTTGGAAATCAAATTCAAAAACATAAACCCTTGGGGGACAAGCCATTATCTAAACCATAACACATAGTCACACTGGGTCAAAGGTTCTCAAACTTCAATGTGCCTGAAGATTGCCCGAGGAGCTTGATAAAATTCTGATTTTGGATCTTATCACCAGAGATTCAAACTAGAAACAAGGAATTACTATTTTGTTTTGTTTTGTTTTGTTTTTGGTTGTTGTTGTTTGCTTTTTTTTTTAGGCCCACATTCCACGTGGTTCTGCTGCAGAGGGTCCTAAAACCAATTTTGTTAAATATTGATTTTGTAGCAGTATGGATTTTCATGAAGCAATTGGTTTGGTATATCTCTCATTGAGGAGCTGAAGGAGATAGCAAGTAAAAGTAAAACATCTTCATTACATTGCTAATCAGGAAAAGTTATCTGAAAAGAAAAAGTTTATCTGGAAAAAATATATATAGCAAGTTGTTACATCTTATAAAACATCATATAATCATGGAAATATAACAAGATTGTCAGTTTATAAAAGTAGATTTGTTGTCTGCCAACCTGAATACTTTTTACATAGGATTCTCAGAAATTAGTAAAGATGCTGAGAAAGGAAAGAAAAAAAGATCAAATCACATTCAAATTATTGCTCCCTTTAAACAATTTAAAATATTTATTAGATGCATATTATATGCTTTGAAAAAATTAATTCAGGATTTATATTCATATTCCAAAGTTAATTTTTCATAGTATATCTACAACAAATATCTTAAAAACTCTGTCACATTATTTTAAAATTAAGCTTACTGAGGTATAATTTATATTGTCAGACTATTTTGAATACAAAAATAGAGACAATTTTTCAGTCCCTGAATGTGCAAATTAATTTTTAAAATTAACAAAACTACCTGACCAAAGTTGGAAGAAATAAGTTCCTCAAAGACAAGGTAAAGATATTAAGTAATAAAGTTACTGTATTTAAATAAAGCTAATGCAGTAAATATTCATTAAAGGGAATTTTAAAAGAAAAGCATCAGAACTTTTAAAACCCTCTCAGTATGTATGTTTATGTAGTTTAATATTCAAAATACAAGAGCCCCAGTAGGATTTTAAAGATCCTCAGCTGATGCTGTTTTCTAGATGATGTAAATCAGGACCAAAGCCCTAATATTGCTTTCTCAGGAGAAGGTGTCTGAGGTCGGTTTCGAACGTGTCCTTACCTCTAATTTTATTTTCCTTTATGTTTTTCATGACACCAAACCTTGGAGAAATGGGATGTACTAAATTCTTCATTTTAAAATGATATCAATGTAAAAATACACTTCACGTTTTTTATCCTTATTTAAACAAATGAATCACTAGTGCAGGTGTTAACTACACTTAAATTACAGATTTTTCCACTGAGGAGCTATTTCAGACACTGGTAAAAGTAAGGTAAGAAGAACACTTTTAGCTTTATTTGTCCCTCTAAGTCACTGAAATAGACAAATATTTTTAAAAGGATGATAAAATACTTTATGTGCCGTGTAAGAATTTTTAGCATGTGTTCTGACTTGGGTGATATGTGGAAAGGAGGGACAATACTTTGTCTATTTTAGGATATTACATTACACACACACACACACACACACACACACACACACACACACACACATATAGTTGAGTAGATTCAATTTATTAGTATTTCTTTACAGAAGAGATGGGGGAAAAAGAGAGAGAGAGAGGGAAAAAGGGAGAGAGTTTTTTTTTGTGTGTGTTGTTATGTTTTGTTTTGTTTTAACAAGGTCTCACTGTATTGTGCTCCTCCTGTCCCAGTCTCCTTATGTGCTAGGAGCTAGGATTCCAGGCATGTACCCAATCGTTTTGGAAACCAAACGGCAGTCCTTCCATGCAGATTTCTGTGTTCCAAGTAGTAGTATTATCTGTGTGCCATCTTGGCAGGGTCTGAATTTACTTTTAAGTCTTTCCAAAAACTTGTTATTATACTATATAAGAAGAGTGGAAGGTGATGGGGTTAGAAATTGTGGAAATGCAGGTCCTGAAGGTGGCATGGTGGTTAGAGGATCTGGATTCTCATGTGGCTGACTGCAGTTTCAAGTCCCAGACCTGGCAACTTGCTTTCTCACTCACTCACTCTCTCTTTCTCTCCCTGCCCCTCTTCATTCTCTCTGTCCCCCTCTGGTCAAATTAAAATAAATAAATAAACAAAGAGAAATAAAATAATTCTTTATGAAAAAGAAATCGTGAAAATGAGGCAAAGATAAAACATACTTCCAGAATGTTAGATATTGCCCAAAGTAACTCTTCTAACCAAACTCTGTATGTTCATTTCATTTTCTTCTATGGCTATTCAACTTAAGTAGAAATAAATTTTCCAAGGTAACAATTTTCATCAGGAGATTACTTATAGTATATTATATTAATTAAGCATACAATATCTTAGATAAATGAAATATAAGTTATATGAAATACGAATTTTGCTTTCAAATGCTAATATTCGGTCCTTGCTAAGTACTAATTAACAGATACTTTTCTGCCATTCTCAGTAGTATTTTTCATTCCGCTTATAATTGGCATGTATATACTTTCCCCCAAATTTAGCCCCAACCAAATATCTCTAAAAACAGTACACTTTTCTTCATACTCTCATTCTAAATCTTTGGAGCAATAAAAAATGTTTGAAATCAAATTAGTGGAATTCTTGGGAACCAGCAGTTAGCGTAATGGCTATGTCGCTGGACTCCCACGTAGTCGACCGCGGTTTGCTTCCTGGACCCGGTGGCTTAAAACTCACGCCGGGTGCGTGTGCGTGCGTACCTAAGATCCCGAGGGGAGAATGGAGGAGAAGGGATTGCGGCGTGACCATCCCCCCTGGGGGGTGATTTCTCACTTTCTGTCTCTATGTCTCTCTCTGTCTGTCTGGCGAGCGCATGTGCCTTATAGCAAAAATCTCTCAAAAAAAAAAATTAGTGGAATTGTTGAATATTTAACTTAGGTATAAGAAAGGATATAAGGCATACATTGAAACTAATTTTACCAGAAATAGTGAAGACTTTGTCAAAAATAGCAGCAGCCAAATGAAAAAGGTTCAAAACTAAAGATTGGTATAACCTAAATCTAATTGGAGGAGGTAGTGAATATATAGCATAAGTGACTAAAAGAAAATACCAGGTGTTCAGACTTTCTCTCATCTCTTCTTGTAATAGAGTCCACAAATTTCAATATCTTCCCTCATCGTTTAGGAAACCAAACTATTAAATCATTCACTAAAATGTTTTATCTTCAAATATCAGATGCTAAGAAAAACTTTATATATCTCTGAATCAACTTTCATCTTGAAATCAAATACAGAAGAACAAAAAATGCCACTAGACAAGTAGTCCTTTGTCACAGAACCAGAATGAGAGCAAAGGAATATTTCTTTTGGTACTTAAATATTTTCTCCTATTATTTATATTCACGCTATTCATATGTTCTTTAGAAGAAGAAAGAGATTTTGCTCAAGTTAACTTGTGAAAACAAGAGGAATCGGAATCTCATTTTGCAGTTAGGCCTTGCAGGTATTCAAAATAATTATAAAATTAGTGTTGATGAGAGTATAGCAATGCCTAAATAGCCCTGTCAAATCAGAGACTAAAAAGCAACTGGGGACAAGAACATCATTAGATATCTAGTTCTAATATAAATGTTAGTGAAAACAGTAACAGCTTATATATTGACTTCTTACCATTGCCCCATGGTAATGTTTAGTGCATTATAAGCATTATTCAATAGACTGCAAAAATATGTGTTAGTTAATTGTTACTTCCCAGCTCCACTCAGGGAACTGAAACAGAACTAAGTTAAAAACTAGACCAACACCATTGAGCTAGCAATTACCTACTTATGCCACCATTTCATCCCAACTCTACACTCATTAGATTTTTTTTTTTTAATCTTGTAGTTTCTGTTACCTACTTTCAAATTATCTTTTTATTTTCGATTAAATGTTTACCTCCCATGGCAGGGAAGAGAACCAGACTGTTCAAATTACAGTCATCCTTCTTATCCATGGTTCGACATCTATAGATTGAATCAACTGTGGATTGGAAATATTTGTGGGGAGGGTGGGAATTGCATCTGCATTGAATATGTACAATTTTTTTTCCTCATCCTCATTCTCTAACCAATACAATAACTATTTACATAGTGTTTGCATTATAATAGGTATTAAAGAAGTCTAGATATGATTTAGAGCATATGGAAGGACATTAATGAGTTATATATAAATACTACTCCATTTTACATACACAATTTGGGCATCAGTAGATGTTGGCAACTGAATGGGGACTTGAAATCCCTACCCTTTGGATACTGAAGTGTGACTGTATTTACTGTCATCCTATTGGACAGAGTTTTTGTATTAGACCACATCCTTGGCTGTCTTGAGTTATGTGCCTATCCACGGTCTAGTCAATTTTGACCAGACTGAAAGAGTCATGGAAAACCAACATGATAACATCTTGCAAAGGACCCATTCAGGAAGCAGGTGGGGAAGGAGGGAAGTTCTTCAAAAGATGCCATGATGTTAGCAGGTATTGAATTTTCAAATCTTTATGGAAATATCTACTGTTCTAGTATCTATTCCCCATCTCTTGAGTTTATTTCTGTATTTTTATATTGAGTAAAATTTTACAATTAGGTTGACCTTTTTAAATATTTATAATATTCTACCTGCCTATCAAGGAATTTACATTCCCTTTATTTAAATTTAAAAATTTTTAAACTGACTAACCACACTGCTACCATTTAAATAATGTATTTTCTCAGTAGTTTTTAATAATTATTTTTCCTAAATTAATTAAAACATTTATCGGAGAATGTCTAAGATACATAATAAAAATTGCATAATTGTGTTTATACTTCCAGATCAAAGAAATGATAAATATCCGTGCAAAGCAAGAGCATAAATATATATAATAAATAGTAATTAACAAGATAGGTAATTAAAAACATAATGAGATATTGTGTTAACATTCTTATTTTTAAATTGCGAAAATTGAAATTAATTTAGCCTTTGAATATAGAACATAGTTTAGGGAGTTCTTGAATGTAATAGATATGATACAGCACTTATATATTTGTTGTTTTATCTTTATTACCTAAATGTTATGTAGTCATTATGCATCATTAGTATTTTTTAAATACATTTTAAAAAAATAAAGTAATTTTAAGTAATTTAAAATTAACTAAATTTTTAAGTACTTCACAAATGTATTTAATTATAGTGAAAGATATTTTAACAATATGAAGGTCAGGTTTTATTAATGAAAAATATTAATCAGAGGCTAGAACCATTTTTTTTTTGGAGAGGTTTTTGTTATAGGGTGCACACGCTCACCAGAAAGACATAAAGAGAAAGAGAGACAGAAAATGAAGAATCACCCCCTCCAGGGGCGATGGCCATGCCACACAGTCCCTTCTCCTCCATTCTCCTCTCGGGATCTTGGGCCCTCACGCACACGTGCCCGGCATGAGTTTAAGGCACCCGGTCTGGGACTCAAATCGCAGTCGACTACACGGGAGTTCAGCGACATAGCCATTATACTTACTAACTGTTGGTCCCAAAGCTGAGAACCATTAAAATTTGCTTTTTCTCTCATGTTTACTGATACTCTTATTTTTCCAATTGTCTGCTAATAATCTGTTTTAAAATGCATATTATGCCTATCACACTCAATTTTTTTTAATGAACATATCCGTAGTGCTTGCTGATCTATCTTCTTCTAGAACACAGATGTTATTATTTATCTAGGTTGACCCTGAAAAATCAATGAATTTTGAAAATATGAGCACTATACAAAATTTAAAAGAAAATGCCCATTATAAAAGAGTAATTTATGAAGAAGAAATAAAGTCATTCACAGATAAATACAACTGAAAGAATTTACCAAGACTAGACCAACTTCTCAAGAAGTACTGAAGGGAATACTATATCAAGAAAATGAAAGACAAATAGAAATAAAAGATCACAAAACAACTGAAACAAAATGTCAGGGATAAGTCTGCAAATATCAATAATAATGCTAAATATTAATGAATTAAATTCTCCATTTAAAAAACACAGACTGACTGAATGGACAAGAAAACAGGAACTCTCTATATGCTACTTTCAAGAAATATACCTCATTGATAAAAACATACACACACTGAAAGGAAAAGACTAAAAAAATATTCCAGGCAAATAGAAACAAACACACAAACCAAAAGACTGTAGTAGCAATACTAATAAGAGACTAAATAGATTTCAAGTTAAAAACTATTAAAAGAAACAAATAAAGACATTATTTAGTACTAAAAAGACTCATTCACCAAGAAGGTATAATTCAAATATATAAACGTCCAGTGCTGGAGCACCCAAACACATGGAAGAAAGCCTGCTAGATCTAAAGGGAGAGAGAGACTGAAGCACACTATTCATTGGGGATTTCAACACTCTACTGTCACTTCTGAAAGTCATCTAGACAAAAAATAAACAGAGACACAGAAACTAAATGACACTACAGACCAAAATTTTGTGAAATTTCACTTTTACTCAATCAGTAATTTATTTATTTATTAGACATTTTTGCTATAGGGCACGTGCACTCACCAGACAGACAGAGAGAGACAGAGAGATAGAAAGCGAGAAATCACCCCCCAGGGGGGATGAACAGGCCGCAATCCCTTCTCCTCCATTCTCCTCTCGGGATCTTGGGCATGCACGCACTCGCACCCAGCGTGAGTTTTAAGCCACTGGGTCTGGGATGTGAATCACTGTCGACTACATGGGAGTCCAGTGACATAGCCATTATGCTAACTGCTAATCCCTCAATTAGTAATTTCTTTTAAAATCAGGCAGTGACCAAAGATTATCTGCAAAGTTATTATAATCTAATTTTATTTATTTCTTACTTTTGGATATGAAGGTATGTCTTAATTCTTTTTATTTTAACAAATAGTAAAATATATATAATGGTATATCATATCCCTATTTCATTTATGATAGTGCAAAACATTTACCAAATGAATGTTTGTCACAAAGTTTTTTTTAATGAAAAAGCAATATAAAGATATATAGAACAATACAGTATTTTTTAAAAAAAACGGCTATGAATATTTTTATAGAAAAATCTTCAGAAATGTACAAAAATACAAAAGCATTTATAGTCTAGAATTAGTAAACCTCAGAAAATTTACAAAATTTACCAAAAAACTTGAACTACAAAAAATAGTAACTCTTTAATTCATAGTTTGGTAACATGATTTAAACTTAATATGTGTTTTGTTAAAGTATATACTCTCTTAGTAATTTCTTAAATATGGAAAAAAGTGAACAAGTACTGGTATAATGTGAGAAAATGTGTGCATTCATATCTCTTTCAGAAAAACCTGATGAGGCTTAATTTATATTCCTTTAGACCCCCATGACTACCTTTCCTAATTTCATATTAACATTAAAATGTTACATTAGACCTTTTTTTTGATAAAGTGATAATTACTTCCTGAGGATCCATTTAAATTCTCATGACTTGTGTCTTCTCTAGACAAGTTCTTAATTATCTATTTTACTTCTAGTTATGATTGGGAAACCCACTGAACCTTTCTTCATATTTTACAATTACCCAAATAACACAAGCCAGCCAACATAGGACCTCTGTTCCCTATCACATAAACTAATGAAGAAATTTTTACATTCAATAGTTTGGGGTTTAGTCATATGTCTACGAAAGGGTAACTAGTTTATGAAAATCACTTCTCACTTACCTTTTTGTTCCCCCAAGAGAAATTTCATAGATTTTAAGTACTTGATCATGAACAGGAAATTTAAAATGATGCAAATTTTATTCAATTTATATCTTTGATTTTGGAATTACTGAGGTAGAAGATTTTTTGACAAAGTTATAGAGGATGGATCTCTCACACTCCAACCTCATTTGTTCTTAAGAGTCTATCTTCTCATCTATGATATAACTTTATGATTACACCCATTTCCTAAATGTATTCATTTTATCTTTCATTTACAAAGCCATAAATAAATGATAGACAAAATTTTACTTCTTTCAGGGTTAATTGCTACACTTGTAGAACTGAGATCCAAAGAAATGGAATTTTAGACATCAAAGTGTTGGTAGGGAAGATTTGAGAATGAAGCATGGAGGCCTATTTTGGTAGTATGAGGTTGGTGCCATATCTCAGGAGTCTGATCTAGAGCAAGTATTCCGTGTGTAAATGACTGCCGTGTAGGCTTCTTTGGTGCAGCATCTGTAATGAAAGTGCATGAATCTGTGGGGATGTTTTAGACTGTTGCAATGACAGAAGGTACCACTGCCATTTAATGCCTGGAAGTTAGTGGTGCTAAATATACTTCCAATGCAAAAAATTGCTGCTCTCAAAATGCCAGTAATCCCTGCTTGAGAAAAATTCCTTTAATGATTGTGAGAGCAGGCTTTTTATCACCCAGCTGTGTACTTGTATCTTGATCTCACAAATTGCATGGGTATTAAGTTAAATACATAAATTGTTTAGGTGGCAAATAGTAAGCGTTCAATGAACTTCAACTCTGTGAACTTGATATCCCCCAAACATGCCATGTTTCCCCTTTGTGTCATTTTGTTTGGAAAGCTATTCTCCATCTACTCAGTTCATATTCTTTTATTAAAATATTTAAAAAGGAAGAGCTTTCCTAGCATGCATTCCTGATGCCTGTTCAGTCACTTCTGATAAGTAGTGTAATTACTCAACATACGATGTCTTAATTGCATAATCTTTAAAAGATCTAGAGATTGGTGAGATGGGGGTAGACTAACAATTTCATCCAAACTCAAGTGTTGACCATCTTCTACTCTGCCAACCTCTCTGCTTTGGCCTTCATCCTCTGGCTTATCCTCAGGCTTTCAAGATGGCTGTGTCCACACCAGACTCCAGTGCTCACAACCTAGATCATAGCCTCTTCACATGCTTTTTTTTTTTTTTAATTGTAAAAAGATAAACTTTTCTCAGGAGTATTCTAACAGAATCTGTACCTGAGTTGTCATTAGTCAGTGCTACGAATGTGTGCATGTTCCAGCTGCAGGCAAGATTGGGAAAACAAGTATATCATCTTCACTGCTACCATACTGGGGAGCAAGAGTTGGCACAATGGTAAAACTAGCTGCTGGATAGACAACTAACAATATCTTCCTCTCATCTTAAATGCTAACTCCAACCCCGTCCAAACTCTAAGTTATTCAATTTTCAATGCTCTTCCAACAACATTCCAGACACACCTATGTTAGCACCTACCTCACACTATTGTAAACATGGGAGTTCTGTCTATCCCTCTACTAAATGAGTAGCAATTTGTAAGAGGAAACTGTTGTCTCCATTATTATATTTTTGCTGCCTGCCTTGATTCACAGTAAATGCCTACAAAATGCATGAATAAGCCTGGAACCTTTTTAAAATTGAGAGCAAGAAACCACAATTGAAGAATATATTTTAAACTCAAGTTAGAACTTGAGATAAGTAAGTCTGTAGTCATTGAAGGACCCATGATGATTAAAACATTGGATAACGAATAGAGGATATTGGATATTGCATCATTCCTGAAAGAGCCAAAGCTGAACCATCTGTTTCATGTCTCACTAAGTCTAGAGATGAGAAAAAAAAAATGTGAGTTCTGGTACCCCTGGGAGATTGGATGAGGATCATACAGGATTTAAAGAGAGGTGCCTGCAAGAAAATATCAATAATTTATGTTCTCTCTTTTGCATTTATGAAAAAGACATGTCAAAATTTCCCCATTCCTTAACAATGTGGTAAATGAAATAACTGTGCCGATTCATTTCAGTGGGCTTTTGAGAAAGGGCAGGGACAAAGGAAATAGAATATTTCTATTGAAATTTCACAAAAGAACACAGAACTGTGAGGCATTAGCTCAATGATAATAAAAACTTGAGTCAACCATGTTGAATGTATCAGCCTAATTCCATGGATATATACCCTTTGTCTCTTGCTAAATTAACAACAGGATTTTATGATTTACTTTTTCTTAGTAAAGCAGCATGTTCCAAATAGGCCTATTCTGGTGCTTTATAATTTTCCATATCACTGCCTGAAAAACACAAGAAGCCTTCTAGTGTTTAAATGATCAAGGAGAAATAAAATCTACTTTCTTCTTGAAAATTAAATGTCAATTTTGATTTGAAATGTTTACAGAGGTATTTTCATTTGTTCATTACAATAGAAATGATAAATGAGCACAGCTTCTTCCTAGGGATGATGTACTCCTTTAATTTTTCAGTTCTGTCTTGGTTTTATATAAAATCTAAGTGTGACTTGTGATTTGAAGCCCCCAAAACACTCAGTGCTTAATAAGGCATAAAATGATGGCAAATTTGATAGTGGCCAATAGAAAGCTTTAAAATATATTATTAATTATGATGTTTATGTAATGGACATTATCACAGTTTTATATTGTTCTCATCTCACAAGAATAAAACACGTAAACACAAAGGCGCACAAATACCTTCCAGGTCTTCTGTCAGGAGGCATCAGTTATTTGTACATTTATGACGTCTTCCATAAAATTCTACTATATGCTTCTAGTCCTTATTTCTGGAATTAATCTTATGCCAGTGTATTTCGATTGTCATTGCACATCAAGGAGAAGAAAAGGTATTTAAAAGTAGACAGGGTTGAAATAAAGAGAAAGCAACTGAAGAGAAAAAGGCCTTTAAATTAAGGTAAAAATAGCTTGCAGCTTGCTTGTTTTCTATGCATTTGATCAGAGTTACATACATGATTTTTTTGTTCCTGACATGAAACTGGGAATTTGTTTTAGTTTCTTTTTACTTTTGTAATAATTTACCACAAAAGTAGCTCAAAGCAATGCAAGTGGATTACTTTAGAGTTCTGGAGGTCAGAGATCTAAGTGATTTCCACACAACCGACTTCTTTTTGAGACTCTAATCGACAATCAATTTCTATGCTCTTGCCCCTATCTAGAGGCTGCCCACATTCCTGCCTCTTGGACCATTCCTCATGTCACAATAACCTCTACTTCCATGGCACATCTATTGGTTTCTTTTCTGAACTTCTTTTTGAGAGAATCCTTGTGATTATATTGGGCCCATCAGGATAACTTGCCCATTCCATGATCCTCCACTTAACCCTACCTGCAAAGTGTCCTTTACTATGTGAGATGAAATATGCACAGATTCTAATAATTAGAATGCGGACTTCTCTGGACTGCCAGAGTTCAGACAAACATACAAGTATTATTCATTTTATTCTATTTCAAATCTTATTTTTAACAATATCTTTAACTAATTTTAGTTTCAAAGATGACTGAGCTCTGGGAACAACAGTTAGCATAATGGCTATGTCGCTGGACTCCCATGTAGTCCACCATGGTTTGAGTCTCGGACCCAGTGGCTTAAACTCACACCAGGCGCATGTGCGTGCGTACCCAAGATCCCAAGAGGAAAATAGAGGAGAAGGGATGACAGTGTGGCCATCCACCACCACCACCCCCAGGGGGTGATTTCTTGCTTTCTATCTCTCTGTGTCTCTCTGTCTTTCGGACAAGTGCATGCACTCTATAGCAAAAACCTCTCCCAAAAAAAAAGGAAAAAAAAAAAAGAAAAAAAAAAAAAGAAAAAAAAAAAAAGAAAAAAAAAAAAAGAAAAAAAAAAAAAGAAAAAAAAAAAAAGAAAAAAAAAAAAAGAAAAAAAAAAAAAGAAAAAAAAAAAAAGAAAAAAAAAAAAAGAAAAAAAAAAAAAGAAAAAAAAAAAAAGAAAAAAAAAAAAAGAAAAAAAAAAAAAGAAAAAAAAAAAAAGAAAAAAAAAAAAAGAAAAAAAAAAAAAGAAAAAAAAAAAAAGAAAAAAAAAAAAAGAAAAAAAAAAAAAGAAAAAAAAAAAAAGAAAAAAAAAAAAAGAAAAGAAAAAGATGACTGAACTCTAGGTAGAATTATATGCCGATTTGAAAGTACAAGCATATGTGTACATATTATGCGGGTAGGTAAGTGTGTATGTATGTCTGTAGAGTTTCCATTATCTATAATCTCTCAGCTGACAATGAGAATTATTGATTAAAAATCATGTTATACTATTCAAATATGGATACTTGTCATTACTCAGTGCCTTTCTACTTCAAGCCTGTAAGATTTTTCAGGATGAATTTAACAAAGATAAATGGTATTACAAATTATAATCTTAAAGAATAATATGGTTTATATTTTACTCAATCACCATTTTGCAAAGAGCTGTATCTCCTTATCAAAATGAAATTGTCAAATTTCAACCCTTTTGGGTCTGTTTTTATACCAATCACAAAAATGTGCATAATCCAAATAACATTTATGTATTCCTATTAAACACGGACTAAAGTGGTGAGTTAGAATTTTATCTTACATTTGCAATTGTGATATTCCTAAAATAATTATCTTTAATAAGACTATTAGCACATTTGGCCAACTTACCACTGCATACCAACCATTGTAAAAGTCTAATTTTCAGTATAGCTTTAAGAGACTCCAGAGGATAACACTGAATCTCTCTCAAGTATGATGTTTAGTTTTCATGGATGCTTTAATTTTATACAGTATAATCTTTACTATTCAAGACATTTTATTTTAACCATGGGAGAACTTAGTTTTATTTTAGTGATTAACTAAATAAAGCTACTTATCATTCAGAAAGTAAAACATAGAATACTGGTATTGCTTTGTTTGGAGGTATTTTTTTTTCCAACTCTTGGCAAAACTAATGCATAATTACATTTAGAAACTTTGAATTTTTCCCATTGAAGATTTCCCTTTAGTGCAAACACAGAACTCCCCATCCTCCAGTAGTCCATCAGTCAGTAGCTACAATACACCCAGCAAAGTACAATAGAAGTGTTTTGGAGTTTTGAGTAGAGTGCGTGGAACCAGTGATAGAAGACAAAGTTCATTGCGGAAGCTTCTTTAAAAGAGGTAAAATGACCAGTGAATGATTAGAATTTTGTTACATGAGAATAAGCATCCCACCCAAAGAAATAAAACAGTGGACATAAATGACGTACATTTAGGGAACATGAATAAACAAAGAGGAATGTTACAATTATGTGTTGTGATCTCCTGCATATCTGGAAATTGAAAAAAGTAATCTCATAAAAGTAGAGAGATGATGAATGAGATGAGTGCTAGCCCAGAATGATAGTGAGAAAATAGAGTGAGGCTGAGTAATAGAAAGAAAATTACAAATTGGTAAGAGGAATTATGTCTAGTGTCACAAACTACAGGGGGAGTGTTAATATAGTTAACAACAGATTCCTGAATATGTCTAAGTACCTAAAAAAGAGAATCTTGAATGTTTCCAACAGAAAGTAACTACAAATGATTGAGAGGATGGGTACACCAATTGCCATAATTGAATCATTTTATAATGGCACCATGTACTAAAAAAATCCAATTTACCCTCATCATATCATACACATATGTGCAATTATTACATGTTAATAAATAAAAATATATACACGAATAAACAAAAGTATGTTGAATGTTAAATGACAGTAGGATGAAGTATTAGAAAAGAAGACCTTTAGCTACATTATGTAAAGTAATTTAAATAGAATTCTGAGAAATGTATTCTTCATTTACACATGTACATTTTTCTGGAGTAGGTGAATATAAAAGAAAGGGATTAACATACTTCCTGTTACTTTATAACTGGCATTGTTCCTTAACTTTGATAACGAGGCTTTATCAAAACTTGAAATTGAAAAGTAATAGTTTCTGTAGGTCTCTATTACAATTCTGTTCTGGTAATGAATCCATTTCCTGTTATATGAGAGATAAGGAAAAGGAATCATATTTCTCTTTTAACAACAATGAACGGTGTGTTATTAACCATCCTTTATGTAAGCTAGGTATGAGATATGAAGTAATAAATAAATAGTTGTTATTAACCAGGCTCTAAAACTGGTCACAGAACCTTCCGAATAATTTATTCAGTTATTTAGTTTATTCAGTTTCTTTAACTTACCTCCTTTTTTTTTTGAAGAGGTTTTTGCTATAGGGCGCGTGCACTCGCCAGACAGAGACAGAGACACAGAAAGTGCGAAACCACCCCCCAGGGGGGATGGCCATGCCACAATCCCTTCTCCTCCATTCTCCTCTCGGGATCTTGGGCACGCATGTACACATGCCTGGCATGAGTTTTAAGCCACCGGGTCCTGGACACGAACCGTGGTTGACTACGTGGGAGTCCAGCAACATAGCCATTACGCTAACTGCTGGTCCTACCTCCTCTTTTTTTATACTAAGTTTATTATCTTTATCTGAATCCTCAGGAATTTACCTGTTGAATGAATAATATCTTTCTTTTATCTTTTATATGTAATTAGCTGCCAGAATTCATTATTCATATTTTCTTCACATTTTCCTATAGTGACCTGTTGTACTTTGAGAGGCAGATAATTTGTTGGTAAACTAGTGTTCTCATTAGTACAGGAAGTCGTACTTTTAAAGGAAATGGTATCGATTATTATATATTAATTTTCATTTGAAATTCTGGCAACATATTCAAGGAGCTGGATGCTGAATAGTTATTGATAGATATTAGTTTCAGTATTTAATTATGATAGTTCCTGTTTTCTGAAAAGATCTGCATTAGTTCATCCTGACATTAAAATGAGAAAATATAATAGCCAGTCTATGGCAAGTCGTGTGTAAAAAATATTTCAGCTTGGACTATTTGTATTAAACTTTCACAAGTATTTGTTATAAATTCCCATTAAAATAAGTAATTAGATGTTTTCATATAAATGGAGAAGGATTATCATACTAAACCTTTCTCATGCCAGAATGAATCCAAACTCAGTAAACTCTATAGGCTATGGTTGTCCTAATCTTTTCTGGTCTTTTGATTGCAAGAGTCTATTATTATAAAGAGATATACATGGTACTAGCTTTGATCTTCTTCCTTAGGGATGTAAGTGAAACTCCCTTCACATTCTTATAAGCTTCTTGTTTTAATTACAGTGTAAAACACTATGTTTCGTACAATAGGAAGACATTTAAAATAAGATTAGTTTGACTATCTCAGAAGTGTGGGATGAAGCATTAAATAGGATAAGTGGAAAACACACATACATAGAATGTACTTAGCTTCTGATTTTTAGGAACTCAATCCAGTGGATATATTTTTAAATAATCACCTTGAAATACTTAAATTTATTTGTTTAAATCCTATAATCAATGCTTTCAAAAACGGACTTTGAAATGGAATATCTCGTTGAAAAATAAATAGGTGGGTTGTCGAAAGCTATCTTTTACTGCCATTTCCTAGAGGGATAACATATAACTGTCCCTAAAACTGCAGCAAGAAATTTGTCTTTGAAGATTTGTGCTTGCTTGGCAAGTTAATAACATTGGCTCATTAGGTAAATGCCCTTAAATCTATATTATTCCTGAAAAAACGTCATCTATAAATGGTGATAGATATGTGATATGTTTACATATGATTGAGTATGAATTGAGGATGAATGGTTTGCATATTTTCCCAAGGTATTTTCTTCTGGCATTTTCCTAAGGGATTATTCTAAATTCAGGTCTCGAAGATGAACATTCAGACATTAAAACAAAATAAAATGAACAAAACATTCAACTGTCAAATGTATACTTTTCATAGGTGGATTCTTATTTAAAATGTACTTCTTTTACAAATTCCTAGTAGGTTCCTTTTCCAATTCCCATGCAATTATTCTAATTCTTTCTTGCCCTCTCCAATTCCATCTTCCCAAGATTCCAAAAATAAATCTTTTTTTTCAGTTCATGGAAAAACAAAAACAAAAACAAAACAAAACAAAAAACACAACCAGGTAAGAATACCTTAACATTCTTCCCTGCTAACTAATAATTTGTCTGCCAATTTAATTTTTTTATCCTCTCTTCCTCAGAGCAAGTGTTCCTATTATTGTTTGGGTTCTTATCCCACTTCTATGAGTTCTTTTTGGAAAGCTGCCCCACTTTCAACAAAATAGTTGGAAAGTTATAAACTGAGTTCATAGATATGAATTTATGATTCTGACATGTATGAGACAGTGAAGCTGATATTCAACTTCAGTTTTCTCATTGAATACAATCTCTAAACTTCATTGTGCCAGTATATTTATCCAGCCAACTCTTCCCCTTTCACCTGGATTATTACAATAATATCTTCACTGGTCTCCCTGCTTCCACTTTGACCTCACTGAAGACTATACAATGGCCAGAGAAATCATCTCAAGTAGTCATATCATGTCACTTTGTCTAGACTCTTCCATGGGTCTCCCATCACTCCCATCATAATTTCTCTATGAGTTAGTGAAACTTGTAGCCTTCCTTTTAGCCCCTAAGCCCCGTATCCCTAGAACTCATCCCTTCCCAATGTCTCTTTCTCTCTAGACTCATAGCTGTCAGTGTTCCTTGAATTTGCTGGGCAGCCTCCTCCCTCAGGTCCTTTGGCCATGCTTTTTAACACATGACCTTTTCTTCAAATGGATGTCACTCACCTTTTATAACCCATCCAAATGCCATGTTATATGTGACATATTCCCTGACTACCCTATTTAAAATTGTACCTTCCTCTTCTCTACAAGCCATAATTCTCATCTATGATTTCTCTCCAGGGAATTTATCTTTTAGTATGTTACACAATTAGCTTTAATTTGGTTTTTGTCTCTGTCCTTACATTATAATATAAACTCCTTGATGGCAAGGATTGCTGCTTTGGGTTTTTTGTTTGTCTTTTTCTTCTAGTTTTCAGAACACATTAGGAGCCTAATCATATATGGTGCATAAGTAAAAAAATGAACAGATTAAGATGTAGTTGCAGAAGTGCTTTTGAGCTATATATCACTGTAAAATACTAAATATTCCCTCTATTATTCCTTAGGTTATCATTCTACTCCCTTCCATGAGCAGGTTCACAATCACATGTGTACATGCACACAATTTTTCTCATTCTATCTCTATGTCCTGTCTTGGTTTTTGATACAGTATCCAGTCATTTCCTGAGGCTATTTACTCAGAGACGTGTTTAAGCATTTTGAGCATTTAGTCACCAATGCTTAAATTATATTACATCATTTGAACTGAATCTTCATTTAAGTCCCCACTGCTTTAGCCCAATTACCTTGAATCATTCCCTAGATAATTCCAAGAGTCTCCTAACAGATGGCTTTGCGTAGGTTGTTTTATCACTAAATACTCATTCTTAGATATTTTCTAGGTCCTCAAATTATCTAGAAAAAAGTTTCCCCTAGTAATCAAGGTCCTTCATTACTTTAAACATAGGACCTTGATTTATGTTTTTGAAATGCTATTCGAACAGCATATTTTTAAATAGATTATTTCTTTCTATTTGATAAGTGCTTATTAATCATTAACTGGCTCATATAGTATGCAATGACTTTTAGCAAGGTATTATCTTTTCCCATATCTCCCCATAAAAATTTCTGATACTTTGGGAGGAATGTAAGAGGAGAAAGCCTAGCATCTCAAGATCATAAGCCAAGTCTAGAGTATTTATTTGTATTTGTATAATGAATATCCATCCTGATTATTTGGAGATAGGCTTGGTTTATACTTACTGTGCCAAAATAATTGTTAAGAAACTTTTTTATATTTACTCTTAGAACTATTTCACATTGGTGATATATATTTTTCTTTGTCTATATGCCAAATAATTTTAAATACATTTTATTCTCTTTTCTTACATTAATTCCAAAAGTTATTGATGATCTAAAGCAAAATGGAGGCCCCCTCTTCCCACATTAAAACATACCTAGAAATATCAAACCTTAGGTTTTGGTGGAGAAAAATTGAGGTCTTATAATCTGAATATTATTTCAATTTCAGTAGAGGCTTTTTTTCCTCCAATATATTGTAGTAATTATTGCCTTAGCAGCTTTTGTTTACTCTGTACTTTGCCTATAATACCTTATATTTCATTTATCTAATGTTGCCCATCTTTGGAGGGACAAAGGAATGTTTACATTCCCTAACTATTTGTGTTTTTCTCCAGCTGTTTCTATTTCTACTTATTCTTTCCCTTTTTAAATTTCTTTCTTTCTTCTTTTGAAAATTCTATTGGCACAATCTGTTGGATCCTTGAAGACAAAGAATGGCTTTTACATCTTTGTTTACATTCCACCAAGTCTAGGGCCAAATACAGAGTAATGTAAAAACAGCAATAAGAAAAGCATCAATAATTATGATAATGGTGATGGCAAGCGTGGTGTTGATGGTTAATTTATGGAAAAAATATTATTATAAGGTAAAATAACATGAGTTGTCAGAAAATATCTATAGTTTGATCATGAAAAAAGTTAATACTATATCTGTAGCTGTAGATTAAAGCTGTGTGTGTTTACATATGCTTATAATTAATATTTACTGAAAGTTATGCTGCTCTGGGGGGGGGAGAGGCTCAGGGAGATAAAGGATGATATGCTATATTTTATTAAAAATAATATTGTCCATACAATAATTAATAATTTTTATATTACTTTCAAAAATACCAATTAATATATGTCCTAATGTTTCATATAACTTGGAATTTTTATTCAATATATACTTAAAAGATCAGTTAGATCTATTTAATGACTTTTCTTCAATTATTCTAGTATATACAAAACAAAATTATAAGTGAAATCAAATGGCTGAAGTATTCATGACAGTCCTTTGCATTCAGAGTTCATAAATTATTAGAAACATTCTTATGGCAATACATTAAAATGTAAAAAATGAACTACTTTATCAAATGAACTTGCATGATTTAAGTAACTGTAATAAGCCAGCATATGATGAATTTACTAGGACTTGAGGAAATGCTACAGATCCCAAATATTCAGAAACAACAGGAAGAAAATAAGACTCTTTAGACAAGATTAACTATATAAAACAAGTTAGAAAGAAGTTTTATGAAAGTTGTTGTTTCTTTTTTAATCACTTTTGCACCTGGTAACAGAAGTTGTCACCTGGGGAGCCATAGTAAGAAAATAAAGAAAGAAAATGCTATTATATTAAATATCCAGTTTATGTAGAGACATGAAACTCTAGTATCAGGGTAGATGTTTAAGAGCTGAATACTCAGAGATGTGGTTTAATTGCAGTGATAACTCATTACTGATTTTTTTCCTTCTTTCAAAGCAGAACAACAAACTAAATTCTATGCTTAGTATTTCTGCTTTGGTTAACATCTTATATGAAATGCATTTGCCAGAATATCTGTATGTTGTATCTAATGTAATAAAGCCTCTAGCCATAAACAACAGCAGAATTCTTAACTATTTCTCAAATGTATTATATAAGCCTACAACAAAGGCAAGTCTATCAAGATTGTGTGCTTGAGCTTTACAGTTAAAATGAAGACAACCAATTGGTTTACTTTTGCTACTGAACAAAAACAATGCAGATCATATTCATGTACTTTTTATGTATTGCTTTCTCACATTTCATCTCTGTACTACTCTTGTGTTCATGGTCAGATCATTCATGTTTTATTTTGAAACATTTTCATTTTCAGATCAGCAGTTGTGTGATCCTGGTGAATTTCTTTGCCACGATCACGTGACTTGTGTCTCCCAGAGCTGGCTGTGTGATGGGGACCCTGACTGCCCTGATGATTCAGACGAAGCTTTAGACACCTGTGAGTAGAAAGGTTCTCATGCCATTCAGATTTACCTTACATGTGAAATGAAATGTCAGTTGTTTTCACGGATGACTGCTGTTCTACTGAATTCTTTCCAAATAGCCTAAGAAGCTTGAAACCTTTTGTTTGTGTTTCCTTTAAAATGAGTATGTGAATGGGAGCATAAAGTGTGGCTTTGTTAACTTAGGAAGTTTGGTTAACTTACAAAGAAAAAATAATGCAAGGGTAATTATTTCAGTGTGACTGTGTTGCTACTGGAATACAAATGACTTGAAGAGAAAAATTTTTAAAGCAGAGCAATAAAAAAATAAGAACTTGTCCAATAATTTATCTCACTTATTTTAAAGCAGAGGTACATATAAAAGGAATATTAAGTAAGTCGAGCTCTAGCTCTTATATCATTTCTATTAAAATCCTAGGGTATCACACAAATTGTTACACATTTTTTTTTAATCTAAAAGATAGAAACTTTATCCATCCTTGCATTGAGTGTCTCTGCCTTTGTAATATCAGATTCAGAAGTCCTTATTAAACATGAAACTTAATTGCATTGTACCATTGTAACTTGGAGTCCACTGAGGGCTTTACTCACATTAGAAATACCACCATAAGGACCAGCAGATGGCATAATGGTTATGTTACTGGATTCCCATGTAGTCAACTACAGTTCAGGTCCTTGACCTGGCAGCTTAAAATTCATGCCAGGCATGGGTGTGTATGTACCCAAAATCCCAACAGGAGAATGGGGGAGAAGGTATTACAGTGTGTTCATCCCTCTTAGGGGGTGATTTCTCACTTTCTTTCTTTCTGTCTCTCTGGTGAGTGCATGTACCTTGGAGAAAAAACAAAAACAAAAACAAAAATCACTATAACAAAATTATAAGTAATAATATGTTAAGAGCCAAATTTGCCACTTTTAGAATTCTCACTTATCATACAGTTTATGACCAGTCCCCTATTTTTTGATACTCTATTTCTAGAATTAGTATGTGCTCCTCCTGAAACCAAGTATGTCAATATGACCAGTATTATCCCCAAAGCAATCACGTAGTTCTATGAGGTCGATAAAAGAAAGAAAGAAAGAAAGAAAGAAAGAAAGAAAGAAAGAAAGAAAGAAAGAAAGAAAGAAAGAAAGAAATCATTTTTATTGACTGATATTATGTAGATAATAATGGTTCTATTTTATGTTTTTATTTGCTTGTTTACAAATCCTGCAGAGAAAACTAATATAAGTCTTTTTTTTTAAATCTGACCCTCAGAAAGCAGAGACAATGCTTATTATTTTTTCTTCTATTTACTGTTTCCATGGGGATACTTGGATATTTACATTAATTTCTTCTCTATATATTTACCAGATTACTTCTTCCATCGGGAGGCTAAGTCACACAACTGCTTTTTTCATATTTACTAATTTCTCCAGCTTCATGCTGAAAATTTTTATCAGACTCCTTATAGCACAGACAAGATTCTAGGCATGACAAGTTTTAAAATGCATTAATAGAAATAAATTATAATGAATAAATAAATTATAAATCCATACAAAAGAGTATTATTTGGCAATATCATGAATTAAGTACTTGTACATTCTACAACATGGGGGAACCTTGAAAACATCATACTCAGGAAGAAGTTCTTCAAAAAGACTATTTTTTTATGATTCCATTAATATAAAGATCCAAAATAAGTAAATCTATAGATACAGAAATCAGAATATTGTTGCCAGGAACTGTATGGAGTGAGAAGAAAGTGAGGAATAATTAAAGAGTAGAGAACCTTTTGGGGATTTTGAAAATGTTATAATGTTGGATTGTGATGATAGTTCACAACTTTGTGAATATATTAAAAGCAATGAATTGTACATTTTAAGTAGGTGAATTATATGGTATATGAATTACATCTTAAAAGTTTTCAAAGGAAAAACCTCAATATATGTGCATGTTATTTACCAATGGTACAGTTACATGAAAAGACAACATTAATAAATGCTTTTGGCCATTAATTTTGTGAATAGTAATACTATATTTCAATATACTAACTCTGTAAGATTTAGCCTTCCTTATTTTAAACCACCTAAGAATTCACTCCTCATTAGCTACAAGAAAGGACTGCCATGGCATAATCAGAGTAAGAGTTAATTTCTTTAGTTTTGGTACTGAGGTCTTGTATTCTGCCATGATTGTCCCATTAATGTAGAGATGGGAAAAATCACAGGGGCATGAGATAGATTTGAGGAATCTATATGCAGAAAGGTCAGGTTGAAGAGGAAATATCTTGGGACCCTGTGCCTGGTACATTATAACACTGGGTGAGAAGAAATGGCTGCAGGGCATATCTAGGCAGAAGTTCCCTTCATGCTGGGGAAGAGTGGAGAACAAGGATGTTCTCTCTACGCAGTAGGAGTATCCAACTGGAGAAGCTATATGGTCAGAGGAATGAGAACCTCCTTATAGTCAATAACTGAGTTCCAGAAAGAAAAGAGACCTCTAAATGCATGCCATGGTGGGTGATGACAAGTACTGCCCCTCCATTGTGCCCTTGTGCCTCTGAGGACATGATCAATATCCAGCAGTCCCACAATGTAGATCAGACCTATTTTTGTTGACCACTATCCATCTAAGGTCAATGGTCAACATCTCTACTTCGGTGCTGCAAAGTATTTTGAATAGTCATCTTTCCCAGAAGGGAGATACTGTATTGGATTTGGGGGAGAAGGTAATTCTTCAATTCACAGATATTAGGGGCTTTTAACAGACTGAACCCTCAATTGAGAAATTACATGTTGATTAATTTAGCATATGGAGAGATTTTTCTGTTTACGTAGATTGTAAGATGAAATTCATACCTGCTTATTACATTTTTGTCTGTTTTTAAATGTAGACTTTTTATTTTCAATAGAATTTGATGAATTCATTTTTAAAATGTTTCTTCACTTTAGTCATTTTTATTTCATCTTCCAATATTAAAATTGATAAATAACTTTAAAGATGACTCTGAAACTGTTCTTTATCAATGTAGCCATTTAACAATGACAGAGAACAATTTCTGTCCCTGATATTTTACCTGCACAGTCTATTTAGATTTACCTTTAATTAGCCTGCTTCAGATAAATGGCTTCAGTCAGTACCAATTGAAATCTGTACAAACACTGAAAAAAAGCTTCATGAAAAAAATCACACTTTTTGGGGACCAACATTTAGAGTAATGGCTATGTCGGTGGACTCCCACGTAGTCGACTGCGGTTCGCATCCCAAACCCGGTGGCTTAAAACTCACTCTGGGCACACGTGCATGCATGCCTAAGATCCTGAGAGGAGAATGGAGGAGAAGGGATTGCGGCGTGGCCATCCCCCCGACAGGTGATTTCTCGCTTTCAGTCTCTCTGTCTCTCTGTGTGTCTGGCGAGCGCACACGCCCTATAGCAAAAACCTCTCAAAAAAAAAAAAATCACACTTTTTGAAATTTAAATTTCTCACTTAAGATGTTTAAACTGACCGTTTTCTATAATCATGATGCTTTGCAACATGTTGTTTATATTAAAATACAGTCATCACTGATCTATACAATACCTGCATAATTTTATAATTATATAAATATATACATTCAATTTAACAGATAAATACTAGAAATATGAAACCTTGAAGACTGACTCTTAGGGAAGATAATTTTGTGCTAACTGTATATACAAAAATATGTTATCCTATTTTATTTGAAAACTAAGTGTATGTATCCACAAAGTACTGTATGAAAACAACTGATATACTATAGCTATGCTTCCTAAAGTCACTTAGCATTTGGAATGATAGAAAGAGCAATCTATCATATAATTTATTATGACATTGGGAAAGCTCCCAAGAGACAAAACCCTAACAGGAAATAAGTACATATTGTAGAGGAACAGGAAAATTTTATTTATAAAGGATTGAAAACTGAAACAATTTAGAAGAAAAATATATGTATTAAAAAATAAATAATAAAATATAGCTATTTGGGCATCCTTGACACAAGAGATAGATTTTATTAAGACCAAAACACATACACACAGAAACACTGTTATTTGAGGTTGAGTCACCCCTAAACTGATTGCATGTTAGGATGAGATATCTAAAATATGAACTTAGAAAAATTTAATAGCTTATATCCTTCCTAATGGATATGAATGATGAGTCTTTAACCATAAAAGCCTTAAAGCTTTTATTTCTGCACAAATTTGAAAGAATTTTTAAAATTCCAAAGTAATGACTAACACCGTCTTTAAGTCCTAGGAGACAATGAGAATAGAAAATCAGGGAAATCACCATCTTTCTCTCCATTGCTTTCAGCTCAGCGTGGTTAGTTAGTGTTGTGTGTGATGAGAATGGAAGTGAATAGTGGAAATGTTTATTTGCGGAATGAAAGCTCGGTATCATCTGTGGCAGAGAAGTTTTCTTGAAAGGCGTTCTTACTCAGAGGTATTCAAAATTCGATTCCTTCTAGGATTTTCTGTTGAATTCTTAATGATACTTCCTTTCCAACAATCAGCTCCAGCTGGTGTATGATATTTTCCAGAAATCTGATGTTATTATAATTAAAACTAGATTCTTCCTTTAAAAGTGAGGAAGGTATTAACCATACAACTTGTCTTTCTTCTCCATTTTTCTATACCGCCTCCTTTGAGAAGATTATTTAGAGTTCTTCAATTACAGACCATGTTTTAAATGTAGTACCTCACTGACCAACAAGGAAGAGTAAAAATCACTTTGTGGGAGGGTAATATTTGCAGTCGGGATAATTGTGATAATTTGAATGTTGCCTTTACTCTGTCTAGTTCCCAATTCTGTGGGAATCAGCAAAGTTTTTCACTGAAGGACCAAATAGTAAGTATTTAGGCTCCAAAGGCCTGTATGATCACTATTGCATATCTTTATATTTTTAATTAATTAATTAATTTAGTGGATTTACTTGTTTATAAAACTCTTTAAAATGACAACAACAGAACTCTAACCTTACCATATGTACACAAACAGTGCACAGTTCCGATTTGACTAGCAGGCTAGTTTTGTCAAGTCCCTGTCATAGATAGTGTCAAACCTGAACCGCAGCTGCCATTTAGTGCAGAGGCAGGCCTGTGCCCAGCTACTGCTGCAGCATGGAGTGGTATGACCCACACAGTAAATGTGCTTAGCATACAGCTGGGTGTACACTGCTACTGGTAGTATCAGATTGAGCCAATATAGTGCCGTCTACACAAGCTGGATTTTTTTCCTTCAAATTTTACGTAGCTCTTTGATTAGGGTTGTATTTTCATTTGACTGTGTTAGAAAAGCAGTAGCTTAATGAAAAAAGTGTTTATATATATATGGCACTAAGCTTCTTTTGTCTTTTTGTTCTGCCATTCTTATCAGGTAGTTGTCAGTCATTTGCCCATTGTGTGATTGCTCCACCTTCTCCAGTATGCAATTTTGCTTCAGGAGAAAGAAGAGAAAGGGAAAAGGAAAAAGGAAAAAGGGAAGTGACAGCTGAATGTCTTTGTCAGAAAAACAACAGTTTTTTCCATAAAGACAACCCAGTAGATTTCTGCATAGATATCCTTAGCCAAAACAGATCATATGGACCATGAAAGAATGACAATTTTCAATAAGATTCATTACTCTTAAGAGGAAATTTGGGGTTCTACTAGTAGGAAAAAAATAGGAGTAAAAGTATTGGGCAGACAATGGCACCTGTTACCATACGCCACAGCGTCGCATCATCCTCTTCTTTCCATCCTGTGCAGGAGAAGCAGGACACAGAGTGTATGGCCAGGGCTTCTGGATCATGACTACTTGGCTCAAAAGCTCAGTTTCCCAACAAATATTGCATCTTTGCTTTCAGGCAACTAACTTAACCTTTCTGCGCCTTCAGTATTATGTCTACCTAATGGAAATAACAGTAACTGCCTCACAGTAAAGTGGTTAGAATGATGCCTATTACGCAGTGGCATCTCCTCTCCACTCCACAGTACATCTGTTTCCAGATGCCCAAAGTGCTGATGAAGCACCATGCCTTGAAGGTCTTTGATAGAGCATCCAACCACCCCTATTGGCAGACTGCTCTTCATTCTTACTCAAAACATTGCTGAATACCAGTTTTATTCCTTAGGGATATAACTAGGAAGGGGATTAATCTGCCACATATGCTTACTTGAGTTAAGTGTTAAGCATTTCTTGATAATCTGAAATATGTACATTAATTCATATTTTGTGTATAGATTATTTTAGGGCAGGTAACTTTTTATAAGAACTCTCCAAAAACTTCATGTAGACTAATGAACTAAAATGAACATACATAGGTTAAAAATACTGGATCATTAGAAAAGCCATGAAGCACTTTTCTGTTTTTCTATGCAAAATTACATCATAACTTTTCTGGCAACGAAATAGATTATTGGGTCCAGGTCGTGGCTTGGGAATTAAAACAGCTGGACTCCACATAGTCAATCACACAGTTCAAGTCCTCGACCTGGTAACTTCTTGAAAAACAAACTAGGTACATGCATGGGCATACCTACAGTACAGCAAGGAGGGAGAAATAAAGGAGAAGGTTATGATCATGCTCCATGGGGTTTCTTCCTCATTTCTTCTCTCTCTGTATCTTTCTATTGATCATGGAAATTGTTTTGTAAATTATATGGCAGTGAAAATATGATTGATTGACATTGAAGTCCTAAAACGCAGATGCTATCTCATTTTTTAAATTGAGAAATAGAGTTTATGACCCTTCCATGCCCCTTTATGTTAGCTGCTACTAGTGAAAGCAGAGTTTACACGTCTTTGAACTTGCTCTCCTTTTTTGAAGTACTAAAGTGAAAAAAGATGCAACTCCTAAGAGAAACCCCCAGGCCACCTAATTTAAAAATATGGTGTCATTTGAAAATCATAGAAGGCCATCCCAATAGAGCTGTTTCACACTGACTTTGGGAGTGATCAGTTCTAATTGAACAATGCAGTAAAAATAACAAGTCTCCTGGGTAATAGGGATAGAAGCATTTATGAAAAATGAAAATAGCTATAAGTCATTAGGTTAGATATGACTCTGCATGAATTGACCATTGCTTCTACTGTGTCTCACTGTTGTGGGATTTTTAAACTTTATTTAGGTAGTAGGATGTTAATGAACTTCTTATATTCATACACTGACCTTTCCCCTGGTGTATGAAGTAGAAAGTAGAGATTCTTTTATAATTTCCTTCTAAACTTTCTTTGACATAGGTCAGAGAAATAAAATGAAATTCAGGAGGGAGGTTATTAGGAAACAGATACTGCCTTTAGAAAAATGTATAGTGGGATAAGGCACCCAAAGTAGACTATAGACACAATAAAACGGATGGAAGTATGGTCCTTATTTCTAAGTAATAGTGATTTAGAGGTCACTTTGCAGTGAGCTAATATATGAGAGCCACAAAGCTAAGCTTTTCGTTAGGTAGAGAAGCTGAAATGATCTCACAGATTAAACGGAAAGTATATGAGACCCATGAGGACAGTTTATGTCTCTTTCAATTCTTTTTGTTTTGTTCTTCATATTATTCTGCTGCTCCTCTCTTTCTCAGCAGAGAAGCCAACACATTGACCCTTTTTTCATAATAATGACTCCCATTTAAGAGATGATATGAAGGGGAAACAGAAAGGTGGGGGGGAATGTAATTATGAATGGAAAGTGTCTGTCTAATGTTAGCTCGTTTCCCTAGCACAGTGGGAAAGTGGTAGGGGGTGACCTTTCTCCTCATTCTGACCCGCTATGTATGAAGAGGTCTCTGAAAGTTTGCTTCTATAATTTTAGAAAAAATTGACTGGAGGCATAGGTGATAGCACTGAGCACACTTCAGCTCGTACTGATGGAGTTCACTTGGCAATGACTTTCTACTCAAGTCCTTGAATTTGGGTCTTCCATCCCAGGATCACAGGTCACAGAATAAAAAGAGACGCATGTCTCTCAGCCAGGACTGGAAACTGTAGGGAATAAAAACTTTGAAATGATGTAAAATAAAGGGGTGAAATAAAATAGATAAATTCTAGAGACAACGCGGTTAAAATCTCCTTGGCTTATGGGATGATGTTCTGTAAACAAAAGCTCTTGCTGAGCTCTGTAGGGACAAATCTGAAGGCTGAGAAGGAATCTTCCCAGAAACTGTTGAATCCATCATTTATCCACAACTAATCCAGCATTTGGGTTGGGGATGAAGGTTTCCTACCTTTCATGGGTGAGCACATTTCTTCCCAGAGGACATTTTATTCTTTACAGTCAGTGTATAAAATTTACATTTGACTTTCACTCAGAAGTGCTTCTAAAATGACATATTTTGTTAAATGAAGCACTAAAGGATACTGTACTTCAGAAACTTATTTTAATGGCAGTTCCTTTCTCTTCCGCCACATCTTGCATCACCCTACGCCAAAAGCAGTGTATCAAGTCTGACTTTATGGCGATGGAATTTTCAGTAAGAAAAACAGTACCATGACTCTGTTAATTGCTGTACTGGACTAATTCAAGTTCAGGGAATACAACTGATTTGGGTCAATTTTTTTTTCACTAAAAACTTGATAACAATAACTTTCCTGATTTTTGAATAGCAGAAATTGCTCATAAAGGAGAAAAGTTCAGCCAAAGATGGCTAAAAATAGGGCTTAGGTGGGAGGGTGAGATTGTTTTAAACCATTCTGTGAGCATGGTTTAAAACAATCTACTCAGTATACAAGCTTTCTAATTTTTCTAATGACAGAAGATATTCTGGAGAAAAGATACTCTGAACTTATTCATAGTTCAATCTTGAAGGGTCAAATACAAGAGAAAATCCCTCAATTGACACAATCTACCTGGGTAAAAATCAATAGAGAAGAAAACAAAGAAACATTTATAAAACCTCAGGCTAAGTTGCCAAGAGAAAAATAATTATTGATATAAGATACTCACTGAATCAGCCAGTGGTGGTGGTGAAAGAAACTGGATTCCACATGGCCAACTGTGCAGTTCCAGTCCTGGATCTGAAGGCTTGAGAAACACTCTGGGTGCATGAGCAAGTGAGCCCCAAATCCCAAAAGTAGGGAGAAACAGATAATAAGGGATCACTGCACTGTGATCATTACACAATGATCTCCCCATGAGCAGTGCTTTCTCTCTCTCCCACTCTCTCTTTCTCCAACTAACACACATGCATCTTGGCAAATAAAAAATATGAAAAAAAATTACTTGTTCTAGAATTCAGCATGTGATAATACTCCTAAATTTTCCATCTTTCACAAATGAAAACTCCAGAAATGACTAAACACTTCTACAGAACTTGGCTACTTTTTGAATAATTATCATATTAGAATCATTAAATATCACTTGATTATTGCAATTTTTTTTTAAGAAAGGCCAGATAAAGTGGCCATTAAAAAGTTAATCATTGGAGGCACAGAGAGGTTGCTCAGCCCATAGTCTCATAGCTAACAGGTGACAAAGCAAAAATAGGAATCAGAACTTCTATTTCCTAACTTTCTACTACATCTTTTGTTAGACACTAAGAGGTACATCCCTGCAAAATTCATATGTTGAACCCCTAACGTCTGGCACCTCAGAATGTAACTATGTTTGGGAACAGGACCTTTATAGAACTAATTAAGTTAAAAAGAGCTGAAATATGGGTCCTAATACAATTTGAAAGTCCCATCTGCATGCCACTAAGAGAAATCTCATAGAAATCTAATGCTGCTAACATTTTAATCTTGGAGTTCTAGCCTCCAGAATATACATTTCTGTTGTTTACACCAGCCAATGTATGGTATTTTATTATGGAGGCCCTAAAAGTTCAAAGCTAATGCACTACAGTTTTGCTTTGCTCTTGTTTTTCAAATATTGGTGGACAATGGATTGCTCAAAATTTTAACAAATAGACTTCCCTGGCCCTTCCACTCAGTGATCTAGAATTCACATTTAAGGTGTGGCTCGTCACTTTGCAAAGCAATCCAGTTATAACACACACACCAAAAAAAAAAAAAAAAAAAAAATCAGATATTTGACCTAAATTTCATTATTTTCTGAGTAGAAATGTATAATATGTATACTAGTCATAATATGCATAGTAGTAGTATTCCACACTCAGTTGTTATGATCCATATCAAATGATCATAATTTTTATTATAAATTCATCATTAGTAGGGAGAAATGGATAACAAAGGCAATTAAGTGGCATATAATTTGACAGTAAAAAGAAATACTTATTTTTTGACATGGGCCCTTGAAGATTTTATTTAACATTTTACTTCCAAATGTGTACATATTAGACTATTGACATTTTAAAAATAAATGGTATTACTCATTTTTACTTAAATAGTGAAGAAAATGTCACTGAACTGATTTGTCATACTATATAGGTGCATTTTATTGGGAAAAAAACCCTAGAAACCAATCAATCAGCAACTCTTCATTGAAGGGCTACTGTGGTAACCATCTTTAAGGAACTTTCTGAGTACTAAAAAGTAACAACTACTTCTTCTAGTTGCCAGGGCTTTGATTTATGCTGGTTTATTCCTCGTTTTATCTATTCTAATTAAGTTATACTAGTTTCATGTTTAAAAAGATGTTTATGATAAAGATGATAATGATGGGTCCACTCCATAACTTGGTGGTTAAGGCAGCTGATCCTACCTGGCCAGTCCGATGGTTCAAGTTCTGGACCCAGCAGCTTAAGAAACTCATGAGGCTGTATATGTGCATATCCTAAATACCAAAGGATGGAAAGATGGAGGAGAAAGAATGCAGGGTGACGATTATTCGTGGAAGGTGCTTTCTTCCTCTTCTTCTGGCTCTATTTCTATCTTCTCTGGTGAGTATTTGCACCATCTGGAATTTTTTTTTCTCTAAATATGATGAAGATCATTACTGACATAAAACAAATGATTGATATCAGCCAAATGCTATACTACAAACCTTTCACGAATGATCTCCTTTGATCCAATAATACCCCAGCAGGGTACAGAGACTGTTGTTCACGTTGTGTGTACCAGGATGACATAAATATCACAGATAGCACAGGTGTCTGTATTTACTCAGAAAGGGAATAAAATTATCTAGAAAAGGAATAACTTTTCTAATTTACATTGAAGGCACTAGAAGAGCTGATGGTCGCATTACCTATGATACTATTCATGGTCCTCTTTTATGCATTATAAACATAAAGCTGGGGAAAATTACTTGCCATAGATAGTAAAGCACTTACGTGACAAAGCAACAGTTGAACACTATCCATGCCATACAACTTCCCAGGTGAGGCAAATGAGGCTCAGAGGAGCACATACTCTTCCTTGGTAGAGGCAAGATTTTCATGCATACCTGTCTCACATTACATTAAAATTAGTATGTTTTCCAATATATCAAAAAGATTACTGTATACATTATCATCAGCAAGTAGCTTCTCATTTTTTTGTCAATTAAACATACTTTTACTGTTTTATTATTTATTATTTACTTACTTTTTTTGTTTAATTTACTTTTATACATTCATTCACATTATTTAGCTTACAAAGTGAATTTTTCAACATGTGAATATTTCCCCTAGCCCAGTTGATACACCCATTTATTATGTTTCTATATCCTTTAGTCAATCGGTTTCAGTCATAGAGTGTGAACACACGGTATATATTAAGTGGGGACATGCAGTGTCTCTCCTTCATAGCCTGACTTGTTACACTCAGCAGCAAATCTTCCATATTCTCCGACTTTCTGTCAAAAGCCAGGGTTTTGTTGCTTTTTATGTCTTCCAATCTTTCTTTCTCTCACTAGTATGCACACATACATGCACACATTTACATGGAGGAAACTCACAATCTGCCTTTTTTTTTGAGTAATTTCTGTTTTGTTTTTAGTTTTTACTGTACAGTAAGTATTCAGCCTGTGCTCACCAGAGACAGAGACAGACAGATAATGAGGGTAAGTGAGAAAGTACCTCCCAGAGGGATGGCCACACCGTCATCCCTTCTTCATTCTCCTCTTGAGATTTTGCACATGCACACACATGTATCTGGCCTGATTTCCAAGCTGCCAAATCCAGGACTACAACCATACAGCTGGCCATATGGGATGTAGCTGCCTTAACCTCCAGACCAATGACTGGCCCAGAGATGTCTTCCAAGAAGGCTGTCATTATCAGTTAAAAGATACAGTTGATTTACAACAAACCCTCTAAGGATATACAAACATATTTTTCTGATGTTTTGAAAGAGTAAATATTTTTCCAGAAATACCCCATAAGTTGTGATGTACAGTTTTCATTGTGTTAAATAAGATCTGTCAGTTTAATGCTGCTCAATAACTTGGTTATGCAAATGAACTACCACAAAATGTTTTCCAGAAAGTAAGAGGCACTTCCAAACCACAGAGCTAAGAAATCAAAGATTGTTTTATGGGACTAACTATTCCATTAGTAGCAAGAGTTTTGGGGTGGGGGGTGTTGTTTTTTTAGAGGTTTTGCTATAGGGTGCATGCGCTTGCCAGAAAGAGAGAGACAGAGAGACAGAAAGCAAGAAATCACCCCCCACACACACCCCAAGGGGAATGGCCATGCCACAATCCCTTCCCCTCTATTCTGCTCTCAGGATCTTGGGCACGCATGCACACACACCCAGCATGAGTTTAAGTCACCGGGTCCAGTACTCAAACCCCAGTCGACTACAATGGGAGTCCAGCGACACAGTCATTACACCCACTACTGGTCCCAAGGACAGTATATCTTATGTATATCCATACATTTTTCTACATATAATAAATAGTCTGTACATTTTTGTCTAAGATGTAAAGCATGAATATGTAAGCAGTTTAAGATATGATGCAGAACATGTGAAAATGGTTTCATTCATTTCCTAGAGTTCCCTAAAATAGATACAATTAGATATAACACACTTACATAGTTATTTTCAAAATCAAACTTCATTTGGTGCTTTAATTGACAAGGCACCTTGTTTATAGAATTTGTGAGTTATAGAATAATATCCAATATGCATAAAGAAATTGACACAGTTACTTTATGAATTGTTTCTCCAGACAGGTCAGAATAAAACTCCTTGAGGCAGGGACAGCCTACCATTCAGGACTTTTTTCATCCTATTTTTCTTTCAGTTCTATCAACAAGTTTCTGTATCATTGTGTAAATGGTTCAGGAATGAAACGATGGAATGTAACATTTCAAAAGTGAAAGTAGACTCTAAACAATACGTTATCATTTAACAACAGAAAAAAATTCTCCCAAATTTGGTCAGTATTTGAGGCACTACTCTTTGGTGATAACAAGAGGAAATATTTAAATCTGCTTTACAGACACAAATGAAGAAGAGAACCTTTACAATTTGAGGCACTTGCAGCATAGCTATCTCTGTTCTGTTTGATGACTGTCAGGATTTCAGACAAATGGAGTATTTATCGATGATTCTAAATTCCCAATGGAATCCTTTCCCAAGTTGTCCAAAGTGAAGAAAAAAGAAAGGAATAAAATGTTGCTACTTTCAGAATAAAATGAGGGTTAGAAAAGAAAAGAAGAAAAATCCACACCAGTCCTAGTTATAAAATTCTGTTTCCAACAACATCCAAATGAAGGAAAAGCAGGTCAGACCCATTCTTACAGTGCTAATCCAGAAAGCATTTTAGACATTTAATGAGATTATATCAGTGATGGGCTCTTTACTGCAGTGATGAGTTTGTGTGGAGAAGCAGCGGGTCTTGGAGACGAGCAATTGTGGTAGGTATGAATAGTGAATTCTCTCACTCTTGTTGGAATCGCATAATTAAATTTACATTACCACTCAATTTTTTGATAATCTTCAAGTATTTCTTTCATTGATAAATAGGAATGTAACTATACTGCTTTTGTTTTGTTTTAAACTTTAAAATTTTAACTAGTGTTTGACAGAGAAGAAGAAATTGTTATTCTTCAAAACTAAAACTGATTTGACAAATCTGAAATAAATTAATTGTAAATGCAAAAAATCACAATTCATAGCTCAATAAATTGGATTCTCTTGGTTGGTTTTTAGATTTTTGCCATGGGGAGTATGCACTCATTGGAAAGACAGAGATTGTAAGAAATCACTCTCTCAGGCTAAAGGACACACCACAGTCTTTTCTCCTCTATTCTCTTCTCAGGGTTTTGAACATGTATGCATACGCGCTCAGAGTGATTTTCTAGCTGCTGGTCTGCAATTGCGCTGCAGAGTAGGCCATGTGGGACCTAGCTGCCTTAACATCCATACCACCTGCTGGCCCTTCTAATGTACTCTTAAATGACTGAGATTGGCTCCACTTCATATTTTAACACATGGATAAATTAGACCTGGGAATGAGCGGGGTCATGCTCTTCATGATGAGGACTCAGACTGCCAGGTTAATGTTAAACTGGGCATCAAGATCCGTAATTTTTCCTCCTATTTTCACCCTTTCTTAATAGAAATAGATTTTGGGCTAGGGATTCTGTGCAAATTGGAGTGCATGCCTTCAATTTGAAAACTGTATATTCTTTTATTTTTTTAAATTTTAACAAAATAAATTTGTATAATATTTACTTTTTAAAAATAGTATTAGGTCAATTTACTCTGCACTTGTAGATGCTATGAACTAAGTTCAACTTACATAAACTACAGATAAAAAAAATAAAAAATTATAAAACTATAGTTCATGGAGGTAAAACAGCAGACATAAGGATACATAGTTAACACATATTAGAACCATGACCGGAGTTTAGATTCCCCCAATTGTACCCTCTTGTTTGTTCTTTTGAATTTGCATGTGAGACACTGAGTTCTAAACTCTCTGTAAAGACCGCCTCTGCACATTTTCAAAGTAATAACATGAAAACAACAGAAAGCAGGCTCTAAAATAATATTTTAATATTAACTGATAAATTTAAACTAAAAAAATAGTTGTATCCTCACTAGCCCAGCTTAAGTAATTGTTTTAACTTTCTTCAAAAGCTCATGTGCATGCAGGCACACACACCCAGACACACAGACACACACACACACACACACACACACACACACACAGAAACATACCACACACAGGTAAAATTGTGCTGTTTAGATAAATAATCTGTTATATGTGTGGCTTTTTTTTCCCCGTGATAACATGGGAGGTGGGAGGTTATGATTAGTACAGAAAAGTGAAATAAATATAAATGGTACTTACCTTACTTAATTAACTTTCTGAAAGACATCCTAATACAAAGAATGAATATTTGTGGAACAAAGAAATAGACCATGCTACTCTTGCAATATATTCTTTGAAGCATTTTTTTAACTTATAAATAGCACTTGAGAAAACACTGTAGATTAATTAGTGTTTCCTCCACTTAATAGCCTAATAAGTAATTGTATTAATCACTTAGAAGATCTATAAATACTAATTTATATTTAAACCAAGCCCACATTGTCAGGTTTTTCAACACAACAATACTTTTACAACTCCACTATTTTCACCAGTTAATGAAACTCTAATAGAAATACTTATGTACCTTAAAATGAGTATTTCAAGGCACTGATAAAAATTATGCTGCCCTATTCATTGATGTGTCATCTGCCCCAAAATGGGAAGTTTCTTACATTTTGAAAACAAGATGATTGAATTTTTGATATGTAATCTCCTTAGGACTGTTTTAAGCACTATTTTTTTTTTGACTTTGGTTGGTCAAAGGAGTTCCTTTGGCTAATACTATGAAACCATTAGATACAAATTATACACTGTATTAAAATATATTTTCAGTTGCACAAAATGTAGAAAAATACTTTTACAAATTTCTTGAGAATAATACCATTCATTAAACATCTTATTACCCTACATCCTAATTATCTGATATTATACAGAGTAAATCTTCAATGGTTAACAAACCAATTCACCTGCAATTTTAAAGCAGTAGCATTTGAATAATTTTTAATGGGTATGTTCGTTTGGAAAAAAAAGAATCACATTGCCAGGGTTGCAGAGGGTTGACTTTAGCAATGACTGGAACCTTTTTTTTTTTTTTCTTACTTTTTTTTGAGAGGTTTTCACTATAGGACGCATGCGCTCGCCAGACAGATAGAGAGAGACATAGAGAAAGAAAGCGAGAAAACACCCCCCGGGGGGATGGTCATGCCACAATCCCTTCTCCTTCATTCTCCTCTCGGGATCTTGGGCACGCACGCACACATGCCCGGCGTGAGTTTTAAGCCACTGGGTCCGGGATAAGAACTGCAGTCGACTACGTGAGAGTCCAGCGATATAGCCATTACGCTTACTGCTGGTTCCCTGGAACCTTTTAATATGAACAAATTTTAGTCAAATCTCACAGTAAAAGAGATCTAACAGAATTTAATTTAGTTTGAGATTTGAAATCAGGTGATTTATAATAGGAATTTGTGTTTTATAAAATGAGAAGCCTTTTTCGTGATTTAGTAATAGAACTCTCCTTGTAGCCATTGGATTCAGTACTTTTCCACTTCTTTGTTTTGTTTTGTTTTGTTTTTTGTTTTTGCAGAGATAAAAAGGGAAAAAGTTTTCTCTAGAAACTATCACTTAGTCATGGCCTTTTGTGGATACTTCATTGGTCAAAGTTAAAGCCTATTCAGAATGCCATGCCAATATTCAGGTTGCTGGGACAAATTCGCTTTATTTTCAGATAAAATATTTATTTCCAGGATGGCTGTAGCCAGCTAAGAATATGCTAAGGGGCATTGAGGTCCTAAGCCAATCTGGGACTGAAGTGATCAAGCTGGTCTGGGACTGAGGTTATTAAAATTCCTGGGAGCCCTCTCATCCAAAGACCCTCCCTGGTAATCAAGATCTAAGAAGAGAATGCACCCAAAAATTGCACTTCCTCGTTCTAAGAATTATGCCTGTTTATACCTAAACAAAACAGTCGTCATGTTTTATGATTATTGTTCCTATACTTTGAATGCTTTACCTTTTGGAGTAAAATCTTTCACTTACTTCCCCTCACCCATCCTACTCCTGTAAAACTCCTTCAGTAATAAATACGCATGACTCCTGGCCATCAGGGCAGCAGTCCTGAGTTTACTCTGGCTGTAGCCGGCTGAAAACATGCTAAGGGGCATTGAAGTCTTGGCCTGATTTTGTTCACTCATATCGTCTTCCTGTGCACCCACCCCGGTTGAGCACGGCTTCCGGCACTAGGACATACATAAAGAAGGACTATGTTTAAATTGCCTAAAAACTAGACTAAGACGGGCTCCAAAGAGATAATTAAATGTACAGTGTTGTGTTATCATTTGCCAGATATCTACTATGTCATCGTTGGCATGTTTTCACTTCACATCTCATCTTGTCCAAGTCTTTCATTTCTATCTATTCTACTACTTACATTTGTAGTTCTACTTCTCACGTACCATTTCCTTCTTGTTATCTATTCTAAAGGCCCCATGCTAAACATGGCACCTGTCTTAACAGTCTGTGTTGGTACATTACTAAAGGGTTAAATCTCTTATTCTGGACTTGTTTCTCCTCCACTCCTCACTCTCCCCTCTTTTCTCTAACTTGAAATCTCTTAATTCCAATACTATTAATCACATGCTTACTTTTAGTTATTTTATTATTTTTATTTAACACATTCTGTATTTAAACTTTATCTCCCTCAAATAATTCCTTTACCTCTTACAAAAACAAGGTACTTAAAAAACAAATTAAGTAGTTCAGTTTCAACAGTATTCCAAGTTAATTGGAGCCATTCAGTGAAAAGAAAAACAAATCCATCTATGTACAGATAAAAAGAATTAAAGATAACAAAAGAACAATATAAATTCACATCCCAAAAAATTGCCTAAATTTCTAATTTAAGTATAATTGATGCATTGATTATAGAAATATACAGTGAAAAATCTGAAGTTTCATAAAAATGAACTATAAAAATCTCTAATATCGGGACCAGCAGTTGGCGTAATAGCTATGTCGCTGGACTCCCACGTAGTCGACCGCGGTTTATGTCCCGGACCCGGTGGCCTAAAACTCACAGCGGGCGCGTGTGCGTGTGTGCCCAAGATCCCAAGAGGAGAATGGAGAAGAAGGGATTGCGGCGTGGTCATCCCCCCTGGGGGGTGATTTCTCGCTTTGTGTCTCTCTGTCTCTCTCTGTCTGCCTGGCGAGCGCACACACCCTATAGTGAAAACCTCTTCAAAAAAAAAATATCTTTAAAAAGAAATCTCTAATATAAAGAGCAATATTAATGTATGTATGTATTTTAATAAAATATGAATACTTTGCAATGAAGATGTAATTATGTATGGTAAAGAGTTTCATTTTCAATTCTCTATAATGAAAAAGCAAATAGAATTTTGAAATTGGCAACATGATTTTGGTATGAAAATAATTCTGATAACTATGAGTAATTTTTAAGCTATTAATCTTCTATGAATATTCTTTTCTGAAGTGTTGTGATTCTGCCACTTAAACTTTGAACCTGGGAGCAAAGAAGCCTGTTAAAGAAACTCTTATAGAAATAATGACAATTTTGACCTATAGGTACTACATAAAAAGTGTTCAGCATGTTTAAATAGTAGTTTAGTGTTACCCTTTATTCCAGCAAAATGTGTTAGATCGTAATAACTTGGTTTCTCTTTATAACAACTTAAGAAATCCATTGTCATTTGAAAGCAGATGGTCTTTTAGAAAGAAGAGCATATTACTCCTTTTACAAAGCAAAGTTATGATTTAAAACAAGTATTTAGAGATTTCATAAAACATGCAATATGGAGCTATTTTGATCAGCAAGAAGACACTTGCCTATGAACAGAGAAGAATGTTATTCACAATATGTAATGTACGACCATAAAAGAAAAGAATAACTTTCTCTAACCAGCAGAGGAGTCAACCAAAAGGCAATTCAGCCTTTCTAAGGAGGCAGCTGATCTGCCTCAGAATGTAAGGCAAGCAAGTGATCTGTTCGTTACTTTATTTAAATATTTCCATAATTATCGGTGAATTCTATTACAGAGGCATTTCATCATACACATGTTACTTTGTACACATTTTAAATTTTGTTCCAAGTAATGGTATATTTCTCTTCAACTATTTCTTTCCCCTTTACGCTGATACTCTACCTTAACCAGGAGCGTTATTAGTTCTTGCGGTCTGAACTACCACAATCCTGATTTCCATGCCATAGAATGGGCCCTTGACAAATTGAAATGCCCAGTTTTAAATACCTTGGAATAAATATTGCTTCTATTATCTTTTAGAGAATAATCTTTACAGAAGAATTAGGGAATTCGTTAGTGATTAGGAAAGGGAGTGAACTTAGACCAATAATACCCATAATGCTGCTGCAGCACAGCGTGCATGTCCACAGTCCCATTCAAACTATCACTTAAATAAATGGTTGATTTTAATTAAATAATCGACTCTCTACTGGAGTCTTTCACTGGCAATTTTTCATGATAAAACATATATTAAGATAAATGCACAGAACACAAGGAGTTTCTCCCATTTATCAGTTAAGATCTGTACTTTCTTTTTAAGAAAATGGAAATAAGGATTCGTGAACTATTTCAGCAGCCACAGAGAAGATTCTGATCTTCGTATCTCAAAAGTGTAGAGTTGAGATCAGTGGTTCTGTCCAATATTTATTTTCCTTTTTTATTGTTTTTAGTTCATTTTCTTCTTATTCTGTGCTATCACATTGCTTAGTTATTGCCAGGAGTATCTCCTATGTATGATTCCAAATCGTTATTACCAATATAAACAAAGTGGATACTCATGATCAAGATGGAGGTTGTGAAGGCCTGAATTTATTGTGTTGGCAGAAAAGTCATGACACTTTATTACATGGAAAAACATAGAAAAGACTGGTCTGAGAAGTCTTTCATGTTGGGCAAATTCTCTTTACAAGCCCAATGATGTATAGTGATCAAATCTTTAAAAAAAAATAATAAAAAATTTTAAAAGAAAAATAGAAAAAATAAACAGAAAAACATACATCACGACTTTTTTCAACAACTCAATATTTTTAAGTCATGGAACTTGACCTTGATATTATGAAAAAAAAAAACAAAACATGCAAAATGAATGCCATATTAATGTAATTATCTTTTTTTTTTTGGAGAGATTTTTGTTATAGGGCGCATGCGCTCACCAGACAGATAGAGAGAGACATAGAGACAGAAAGCGAGAAATCACCCCCCAGCAGGGATGGTCACGCCGCAATCCCTTCTCCTCCATTCTCCTCTCGGGATCCTGGGCATGCACACACACACGCCTAACGTGAGTTTTAAGACACCGGGTCCGGGATGCGACTACGTGGGAGTCCAGCGACATAGCCATTACTCTAACTGCTGGTTCCCTTAATGTAATTATCTTGATAGCTTCTTCAACACATTACAATATTCAGACACGTCACCATGTTGAATTAAGTGCTCATTTTCACATGGAAATCCAGACTGGAAAGCATGAATGTACTGTTTTGGTCATGATTCACTGACTTGCTGGATGATCTTTTGTAAGTAGACATGACCATCTTGCAACATAATAAAATTAATTAATAAACCACTAAAATTTGAAAACTCAACAGAAAAGCATAGAACTGCTTTCTGGCTAGTGTGCTTGGATATTGCAGTTATTGAGTCTAAATATGCTCTGATTATTCTCATAGGTTCCCATGCATATTTCTTGCTAATCATTGTGAAAATCACCTGTGGAGTGAACAAGGAGGTGTTGCAACCCCCATGTTAACTTGGTATTTCTCTTTCCTGATGATGAGCCATATTGAAGTAAAGATAGCAGAACTATTGCAGATATTAAGTATTACCAAAGTCTTGTTTATGATTGTATGGTTGATAATCTAACAATCCAGCAGATACGATTTATTTGAATTTTACTTTTGCATAAAGTTTATCATAAACAAAGTATTAAAAAGTGTTCAAGTACTGGGACCAGCAGTTAGCGTAATGGCTATGTTGCTGGACTCCCACATAGTTGACCGCGGTTCGCGTCCTGGACCCGGTGGCTTAAAACTCATGCTGGGTGTGTGTGCACGCGTGCCCAAGATCCCGAGAGGAGAATGGAGGAGAAGGGATTGTGGTGTGGCCATCCCTCCTGGGGGGTGATTTCTCGCTTTCTGTCTCTCTCTGTCTGTCTGGTGAGAGCACGCGTCCTATAGCAACAAACCTCTAAGGAAAAAAAAAAAAGTGTTCAAGTACTCATGTACTATTTACAGTGTTTTTTTTTTTTTTTTTTTTTTTTTTTTTAAGTTTATTCTTCCATGAGACAGATAGATAGGCCTTACCAGGGTCCTCATTCCACAATCTGCCCACTATTATAGCTGGTCTAGGTGAAATATCTACCGGGTTGCCCCAGAAAGCAAACCTAAGACCCTTCAGTATGGGTCCAGTTGCATTACTCCTGTACCACCAGCTGGCCTCACTATTATTTTAAAAAAGTTTACCAGGTTTTGAGTGTATATATAGCTTCAGTCAACATAAAAAGAACAGTAATAAAGTTGGGAAAATGTGATGTTTCAGTGTTCGCTGTTAAGTTTGTTTTTGTTAGCCTGTGAGTATGTTAGCACTCAAAAAGGCAAACATATAACTGTACTCAGCTAAATATATGACTTAGTGTGTTTTCATAATTGTCTTAATATCTTTGGGAATCTTGCTCTCATTTTAGTATTTTTCTTAGGTTTGTTTTGGCTTGGTTTAGTTTATATGTCTGTGTGCAAGATAGACTTTTGCTATAAGGAGTGTGCACTAGCCAGAGAGATAGGAAGAATCACAGAGAGAAAAATCGAGGAATCACCCCCCAGTAGTGATAGTCACCATACAATCCCTTCTCCTTCATTCTCCTCTCATAATTTTGGGCATGCATGCACATGTGCCAGTACCAGTTTCAAGCCTCCAGGTCTGGGACTCAAACCACAGTCAACCATGTGGTAATCCAATACCTTAACCACTATGCCACATGCAGGCCCTGTTAGTTTTTGTTATTTTTGTAGATTTATTTGTTCCTTCCATGAAAGCAGAAAGACACACAGAGAAACAGACAGGAACCCTAGAGAATCTTCTTCATCCTGCAGTCCACTTTGTGCCTTAACCATCCAGGATTATGAGCATGTGCAAGTAACCAGTGTGTACACAGAATTTGGTATGTGAATCCAGGACCTTCCTATGTGGTTCCAGAGTTGTAGGGTGTAGTGTTTATTGCCATCACAATGTGTGTGTGTGTGTGTTTTCTTTTTCCATCTTTTTAAGAGTTTCTTTCTTTCTTTCTTTCTTTCTTTCTTTCTTTCTTTCTTTCTTTCTTTCTTTCTTTCTTCCTTTCTTTCTTCCTTTCTCTCTCTCTCTCTCTCTCTCTCTCTCTCTCTCTCTCTCTCTCTTTCTTTCTTTCTTTCTTTCTTTCATGAACAAGAGAGAGGAGAATGAGATGGATACAGAGAGACAGGCACCACTAACCGGGTTGTCATGCCGTGATCCACCACCAGCTTCAGCATGGGTGTGCACGTTCATCATGTTTAGGAGGTCTCTGGGCTAGAATTCGCAAATGCCCAAGTGGGTCAGCTTCACAGAGCACTATGATACCACTGTACACTCCTGTCCCAGAAGTTTTCTATTTAAGACACTGCTTCTCGCTGTTTGTTTGACAACTTTCAGGTATTGCTTGTAGTGTTGGGAAATTTTTTAAGCAAAATGCTCTAGAATCACTTCATTCAAAATGATATTCGTGATAGAGATGAAAATATCAAAAATAACTAAAAGCTTACTTTTGAAAAAACAGAATTTCCGTTACTAACAATTTTATAGCAGTGACAAAGTTTCAGAAAAATGTACTGAAATAATTCAAGGTTACTGCACATCCATTTCTCTATTCTTGTCTTTAATATCTAATTATCATGCCCATACAATTACTACTCTTAGATTTTTCTGGAGCCTGTTTTTCTACACAATGAAAGAAATATGTAATACCTCATCACTAAGGACCTCATTATTATAGTTTGTGAAATAAATTTTTTAAAAATTTTTTAATTGGGAAAATCCCTTAATGAGGGCAAATATAAGACAGTATGTGGGAGACTAAATTTCCTCTCTCTCTCTCTCTCTCTGTATATATATATA
>NW_006198649.1:1307258-1345670 GCF_000334495.1 Tupaia belangeri chinensis
TATACACATACACACATACATATACATATACATATCATATATGTGTGTGTATGTGTGTTTGTGTGTGTGTGTTAACTGAAGACACATTTTTTACTTTTCAATGGTGATTTCCATTATACAAATTAGACAGAATTGACTCTTGCTGTTCAAACTGGGTGGAAATGAGGGCCCCTGCTCACTTACCACCTCCCGCCCTACACCTTACCACAGTTCTTGAGGAGCCATTCCAAGATTCCCAGGGCACGTTAGAACACAGCTTGAAACAACTGCTCTAAAGTGTATCTGAGAGCAGAGGAATTATACATAAGATAGTTAATTCTTTGGAGCTTTTCTTAAAAAAATCTTAAATACAAGTAAAATCTAAGAATGTATATTGTAGGCTTAATTGTATTCATTACCAGAATACATTTATTTTAATTAAATAACTAAATCTCTACTGGAGTCTTCCACTAGTAATTTTTCATGATAAAACATACATGAAGATAAATTTAGAGTTTAACTCCAGAGACAAACTCTGCATCAATAACAATGAGGTAATGATTCAAACTGTGTGTGTCCAAGCTATTAACACCTGAAAAATGATTCTGAAGAACAGTAGGAGGACATCGTTAATGTGGGAAACCAGTAGGTTTCAACTCTTCCTGTATTCTTAACTTGAATTCTTTAATGGATCTTAGCTATTCAACGTCAAGGACTCTAGAGTACTTGGAACTATAATGCAGCATATAGATGCTGGTTAAGTCATCAATAGAAGGGAAAAATGAAGGACATTTGAAGTCCTCTTAGTCTCCTCCAAGGAGATTGTACTTCTATGAGGCCAATCAAAGGGAAATTGCATAGTCTTGAAAATATTATTTCAAAAATTATTAGATGACCTAACTCCAAAGTTGGCACTTGTTTCCTTGGCCCTACTAACCTTACCAAAACCATCCCATGAGATCTTCTTACCATATTTATTCTCTTCCCATTACATGAAAATGAAAAGTAACAGGAACTCTCTACAGACAAAACACTAAGCTCTCCAAAAACAGTTTCCATTCTATACCAACCAAAATGACAACAAAGGATAAAGCTGGTGTGCCTCTCATTAATCCTAGGCACAATTTAGTCTGATCACCATGAGTTCTTTAAAGCTTCAAGGTGATGCTTACAATCACTAACAGATCTGCATATTGTTAGTATAACCATTAAAACAATAGCACAGCTATCATTATTCTTGATGAATTGTAGGTGGCATTTTTGTTGCTGATGTTGTGATTGGTATCACTATTGGTATTTTTAAGAGCTAAAATTCATTGAATTCTCTTACATGCATATAATGTACTAAGTGTGCTTCTGAATTATGTTATTCGTTTATAACAACACTATTAGGTAAGTGTTAGGAAAGTTTTGATTATTGAACTGGATACCCCTCTCCTATAAAACATCTAATTTTTTTCATCAATCCTTATCCAGAAATGTATGAATTATGTATTATTTTTTTCTAAAAAATCACAGTACAATTAGCAGCATCATTGAATGAGTGCTAATTCTAGGTTATTATTTCCATATTTTGTTAATACGTAATTACTAATAATTTTATTTAATTACTAATATGTAGCAAATGCAAGACATCAGAACTATTACTATAATTCATTCTTTCAAGAAATCCATTTTATTAATCTGTAGCAGATATATGTAATAGAATAGCTCACAAAATCTTCCCAGGTTAGGCATCATCACATCAGTCTTAAGGGAGTGGAAGATTAGAGCTCAACAATTTCAAAAAGGTTTCCCTGAAATAGTTTTGGATGGTTTGTAGCTCAAATCCTGGGTTTCTTACAAACAACAAAAAGATACTAGTTTTATCTTTCTTTAGAGAGTTATAAATGTAGGCTGTCACATGAATCTTAGAGGCAGGTGTGTTATTTTGAAGAGTATATGACAAAGGAAAGCTTATTTCTATCTCAGAGATCAGATACTCCCTACCAGTTATGAAAAACTAACCAAAGAATGGGTCTTCAGTATTTCAGATTTAGACCAGAATTTTATACTTTATACATATTTGAGAGTGTTCTGTCAAAAATATGATCATGGGAGGGGCTGGAATAGTAGCTTTAAATAAACTCCCTTGCAAAATCAGAAAAGATATATGGAAAAAAAGATTTTAATAATAAGCTATTTTATTTGTATTAAAATTGTAGTTCAATTATAAGCAATGTTTAAAAAATATGTAGACAAGTACAGTATCCAAATCAATTGGAAGAACAATGTTTGTTTAGTTAAAGTCAAGTTTATTGAGGCAAAATTTATATACAGTACATCTCATATACTTCATATGCATGAATGAGTTTTGATAAATTTATACCATTTTGCAACATCAACTCAACTAAAATTAAGACAATTTTTCTCATAGAGTTCCTTTTTCCATTTGTGGTTACCCCCTTTCATGTTTGTGGTCTCTGGGACTGATTTGCCTTTGCCCTCATTATTTTGCCTTTCCTAATATGACATTACATAGAATCACAGAGTATGTAGCCTTCTGTGTCTGACTTCTTCCCTACAGCATAATGCATTTGAGATAGATCTATATTGTGTATATCAGTGCTTCATTCTTTTTATTGCTGAGTGATGTTCTGTGGGTGTATCGTAGTTAGATTATGCATTCACTGGTTAAAAGCCATCTGGGTAGTTTCCATTTTGAGGTGACTGTGAAAACAGTGGCCCTACAATTTAATAAACAGATTTCATGTTAATGTAAGTTTGACTTTCTTTTGTTTAAATTGCTAGGAGTAAAATCTATGGTCATATAAGTAAATATGTACATTTATAAGAAACTTCCAAACTTCTTTCCAAAGTAGCTGTACCGTTTTGCATTCTCACTCAGCATGCATGAGAGTTCCATTACTTGGCATCTTCACCAACAACTGACATTATCCCTCATTAGCAAAGATGGAAAAAGTATCAATAAAAACAGCTTTAGGGTGCAGCAGCAATGTCCTACTCAAGTGACCTGAATCCACGTGGAAGATTTCAGGTTTGGTTTTTGGTTGATCTGTAGATGCTGGAAAAGTGTGCTCATGATCCTGACTGACTGGAAAGGCTGGTGTGGGAATCCTTACATAAAACCACTGAAGTTCCTTCCCTGTCTCTCTGTCTTTTAATCTGATGAAAGTAATCAATGAACTAAATAAGAAAATGAAACAGTGCCTTAGCTAAGTGAATCTAACAATATATAGAGAGTATAATACATCATGTGCAATGGTGTTGACACTGGGAATACTAGGATGTTTCCATGTTAAAAATCAACTAGTACATGGTAGGCCAAAGAGATGCTGCCATGCAGTGTTATAGAAGAAGGCTCCATGGTCTACCTAAACATTCCTTGTGTGCCCATTCATGAGCTCATAATCCTGGCTTGGCTACCTGCAAGATTGGGAGATGATTACTTTTAAGAACTTCCAAAGAGTACACATCTTTCTCCTTCTTTCTTACTTGCTCTCCCTCAGAAATAAATCAATAAACTTTTTTAAAAAAATCAATTATTGGGGTCCAGACAATAGCATAGTGGTTAAGATGATGGATCCCATATGACCAACTGCACAGTATAAATCCCAGACTTGGCAGCTTGAAAAATGTGTGCATGCATACTTCAAAATCCAGAAAATAGGGAGAAATGGATGAGAACAGATTGCAGCATGGTCAACTCCTATGGCCAGGGGCAGGGGGAGTTACTAGTTCACTTTCCTCCATTGGCTTGTCTCTCTCTCCCTGGTGAGCAGAGCACCCTATGGCAAATTTTAAAAAAAATTATTTTTTTTAAAAAATCAACAAAAAACAAATCACATGATCATCTAAGTTGGTATGGCAGAGACATTTGATGAAAATCAAGATGCATTAATGACAAAGAACTCTCTGGGGCCAGCAGGTGGAGTGGTAGTTAAGGGTGCTGGACTCCCACATGGCTGACTGGGTTCAAGTCCTGGGCCTGGCAGCTTGTGTGCTCACAGGGAGAGAGAGAGATTAAAAAAAAGAGAAAGAGAGAGTGGAAAAGCAAGCTTCCAGGTATAAGATTTGAACTGCAGTCAGCCATGTGGGAATCTAACACTTTAACCACCAAGACGCTTGTCAGTCCCACTAGTATCACTCTTTTTTTTTGGGGGGGGGCGGGGATTTTTTGCTATAGGGCACGTGCATTCGCCAGAAAGATAGAGAGAGACAGAGAGACAGAAATCAAAAAATCACCCCCGGGGGGCGGGGTGGCCACACCACAACCCCTTCTTCTCCATTCTTCTCTCAGGATCTTGGGCATGCACGCACATGCGCCCGGCGTGAGTTTAAGCTGCCAGGTCCAGGACTTGAACCACAGTCGACTACGTGGGAGTCCATCAACATAGCCATTATGCTAACTGCTGGTCCCTAGCATCACTCTTAATGGTGAAAGGTTGAACACTTTTTCTAAAGGATTATTAACAAGACAAAAATGTCTGCCTTCCTTACTCTAATTCAAGCCAATAATGTGGAGGTCTTAGTCCTAAAAGGCAAGAAAATAAATAAAAGACAGTTTGTAAATAAACAAAATTATTTCTATTTTCAGACAATATAATATTGTAAGTAGAAAAATCACTAAATACATATTTTTTAATGGTGATAATACAAGTGAAATTAGAAAAGTAACAAGATAGAAGATCAATACACAAAGTTCAAACATATTTTCACATTTGCATTGTTATTTTGGTTCTCAAAAACACATTAGGCTGGGACCAGCAATTAGTGTAATGGCTATGTCGCTGGACTCCCATGTACACGACCGCGGTTGGAGTCCCAGACCCAGCAGCTTAAACTCACACCAGGTGAGTGTGAGTGTGTGCCCAAGATCCCAAGAGGAGAATAGAGGACAAGGGATTGCGGCATGGCCATCCCCCCTGGGGGGTCATTTCTCGCTTTCTATCTCTCTGTCTCTCTCTTTCTGGCGAACGCACATGCCCTATAGTGAAGACCTCACCCAAACAAACAGACAAACAAACAGACAAAAAACCACATTAGACTTCTATATTGGAACTAAAAGATAAAGAAAGAATACATTTTTGTCCTGAGACTTGTAATCTTTCTGCATTTGTTTCTCTAGACTCTCTATAGTAGAAGAATGCAAGTAGTTTAGGATACTCAAACACTGAAGCTGTCCATTTTTCTTTGCTTGTAGAAGAAAAGAAAAATGTTTAATTAAAATAAATATGATTTGGTGATTTTACAAAGGGAAAGAATCACCACATGTTATAGAATTCTTTCCTTGCCAAATGGAAGACAAATCCTAGCAATCTCTTTTCTATAGCTTAGAAGGGAATGACATGCATCTCATTCAATTGTCTTCAAAACAATAATATGGTTCCTCACTTAAATTTTTTTAATTTGCAAATATTTATGAATTACATTGACTTTACCTAACAAGAAAACTTCTAATTATACAAGAAGACTTCAAAAAGTTATGGAAAAATGGAATTAAAGTACAAGTTTATTTGGGTACAAAAATTTTGAAATCCATGGCTGGGTTTTTCATAGTATATATTTTCCATGGATTTGTTGGGGACCCCCTCATAGAGATCTTTTAAGTCGTCTCAAATGTCCTAGATACTTATCTCTTTGGAATTCAGATTTTAATGTGGATGCATTGTTCTGTACAAAGATGATGATTTATAAGATACCCTTTCCACACATGTGGAACTTGTCCCCACTTCCCAAAGGCAGACATTATTATGACCATCATAGATGGACTTTGAGCTCTGTCAGTTCTAAGAACAAAATTAACTATAAATGGAGAAGTGCAAGTAAATTTCTTTCTTTTTTATTTGTATAACTCATTAGCCCTTATTTGTTTAAAGTCTGATGGAGTATGACAAAAGAATTTGTTCCAGAAGTCAAAGCCGCACAATAAAGTTTAACAGCCTGTTCAAGGAGCTCCAATGCAGGAATCACGAGAAGCCATTCAGGCAAAGAGAGCAGCTGGCCAAAGGCAGCCAGCTGTCTTAGAAAGTCCCACCTCTGGTCTGGGGAAGTCTCCACTTCCGCAGATCACTTTCTATCTTACCCGGGCTATAGATTATTCACCCATTCTTTGAATGTGAATGTCTTTATCATTCTTTGAACTTAATGTATTGAAAGAATAATGGAGATAAATTTCTTTGGGGATTTGAAGCTGGAGAAACATTTTACCTGAAAAAATAAATATAAAAATATGCAGATTAGCCCTTCCTCCCTCCCTTCCTTCCTTCCTTCCTTCCTTCCTTCCTTCCTTCCTTTTTCTCTCTCTTTCTTCTTTTGTTCTTTCTTTTTTTAATTTCATTTTCTTTTATACATTCAATCACATTATTATTTGGTTTACAAAATGGATATTTTGACAGGTGAACATTTTTTCCTAGTACAGTTGTTTTTCTTTTTATTTTAATTTATTTATTTATTTATTTATTTATTTTTTTGCCATAGGATACGTATACTTACCAGAGAAAAACAGAGAGTGAGAGGGAAAGTGAGAAATCAGCCCTAAGGGGGATGGCCGCTCTGCAATCCCTTCTCCTCCATTCTCCTCCTGGGATTTTGGGCATGCATACACACACGTCCAGCATGATTTTCAAACCACTGGGTCTGGGACTCAGATTGATGTCAGCCATATGGGAGTCTAATGTCATAAACACTATGCTGCCTATTATCCCATGAAATAAATTTTTGTTTCATCTCTCCCAGAATAAAGACACTAAACACACTGGTTGTGAAAGAAAAATATTTTTTTCTGTTAGGGATGTTAAACACTCTGATCGTCCTTACTTCTGCTGTCATGGGGACTAGGTTATCATTCATTTTACTGGCTTGTTTAGTTCCACTACATCTCTTTTAAGAAGTTGAACTACAAAATGAACTACATTTTGACACACGGAAGGAATCACCTGAACTCTTCTTACAGTTTCCTTATCAGAGCCAATGCAATACAAGTGTAACTATAGGTTAAGGCTGACCTCTTTCTCTGTGCTATCACACATTCCTCACATGGTCACAAATGTGTAAGACAGGGTATGTAACTATTAAGTGCTGCAACAGATGAAGTTTGAAACTGAGCAACTCAGTTATTTCATTATTTCTTCATGAAATCCAATGACTCTTAGGAGGTAACCATCGCCAACTGGCCACTCCTTTTCATGACATTACCATATGAACACGTGGTTTCCAAGACCATTATTGTAAGAGGACATGGAAATGGCACACATGGCTCTTCAGAGTTTCAGCTAGAAGGGATGTGTGCCATTTGCTAGTCATGTGTTTGCCTAGGTGCAAATAGACAGAAATATATCGTTTTTCTGTGAACCTAGGAAGAAGGAAATAAAAAATGGGTGAGCACTGGAATTCTCTAATATTTTGTGGAATTCCTTACTTATATAATCTCCAATATCTATGTTTCCTTCAACAAGATGGCTATCCACATAAGTCTCCCAAGTCATGTCCAAGACCTGAAGAAAATAAAAGGTAGTATACTGTCTATAAGGGAAAGTAGGAAATAATTAAGAAAACACTGTTTTCTCTGCGTGCCAAATAATGTTAAAAGTGGTATAAGGAACTAATGTAGTGTGTCATGTTATAAATAAATGTATTATAAATTACTTTATTTCATATAGGAGATGAGAGGTAAAGTGGATTACTAGGTAATGTGTATATCTTGATTATTTAAACTGAGGGAAAGAATGACAGGACAATGAGGCATTCAGTCCTTTGGTGTTAGAAAGTCAGATTTCATGTTTTTGGTGTCTACAAATCAGACTAGAGTGATTAGATACAGATTTTTTTTTTTTTGGAAAGGTTTTTGCTATAAGGCACGTGCGCTCGCCAGACAGACAGAGAGAGACATAGAGACAGAAAGCGAGAAATCACCCCCCCCCAGGGGGGATGGTCACGCTGTAGTCCCTTCTCCTCCATTCTCTTCTCAGGATCTTGGGCACGCACGCACACGCGCCCGGTGTAAGTTCTAAGCCACCGAGTCCGGGACCGCAGTCGACTACGTGGGAGTCCAGCGACATAGCCATTACGCTAACTGCTGGTTCCCGATTAGATACAGATTTTTGAAGAGCTATCAGAAAGTGAGAAACAGGGAGCGAGAGAATCACCCTACACAAGGTCTGGTCATGCTATAATCCTTCCTCCATTTCTCCAGCCCAGTGGATTCTGGGCACTCTGTACATGCCCAGCATGTTTCACACAGACCAGACAGGGGATTCAATCCATGCAATTACCATGTGGGATCTAGTTCCTTTCAAGAAGTGCATTACCACTATGCCACAGAGATGGATCAAGAGGCTGATTTTATTTTTTTTAATGTCAAAATAGTCAATACTGGGACCAGCAGCTGGCATAATGGTTACATCACTGGATTCCCATGTAGTCAATCACAGTTCAAGCCCTGGACCAGGCGGCTTAAAATAGGGGCACATGTGTGTGCTTGCTCAAAATCCCAGGAAGAGAATGGAGGAAAAGGGATTGCGGAGAGGCCATCCTCCCTGGGGGATGATTTCTTATGTTCTGCCTCTCTGTCTCTCTCTCTCTCTTTGTCTCTTTGGTGAGCACATGTGCCCGAAGCAAAAATCTCTCTCTCTAAAAAAAAATATTAAACACTATCCAATATATTTTTCAGAGGGATTAAAAAAGCATTGAAGATAACAGGAATATTTAATGAATGTATTATTAATTTGTATCTTATCGGCAACTGATATTTTATTAGTAATTGAATAATTCTTTATTATAATATCCAGTCTAATTATCATGGAATTTATTTCAATATTATATATAATATAAAATTTAATATGTACTCTAATTTATCATGTTATTTCAATATGCAGAGTGGGATATTCTCCTAGGATTGATAGAGGATTTTCATTGCTTCATAAGCAGCTACCAGTTTTAAATAACCAGCATTCCATCATAAAGATGCAATAAAGAGATAACACTAAACCAAATTCAAAAGTTTAAAGATAAGAGAATGAGAATGCAAGCAATCGACTTAGTTTTACTACAAATAGATCTTAGCATGCAAGGAAAGACTCCACATATGAATCCAGTAGGTAAACCTATGCCATCAAGAAGCTTTCAACGTGATGAGGAAGACTTGAGTTCACGTATTTCGACTATAAGATCTTTGGACATGGTAGGATATAGTGCTATAGAATTCTTTCTACTTTTTGCATTGATTCTACCCAGTAAGCCTAGAATGAACTTCTCTCTTTCTGACCTTCTTTTCTAGTAATATCTCAAGTAATAAAGCTGTCTACTTTAAAAAAAAATTTACTCCTATTTTGTGCCCATGAGAGTAGAAGAGTGCCAATGTGTGGCCAGGGATGAATTAGCTTACTTGTACAGCAGGGACAGACTATCTTTCCAGCATTTCTTACCAGGCCACCTCTGCCTCACACAAATCCTGACATATAAATAGTACCTAATACATTTTTGTTGGCTACATAAATGAATGAGTAAAGGAAGAAGTGAACAAAGTTATGTCTATATTTCTCCACAAGTGCACCATTCTCAACACTAAGAGCTGAACACCCCCTCTTACCTACTTCTTATCTTTCTGTTTGCATCCACCATAAGAGGAAAAAGGATCCCACAGTTCTCTTCATACAGGCTTTTCTAACAAAATCCCTTACAGAGAGTAAATGTACAAGAAAATTGGTTGATCCGGATTGAAATGAGAGGAAAAAAAATAAAACAAAACAATCAGCTTCTGTGAAAAGCTGACAGTGCAATTACTCTACCTAGATCACGCAGTCCTCATTGACCATAGGCTCAGTGTCTGTGAACATATGTTACGTTTGTTTTTGGCAATTTTGCTCTCTACCTACTGCACAAGGTTGAGTTTTGCACAGACTCCATATGATTGGTGCCTAAAGCACAGTCATAATTCTTCTCCTTCTTTCAGTGTTTGATATCACACTTATAGTGCTGATTATTATTGAGGTTATTATACCACTTAAAAAAATAAAAGAAGGGAGAGAGAGAGAAAAGTAGGTCATTCCAAGAAATGCAGTTAATGCAGTTATAGACCAGGGCAACGCTACTTCACATGGAAAAAAAAAGGCTAACTGATGGTCTCAGCTAATGAGGGCCACATGGGTAGACGAAAATGTCATTTTGCCACAAACACATGTAAGCAGAAAGTGGGGCAGAGTTTATTAATTACAAATAATATAGCTGAGATAAAAGCCATCACTGTAACTTGGAAAAGGTAAATTCAGCCTGAACTTCTATCCTCTAGAAAATTTGAAGACACGTTAAAAAGATGGTCAAAAAAGACAGTCTTAACCTATGACATTATAAACATCTTTTAACCATGTCTAGCAAGTGGGTTATGATGATAAGTAACCCACTGAGGATGGGGACTTGTTCTGTAACTCACTGTAGCCTTTTCCTGGCTGAACAATTTAATTTATAAACATCAAATCGTAAAGCAAGAACTACATAGTTTCAGTCACCCTTACTGAGGTGATAATTAGACAAAATTCCCCGGTCTTCAGGGTTTTTAAAATATTATAATTGGCTTAGGGCCCAACTTTCAATAGGAAGGTTATGAAAATGAGACAATAAAATAGTTATTCAGGTAGATTTAAAAAAAGAAAATATTTTACTTTTTAAAGATCAATTAAGCACAATGTTTTTAAAATTCAGATAAAACAGGCCAGTCTTGTAGTATAGTGGTAGGAGCTGCACATAGAAACCTGGGTTTCACTTGGATGGCTACAGTTCAAGTCCTGACCCTGGCAACTTAAAAAAGCAAACTGAACACATGTGCATTCGTGCCAGAAAGCACAATGAGATGAAAAAATTAAAAAGATTATGGCATGAATAGTACCCATTGAAGGGGTTCTTTCTTTTTGCCTGTTTTTCTTTTTCTCGCTTTCTCTCTAGTAAGAACACTCACCTTCTGGCAATAAAAAAAAATCAGATTAAAAACAAATATGTTTTGTTTTGTTTTATTTTTTGCTATGGATTGTGTGTGCTCATCAGAGAGAGACAGAAAGAAAGGGAGGGAAAATGAGAAACACCCCCCAGAGGGTTGGCCACACAGCAATTCCTTGTCCTCCATTTTCCTCTAGAGATTTGGGGCATGCATACATGCACACCCAGTGTCTTTTTTAATTTATTTTTTATTTATTATCATCATAATCTTGTTTGTATTACATTGAATTGCATATAACTTTACAGTGTATTGCATTGCATTTTCAAAAGGGCACACCCAGTTTATTTTCCAAGCTGCCAGGTCTGGGATTTGAACTGAATAGTCAGCCATGTGAGATCTAGTCCTTAAGTACCATGCTACCTTGTTGACTCTAAAAAAGAATCCTCGTCTTTTTCCTCACCATCAATGTCTTACTCATCCTACTGAAAGCTATTTAAGTTTAGTTAGCAAGAATGGCTTTTTCAGCTCTCAAAAACAAATTCATCTTGGGGAGTGAGCATATAAACGCTATCTGTGTCTGTGTGGCTACCAAGAGTCTTCTTGAATTCTGAATAAAGCCAATGAGTTTTATTAAAGATTCAAAAGAAGGGAAATTCAAATTAAATAATCTTAAAAATTTTCTTAAATACCATTTTCCCTTCCAAATTCCTCAAACAAATGTTACTTTTTCATTTTGTTTTCTAATTTTTAATGCTGCTTTGTTGACCAAATTTATAAGTCTGTTTATTTTTTTCTTGGGTTTCAATTTTGGCCAAAGAAGAAGATGCTGTTCAAAGAGACTGCCACCAAAAAGAAAAAAAAAAAGAAGAAGAAGAAAGGAAGAAAAAGAGAAAGAGAAAAAGAAAGGAGGGAGGGATGGAGGGAGGAAGGAAGGAAGAAAGAAAGACAGAAAAATAAAAGAAAGTGAAAAGGCTGTTACTGGCAGCAGAAGTTAACTAGCAGGAAACAATTATTTCTAAAAACTTCTTGAATACAAGAATAAGGCTATCTATGTTTCCTTCAACAAGATGGCTATCCACATAAGTCTCCCAAGTCATGTCCAAGACCTGAAGAAAATAAAAGGTAGTATACTGTCTATAAGGGAAAGTAGGAAATAATTAAGAAAACACTGTTTTCTCTGCGTGCCAAATAATGTTAAAAGTGGTATAAGGAACTAATGTAGTGTGTCATGTTATAAATAAATGTATTATAAATTACTTTATTTCATATAGGAGATGAGAGGTAAAGTGGATTACTAGGTAATGTGTATATCTTGATTATTTAAACTGAGGGAAAGAATGACAGGACAATGAGGCATTCAGTCCTTTGGTGTTAGAAAGTCAGATTTCATGTTTTTGGTGTCTACAAATCAGACTAGAGTGATTAGATACAGATTTTTTTTTTTTTGGAAAGGTTTTTGCTATAAGGCACGTGGGCTCGCCAGAAAGACAGAGAGAGGGAGACAGAAAGCGAGAAGTCACCCCCCCCCCCCACGGGGGACACCGCAATTCCTTCTCCATTCTCCTCTCAGGATCTTGGGCATGCATGCACACATGCCCAGTGTGAGTTCACGCGCCCGGTGTAAGTTCTAAGCCACCGAGTCCGGGACCGCAGTCGACTACGTGGGAGTCCAGCGACATAGCCATTACGCTAACTGCTGGTTCCCGATTAGATACAGATTTTTGAAGAGCTATCAGAAAGTGAGAAACAGGGAGCGAGAGAATCACCCTACACAAGGTCTGGTCATGCTATAATCCTTCCTCCATTTCTCCAGCCCAGTGGATTCTGGGCACTCTGTACATGCCCAGCATGTTTCACACAGACCAGACAGGGGATTCAATCCATGCAATTACCATGTGGGATCTAGTTCCTTTCAAGAAGTGCATTACCACTATGCCACAGAGATGGATCAAGAGGCTGATTTTATTTTTTTTAATGTCAAAATAGTCAATACTGGGACCAGCAGCTGGCATAATGGTTACATCACTGGATTCCCATGTAGTCAATCACAGTTCAAGCCCTGGACCAGGCGGCTTAAAATAGGGGCACATGTGTGTGCTTGCTCAAAATCCCAGGAAGAGAATGGAGGAAAAGGGATTGCGGAGAGGCCATCCTCCCTGGGGGATGATTTCTTATGTTCTGCCTCTCTGTCTCTCTCTCTCTCTTTGTCTCTTTGGTGAGCACATGTGCCCGAAGCAAAAATCTCTCTCTCTAAAAAAAAATATTAAACACTATCCAATATATTTTTCAGAGGGATTAAAAAAGCATTGAAGATAACAGGAATATTTAATGAATGTATTATTAATTTGTATCTTATCGGCAACTGATATTTTATTAGTAATTGAATAATTCTTTATTATAATATCCAGTCTAATTATCATGGAATTTATTTCAATATTATATATAATATAAAATTTAATATGTACTCTAATTTATCATGTTATTTCAATATGCAGAGTGGGATATTCTCCTAGGATTGATAGAGGATTTTCATTGCTTCATAAGCAGCTACCAGTTTTAAATAACCAGCATTCCATCATAAAGATGCAATAAAGAGATAACACTAAACCAAATTCAAAAGTTTAAAGATAAGAGAATGAGAATGCAAGCAATCGACTTAGTTTTACTACAAATAGATCTTAGCATGCAAGGAAAGACTCCACATATGAATCCAGTAGGTAAACCTATGCCATCAAGAAGCTTTCAACGTGATGAGGAAGACTTGAGTTCACGTATTTCGACTATAAGATCTTTGGACATGGTAGGATATAGTGCTATAGAATTCTTTCTACTTTTTGCATTGATTCTACCCAGTAAGCCTAGAATGAACTTCTCTCTTTCTGACCTTCTTTTCTAGTAATATCTCAAGTAATAAAGCTGTCTACTTTAAAAAAAAATTTACTCCTATTTTGTGCCCATGAGAGTAGAAGAGTGCCAATGTGTGGCCAGGGATGAATTAGCTTACTTGTACAGCAGGGACAGACTATCTTTCCAGCATTTCTTACCAGGCCACCTCTGCCTCACACAAATCCTGACATATAAATAGTACCTAATACATTTTTGTTGGCTACATAAATGAATGAGTAAAGGAAGAAGTGAACAAAGTTATGTCTATATTTCTCCACAAGTGCACCATTCTCAACACTAAGAGCTGAACACCCCCTCTTACCTACTTCTTATCTTTCTGTTTGCATCCACCATAAGAGGAAAAAGGATCCCACAGTTCTCTTCATACAGGCTTTTCTAACAAAATCCCTTACAGAGAGTAAATGTACAAGAAAATTGGTTGATCCGGATTGAAATGAGAGGAAAAAAAATAAAACAAAACAATCAGCTTCTGTGAAAAGCTGACAGTGCAATTACTCTACCTAGATCACGCAGTCCTCATTGACCATAGGCTCAGTGTCTGTGAACATATGTTACGTTTGTTTTTGGCAATTTTGCTCTCTACCTACTGCACAAGGTTGAGTTTTGCACAGACTCCATATGATTGGTGCCTAAAGCACAGTCATAATTCTTCTCCTTCTTTCAGTGTTTGATATCACACTTATAGTGCTGATTATTATTGAGGTTATTATACCACTTAAAAAAATAAAAGAAGGGAGAGAGAGAGAAAAGTAGGTCATTCCAAGAAATGCAGTTAATGCAGTTATAGACCAGGGCAACGCTACTTCACATGGAAAAAAAAAGGCTAACTGATGGTCTCAGCTAATGAGGGCCACATGGGTAGACGAAAATGTCATTTTGCCACAAACACATGTAAGCAGAAAGTGGGGCAGAGTTTATTAATTACAAATAATATAGCTGAGATAAAAGCCATCACTGTAACTTGGAAAAGGTAAATTCAGCCTGAACTTCTATCCTCTAGAAAATTTGAAGACACGTTAAAAAGATGGTCAAAAAAGACAGTCTTAACCTATGACATTATAAACATCTTTTAACCATGTCTAGCAAGTGGGTTATGATGATAAGTAACCCACTGAGGATGGGGACTTGTTCTGTAACTCACTGTAGCCTTTTCCTGGCTGAACAATTTAATTTATAAACATCAAATCGTAAAGCAAGAACTACATAGTTTCAGTCACCCTTACTGAGGTGATAATTAGACAAAATTCCCCGGTCTTCAGGGTTTTTAAAATATTATAATTGGCTTAGGGCCCAACTTTCAATAGGAAGGTTATGAAAATGAGACAATAAAATAGTTATTCAGGTAGATTTAAAAAAAGAAAATATTTTACTTTTTAAAGATCAATTAAGCACAATGTTTTTAAAATTCAGATAAAACAGGCCAGTCTTGTAGTATAGTGGTAGGAGCTGCACATAGAAACCTGGGTTTCACTTGGATGGCTACAGTTCAAGTCCTGACCCTGGCAACTTAAAAAAGCAAACTGAACACATGTGCATTCGTGCCAGAAAGCACAATGAGATGAAAAAATTAAAAAGATTATGGCATGAATAGTACCCATTGAAGGGGTTCTTTCTTTTTGCCTGTTTTTCTTTTTCTCGCTTTCTCTCTAGTAAGAACACTCACCTTCTGGCAATAAAAAAAAATCAGATTAAAAACAAATATGTTTTGTTTTGTTTTATTTTTTGCTATGGATTGTGTGTGCTCATCAGAGAGAGACAGAAAGAAAGGGAGGGAAAATGAGAAACACCCCCCAGAGGGTTGGCCACACAGCAATTCCTTGTCCTCCATTTTCCTCTAGAGATTTGGGGCATGCATACATGCACACCCAGTGTCTTTTTTAATTTATTTTTTATTTATTATCATCATAATCTTGTTTGTATTACATTGAATTGCATATAACTTTACAGTGTATTGCATTGCATTTTCAAAAGGGCACACCCAGTTTATTTTCCAAGCTGCCAGGTCTGGGATTTGAACTGAATAGTCAGCCATGTGAGATCTAGTCCTTAAGTACCATGCTACCTTGTTGACTCTAAAAAAGAATCCTCGTCTTTTTCCTCACCATCAATGTCTTACTCATCCTACTGAAAGCTATTTAAGTTTAGTTAGCAAGAATGGCTTTTTCAGCTCTCAAAAACAAATTCATCTTGGGGAGTGAGCATATAAACGCTATCTGTGTCTGTGTGGCTACCAAGAGTCTTCTTGAATTCTGAATAAAGCCAATGAGTTTTATTAAAGATTCAAAAGAAGGGAAATTCAAATTAAATAATCTTAAAAATTTTCTTAAATACCATTTTCCCTTCCAAATTCCTCAAACAAATGTTACTTTTTCATTTTGTTTTCTAATTTTTAATGCTGCTTTGTTGACCAAATTTATAAGTCTGTTTATTTTTTTCTTGGGTTTCAATTTTGGCCAAAGAAGAAGATGCTGTTCAAAGAGACTGCCACCAAAAAGAAAAAAAAAAAGAAGAAGAAGAAAGGAAGAAAAAGAGAAAGAGAAAAAGAAAGGAGGGAGGGATGGAGGGAGGAAGGAAGGAAGAAAGAAAGACAGAAAAATAAAAGAAAGTGAAAAGGCTGTTACTGGCAGCAGAAGTTAACTAGCAGGAAACAATTATTTCTAAAAACTTCTTGAATACAAGAATAAGGCTTAATCGTTTTGAAATAATTTTATCTATTTACAACATAATGCCTAACTGGCATCTCAGAAGATTGTTTTAATCCTTTTGCATCTATAATCCCCTTACTCTCATCTCAACAATAAAGAGCGTTTAAAGATATTGTTTTAGTTGAATGCAGGGCTTCAACTAAACAACTTAACAACCAGTGGTTGTGGATCCAAGCTATGGAGCCTGAGTTCTAGAAAAAAATTGGAAATAGGTAGAAATGCTTATAATGTGTTCCCTTCTACTTTACAACATTAGTGCTGTATTTCCGTTCTCCAAAACTCTGTTCTTTCATGTTCTCCACACTCCACCCTCACCCCTGCATCACCTAACTCTCCTCTGCCCTTCCACAGAGGCTTGCCATTATAAAATGACAAATTCTCATTTCTCCCCATCCCATCTCCCCAGTGCAAAATAGCTAAATAAATATTCTTCTAATGTAAAGTAAAATGATGACTATCTGAAAAAGTAATCTATGGTAAAATGAAATGACTAACTGAGAAAAACTCTAGGAGTAGTTTACTTGTAGTGCATTATTGTTCTTTGCTAATTCAAATCAACTTCTTATGTAGATGACTGAGGGAGGAAAACGTTGCCATATAAGGTGCTTCTCAAGAACTTTCCCTTCACCAAGATGAATTTGGTGAGAGACTGGAGCAGACTCTTAAAGGTTTAGGGAAATGGACTATGTGAGGCTCTTCCCAACTCCAGCTGAGCCGTGCACACTTCTTCACTCATAGGCCATGTTGGGAACGGTTACATCATGGAGGTCAGAAATGTTATAAATCACAAGTGTTTTTTCTTTTTCCTAATAAGTTGGTTCATAAACATTTTAGTGTGTCACTGATCGAGCTAAATAATATGATATATTTTTGCATCATTGTGAGAATATTCTCATACCAGTAAAGAATCAGAGTGTCATAGAATCCCATAGACTAGGTCTCCCATCCATCTAGCTACTGAAAGCAAATAAAATATTTGATTTCCATATTAAATGTCATTTATTATTTTTAGAAAGGTTATGCTGCTAATAAACAGTTGGAAAGTTACTACTTTTTAACAACCCTGGGAAGTATTTTCCTAGCCCTCTTGTTTGAACTAATATAAACTAATATCTTTTAGATAAATGACTTTTATATAAGTTATCATATTTCTTATATTGTATCTAAAAGTTTGTTAATATCTGTACTTTATATTGATGTGTTTTTAACATATTACATTTGCAAATCCACCTATTTATTGTCATTTATATACAATCTATCCAGTATTGAAAAGAGAGACTAATTCTAAATTTGTAATCTTTATTTTGTGAAGATAGTGTGAAGCATGACCAGAAACAAAGAGCTGGAATAAAAAAGGTCAAGAGGGACCCAATAGGAATTTAATGTAAAATTTTCAATCAAGGTAATAAAGAGACTAAAAAGTGTTGGCAATCTGAAAAGGTTGGGAAACTTTGTAATTAGAGAATCTGGGTTTAAACATAAATCTCCTTACATAAAGCTATGTAATTTTAATCAAGTTATATAATCTCACTGAGGTTTACTTTTGTCATCTATAAAATACAAACAATGGCACACTGGGTTTTGGTTTGTGTTTTTGAAGAATTATTTTACTTAACTTTATTTATTTTAATTTGACCAGAGTGTGTGTGTGTATGTGTGTGTGTGTGTGTGTGTGAAAGAGAGAGAGAGAGAGAGAGAGAAAGGGAATGTTAGAAAGCAGGACTGCCATGTCTGGGACTCTAACAGCAATTGCCCATGTGGGAGTCCAGCACCCTTACCACCATGTCACCTGCTGGCCCCAGCAACACTAGGTTTTAAATAGTTCAAAGTATTAAATGTGCCCGGTATTGTCATATAATATAAAAGACATTTAAAAGTAATTTAGTAAGTTTTTATTATGAGTGTGGATATATGTGATAATTACATCTCTTTTGCAGACTACGGTTCTGTGTATTTTATTTAGAAGTCTTTTTGGAGAGAAACAATTAAAATATAGCTCATCTGAAACAGTACTATGTGACTCAGAGATGGACACACTTTGGAAAAGCATTTCACAGAGTTGGAATTTTAGAACCAGAAAGATAGAGAAATAGCCTAATCAAATCAACTCATTTGTTAAATGAGGATTCAGGAAGTTAATAAATTAATCCACATAAATGTAAATCTACATTAAATGATTTGGCCTTCAGCATGTTCCATAATCTCTCTGAATTCAATCTCACCTTAAAAAAGTGGTCTTAATTCCCACCACACTGTTTCACTTCTCAGGTAAAATGAGACAATACAAGTGGTCCAGTGGCAGGGTCCTGAGATTCTCTCATGTTAAGATACAGTAAGAGAGAAAGGCCATGAAGTGTTTTCCCAGCCTGTCCACCCACTTGGAGCCAATCTTAGTGATTCTATACATTCTGGGGCTTGTGCTTAATAATTTGTTTCCAAAGCATTAAGTGGTGAAAGCATTCCTGTAAATGAGGATATGTTGTTGATCTAAATATAGCTCCTGTCTCTCTGTGCATTGCTTTCCTATGCTACAGGAGAAAAAAAAGAGGAAAAAAGTGTCTGTCGTCGCCAGTCTCAAAGGCTGCTAGAGCAAGGAAGAGAAGTTCCAAGTGTGTAGGAGGCAAAAATAATGTGCGTCTGCATTTTCTGCTCCATTACATTTTGTAGTTCATGGTCATACCATATTTTACTTAACTTTATTTATTTTAATTTGACCAGAGTGTGTGTGTGTATGTGTGTGTGTGTGTGTGTGTGAAAGAGAGAGAGAGAGAGAGAGAGAAAGGGAATGTTAGAAAGCAGGACTGCCATGTCTGGGACTCTAACAGCAATTGCCCATGTGGGAGTCCAGCACCCTTACCACCATGTCACCTGCTGGCCCCAGCAACACTAGGTTTTAAATAGTTCAAAGTATTAAATGTGCCCGGTATTGTCATATAATATAAAAGACATTTAAAAGTAATTTAGTAAGTTTTTATTATGAGTGTGGATATATGTGATAATTACATCTCTTTTGCAGACTACGGTTCTGTGTATTTTATTTAGAAGTCTTTTTGGAGAGAAACAATTAAAATATAGCTCATCTGAAACAGTACTATGTGACTCAGAGATGGACACACTTTGGAAAAGCATTTCACAGAGTTGGAATTTTAGAACCAGAAAGATAGAGAAATAGCCTAATCAAATCAACTCATTTGTTAAATGAGGATTCAGGAAGTTAATAAATTAATCCACATAAATGTAAATCTACATTAAATGATTTGGCCTTCAGCATGTTCCATAATCTCTCTGAATTCAATCTCACCTTAAAAAAGTGGTCTTAATTCCCACCACACTGTTTCACTTCTCAGGTAAAATGAGACAATACAAGTGGTCCAGTGGCAGGGTCCTGAGATTCTCTCATGTTAAGATACAGTAAGAGAGAAAGGCCATGAAGTGTTTTCCCAGCCTGTCCACCCACTTGGAGCCAATCTTAGTGATTCTATACATTCTGGGGCTTGTGCTTAATAATTTGTTTCCAAAGCATTAAGTGGTGAAAGCATTCCTGTAAATGAGGATATGTTGTTGATCTAAATATAGCTCCTGTCTCTCTGTGCATTGCTTTCCTATGCTACAGGAGAAAAAAAAGAGGAAAAAAGTGTCTGTCGTCGCCAGTCTCAAAGGCTGCTAGAGCAAGGAAGAGAAGTTCCAAGTGTGTAGGAGGCAAAAATAATGTGCGTCTGCATTTTCTGCTCCATTACATTTTGTAGTTCATGGTCATACCATACATTTGTTTTGAAATGTATTACACACACCACGGTGGAAAATGCAGTCAGTTCTTTGGTGTTCTGAGATAGGAAATAACTCTGACTAACCTCAAAGTCCTGAATAAATGCAATCAGCTTCCTGTTTGCCTGTGAAGCACTACTCCCATCAGTTAGCTGTTCTCTGCCTATCTCTGAGCTGCAGGCACCAGAGGGAGAAGAGCAGACAGGCTGGTTTAGGATGTGGAGGGTCTACCACAGATAGGAGTATTTTGAGAACAATGATTTTGGAAGCATGTCTGTTGTTGGTCTGACCCTTTGGAATCTCTGAAAATCCTCAGAATCTCTGAGATAGTTTATGAACATACCTAGCTCATGTTTCATAAGAGACAATTCAAAGATCATGTTTACTCTAACACATGGAAAATGGATTCAAGTGAATCAAGACAATCAAATAATCTTTCCTAGTTAGGTGAGTGCAACTCCTATTTAATATTCATTATTAGAATTTATTAACGACATTAATATTCATAATAGCAAGCTTAAATACAGAATGAAAACAGTAGTTCCTCACTCTCTTAGTGCTGTTTGGTTGCCCAAAATGATCCAATTTCTTCCTACTCTGCTGCAACGAATTTGTGTTCAGTTGATTTATCATTGCATATAACTGTTTAGCTGAAGGTGGCATGCTCTATCTATACAAGTAGAATACATACATTTTCATACATTTAATTTTTCATGTATACTCTATTAATAGGCTGAAATTTTATTCTCTGGGAATTTTGAATATTTATCTCAGAAAAATATTAAGTCATAAAACTAAAGTAACTTTTATATTTAGGATATTATTTTTTTAAATCTGTTGTAGGGTGCATGTGTTCACCAGAGAGATAGAGAGACAGAGACAGAGAGGGTGCGAGAAAACACCTCCCGCACGTGGAGGAATATCCATGCCGCAATCACTTCTCCAGTCTCCTTTTGAGATTTTGGGCACTCATGCACACTTGCCTGGCTTGTTTTCCAAGCTGCAAGGTCTGGGACTTAACGGCACAGTTGATCATGTAGGATCCAGGTACCTTAAACATCAGGCCACCTGCTGGCCCTGGCTATCAATTCTTTTATTTTCAACAGTCAAACATTTGTTGCAATAGTAGCCCAACAAGACTATGAAAGGCTTCAGTTGTCATTTGGAAGTTGTCCTGGCCTGTTTTTAAGAGTCATTTGTAGATACAGTGCCAGGCGGTAGCCTAGCAGCAATTCAGTGAAACCCATGTTGGAATGTCCCGGATTCTTGTTTATGATTCAGGCTAACTGTGGCTAGGATTGTGGCATAAGGACCCTATTGGGGGTGCTTGTCTCCCTCTCTCTGTCTACCTTTCATGGAAGAAATAATTAAATAAACTCTAACAATAGAAAAGAAAAAGAAACATGCAGATTTACTTCTTATAAATTGAACCAAACTATCTTGGTTCCATTCTGCTTCTTATCTCACAATATGGTGGCATAATATATTTAATAGATTCTCTGTCCACTATTTAATAGCAGATACAAATAGAATACATATATTTGCACACAATTAATTTTTCATGCATGCTCTATTTCATGTATGCTCTAGGATTCTTTTTGTATTAATATTAGTTTTTGCTGTTGCTGTTGCTATAGGATGTATTTTCTTACCAGAACAAGAAGGAGGGGGTGGGGAGTGAGAAATTACTCCCTGGCGACTCAAATCACACAGTTGGCTATGTGGAATCTAGCCCCCTTAACTTCCACATCACCTACTGACTTTACTCACCTACTAACCTTACCGCACTCACATCTCAAAAAACTTCCTTCATCCTTAGTAGTTCAGGATATAATGAACAAATTCATGCTCATTGTATCTGTACCATTTGTATTAAATAGATGTCAATCAAGTCTTATTTTAGCCTCTGCCACTACAAAATCTTCTGTCAATTTTTAGTACTTTTGATTTGTTGTCATACAGCAGTCTTAACCTTTCTTCCACTATACTTATCACTCTAGTTAAACTTTTTAAAGTATTTTGAACTTCATTCTTGACTTCAGAAGTAACAAGAACTGTGTACTAAAATCTATGCACACACAAAAAGATTATATACTTGATAGCACTGTAAATAATAATAATGATGATGATAACATAATACATAATAATAATTGTAACATGGGGGTGGTACCTGGCACTTAGTAAATATCCAGTAATTGGAACACATTATAATCTATTAATAGTATAATTGATTAGTCCTATTAGTCCTACTCTTCTTTGGGCATTTAATATATAGAATTTCTTTAATTAGACACTTTATGTATAGCACCTTATTTAATCTTTCTACCTCTTCCAAAGAGCTGATGTGGGCCCCCAGGTGGCATGGTGCTAAATCCCTAGATCCAACGTGGACAACTAAGTGGTTTGAGTACCAGACCCTGTGGCTTAAAAAACACTCTGGGTGTATGTGCAACGCATGTCCAAAATCCCAAGGGGAGAATGGAGAAGAGATTGCAGTGTGACCATCTCTCCTGGGTGGTGATTTCTCACTTACTTTCTCTTCTCTCTTTCTCTCTCATTAGTGATCTCATATGTCCTATAGCAAAAATAAAATAAAATAAAATAAAATAAAGTAAAATAAAATAAAAACCATGATGTTTGAGTTACATAGCTTGAAAGTGTCAAAAGGGGTTAACAACCTAGTGTTTCTGACACTCTTTTTTTTTATTAAGCTATCTTCATTGTGCCAGTGCTGATACAACTAATCAGTCTGTCAAGTACATGTTATTTACAGTTTACTACCTTGGTTGTTATATAGGTTACAGAAAAAGATTGCCTCTGCTCTTAGGGAACATAGAGCCTATTAAGGCCATGAGACAGACAGACACAAAATAATAACACACTAATAATAATTCTACATGACAAGAAGCATTCTATGGTATGAACTTTAAGCATTATAGCAATTAACAAAGATATGTAGAATGACTTTTGCCAAATTGCTTTAAATAACATCGGAATCTGTAATGTGGACTATGAAGAGAAAGAAAAAAATGTCCACCTCTGTATTTTTCCCTTCCACTGTTTTCTCAGTCAGCAAGTCTTTGGAAATAAAGAACAATGACATATAATATTTATATTTGCATTATCTGAGAACTAAGAATTTTGAAATTCAGATATAAAACTTTAGATTGCAATTGAGATAAAAGATGAGGCGACTTGAATATGACTTGTTATTTCAACTATATATGACTTAAATATTTATTGTACTTTTTAAAGAAAAGATTTTGGAATATTTAAGGGACAATTATGTAAATAGGAAAAAGAACAACTATCCTCTCTTTATTATAGATTCTTTTATTTTTCTAACAATTTATCTTTAATGTTGAGACCCTTTATTAACATAGATTCATTCAATCCCTGTCACCAAGAAGCAACCCTCAAGCAAGTCCATGTTGTTAGTCCCCCAGACAGTGAGCTGTGCTACTGGGCATTTAGTACAGGAGTACAAAAGACTTTTTGTAAAGGATGTAATCATACTGATAAACAATGAATACAACTCAAAGACTTCGTTTAACTCATTTGTTAATGAGATGACCAGGCAGATGTTACAACTAGTTTAAGAAAAAATCAGGGACCAGCAGTGGGTGTAATAGCTATGTTGCTAGACTCCCATATAGTCGACTGCAGTTCGATTTCTTGCTTTCTGTCTCTCTGTCTCTCTCTGTCTTTCTGGTGAGCAAACATGCCCTATAGCAAAAACTTCTCCAAAAAGAAAGAAAGAAAAATTTAAAAAATCACACATGTACATGGAAATAAGGGATGTTGAAGTAAACGTACAAATATATGTAAAATAGATCTACAGACAGAGCAAACATTGTATTTCACATACTAATTTGCATCTTTATGAACAAGAATAATTCACATTATTATTTCTACAACTTACAGAGCTGTGAAATAGCACAAAGGCAATAAAAGGTTGATATGACCCACAACTATGTGGTAGGCACAGTACCCAGTAATCTTATTTTGGTCCACTGCAATGTTTTTAGTTTTTCTCTGTAGGCATGATGGCGAAAGGCTCCTACGTGTCCTGTGGTTTACAATAGAGCAGAGATGTGATATAAAGATTGTTCATAAGGTGCTAGAAAACTAGCACAAAAACAAAGGTTCTCTTCTAAACATGTATATTCCTTTAGAATAAAGTTTATCTAGGATAGGAGAATTAGCCAAGAAAATGTGGCTTAAGAACACAGCTTAGGTTCTCTTCCACTGAAAGAATGAGAGAATACTGTACCGAAGCCTCTCTGGCTGTGGTGAAAGAAAGGGAAGGTCAGATATCTCCCTGGATCTCTGGGAAGATCCATCTAGAGGTATTCAGAACATTTTCCACGTAAGATATTTAAAGGATTACTACCTGGTGGCAGAAGTGGGTGAATTAATGTCAACATCTTTTAAGTAAGGTAGTATTTGAAGGAACAGTATTTCCAAGAGCTCCACATTGTAAAAAGTAAGTGTTTTTGGAACAGCAGGTGAAATGGTGGTCAAGGCCCTGAACTACGCATGACTGACGGCAGTTCAGACTGAGCAGTTTGATAGTCACACCGGATCTGTGTGCATGCATGCCCAAGAGGAGAATGGAGGAGAAAAGATTGCAGGCTGGGGAGTATTTTCTTGCATGCCCTCTCTGTGTCTCTCTCCTATGAGAGCATATGCCCGATGCCAAAAAAAAAAAAAAGGTAAATTTTTTAAGTTCTCCTGAAGAAAAAGCTGTGATTTCCTATATTACACCTATCTTTTTGGCCACTTTTTCATCCTCATGAGCAAAGTTTCTACTAAACTCTTAAGATTAATTACCAGCTCTGCTAAAATGTGTTGGGAATGCCCTAAATTCTTCTAAGGAGATGCATGCCAAAATTGATAGAATGTTTCCCATAATGAGTTTTTTTTTGTTTGGACCCCTGCTGATTCCTCTGATTATTTTTAAGAATTATTTTAATTAACTTTATTTATGTATGTGTTTTAGTTTGACCAGAGAGGGACAAAGTGAAAGAGAGAGAGAGAAATTGAGATAGCAAGCCCCTGGGTCCAAGACCTGAACCACAGTTGGCCATGTGGGAGTCCAGCACCCTTAACCACCACACCACCTGTTTTTTGTAGTTTTTAACTGCTATTTCTTTCAGCATATTTTTGAGGAATAGCAAAAGACTTAGTTCTAGAAATAAACCCTTATACCTGAGATTTTATTTTTCTCTTTTGATTTAAGGCAGCAAAGTTTAAGCTACTTCCAGTCACTTTGTTTTGTTTTTCAATATTCTCCATTTCTACTTGAGTGCACACTCATAACCAGTCATCATTTCTCTGTGTTTCATGTAGTCTGCAAAACACTTTTCCCTCTATAGATATAGGTTACATTTTTGTTTTATTTTCCTCAAGACTTCAGTCCCAACAAGAAGAGTTTATTAACTTCAAGACTAATAACTTGAACAGACCTGTGTTTTGGGAAGTTAGCGAGGCAGAAGTCCTAGGGCAGTGCCAAGAAACCTATAAAGGAGTTCTCTTGTCTTGAGTGTCCATGGCTTGCACCAGAATCTTCCATTCTACAGGTATTTTTAAGCACTCACTTTGTCCCTGGATCCTTTCCTACTTTGTAATAATGACTAGTCTGCCACATTTGAGGTTCTTTGAAGATTTAAAATTTTCAGCAAAACATACTTGACCTTATTTCTGTTCCTGTAGCATCTGGTTTTCTGATTGGCTACCTCTTAATAGACTAAGTAAATCTAGGGCAATATGAATTTAATGATGTATTTAATATAATTTTAGATTTCATGGGCAAGTTAAATTAAAAACACAATTGTGGTATAGATAAAGGGTTGTCTACTTTTAATTGTGTCAAATTAGGACACAGAAATAAAGTGAACTCTAAATGATGCTATCTCCATATAATACAGAGGACAATAAACACATAGAAGACATCACCTGAAAAGCAACTAAAAGCACTTTAAATAAAAATTTACTTGAAGAAAAATCTTACTACTTCTTATTTTACTCTAGTTGATATATTATCCTCGTCTAGTTAGCATTTGTATTTCAATCATTGTTCTTCAAAGTTTTTACACCAAAGATATCTTTAGACAAAGGAAGAGTGAGGGTAATATGTGGAGACAGGAGAACTGGGGCATTTTTTAGTCAGGTAAATAAGGTCAGCCTCATAGATAAAAAGAACTGAGAGATCTTTTTGAACTTTCTCACTTCAGAACCTGTAGGGGCAAACAGAATGATGAATATTCTCAAGAGGTCTAGAAGCTCAGTCTGAGGCAACAGATGCCAACATGTCTTTCCTAGGGATCTTACTCCTCTCCTGTGTACCTAGGACTATGAGTAATTCAGGTTGAGAAATGCAGGTGACCATTCTAACATTTTATCTATGATGAGTAGCTCATTAGTGCTTTGTAGTCCAATTTGAAAGACAGGAAAGCCTCCAGAACAGTGATTCTTAAACTTTGGTAGCAGCATAACCTATTGGGGGATCTTGTTAAAATACTAATTCTGAGACCAGCAGATGGTGTAGTGGTTACATCACTGAACTCCCACATGACTGATCAAGGTTTGAGTCCCAGACCAGTGGCTTTGAAATCATACCACACATATGTGTGTGCATGCCTAAGTACTCAGGAGGAGAATGGAGAAGGGATTGTGGCATGGCCATCCCCTCTGGGGGATGATTTCTAGTTTTCTTTCTCTCTCTCTCTCTCTCTCTCTCTCTCTTTCTTCGGCAAGTGCACATGCCCTGTAGCAAAAATCTCTCTTTGAAAGATAAAATACCAATGCTGGACCCCCACTGACTCACTCGGTATATGGCAGGGCCTGAGAATTTTCATTCAGAAAATTCTAGGTGATGCTGATGCTATAGGCCAGGGAATCACACTTTAGAAACACTGCAATTTTATCACATATTTTATTCTTGTACATACATAGGATCTAAAACTATAGTCTTAGACATACGTTTGTGCAAGTCTATTGTGTCTAGTGGAGAAATATGAACAAATCAATATTAGTAGTTGTCCGAGTGTGGAATGTGACAATAAGATAGTACAGGCTAGGTGGCTTAACAACAGAAATGTCTTTTTTATAATTCTTAGGGACTGGGAAGTCCAAGATCAAGATGTAAGTAGATTCAGTGTTGGTTGAAGGCCTCTTCCTGGTTTATAGATGGCTGTCTTCTCATGGTGCAGCAAAAGGTCACCTCTTCGGTGTGTTTTTGTATCTAAGGTCATGAGACCCCTTTAACAAATGCTCCTTACCAGTCACCTAATTACCTCACAAAGGTTCCACCTCCAACTACCATCATACTGAGTATTTGGACTACAATGTATGTGTAAGTTTTAGAGAAATACAGATCAGCAGTTCACACTAACAGGGAATAAAATCACTTCCTTATGAAGAGTGCTAATAATATGCAACCTTTTTCTAAATAATGCTTATATTTTTAGTTTTTCTTTTTTTTTTTTTTCCTGATGTGGTTACTAATATTGTTCATTTTCAAATTTGGCTATACTTCTTTTATAGTTAGGAATGAATTTCATGTCTGATTAGAATTCCTACTGGAAGAGACTGTTAATAGATTAACAAAGCAACTGACTTGGGTGGATTTAATACATAAAAAAGTCAATTAAGTTCATGTAAAATTCTAGGAACATCATCATTTTCCAATCAGGCCCTGGCACTTTGGGAAACTTAGTTACCTGTTTTGTACATATCTAACTAGTCTATTATCTAATTAAATAATAATGATCAAAACACTTAATGTTTTCAAGGATTAATGTTTTAAAGTATTAATGACTAGCTGGGAGGGGTTACATCTTATTTGATCCAAATTAATTATCTTACCAAGTCAGTCAGTTACTCTTAGAAAAGCTCATTATAAAAGGTGAAAGATAACTATAAGTAGAGGAGTACACATGGGCCTTTGAGGGGATGTTTTCTTCATTTTTTTAAAACAAAAACTTTTAAGATAATAATATGAGATTAGAAATCAGTCCAATGGCTCTGTCTATTATGAAGGATTCAACTCTGTTTATAATTAAGCAACAGTGACCTGCAGGTTGGTCTTCCCTTAGCTTTTAACCACCAGCTGGAGAAGCTGAGGGCTATTTTTGCAATTATAATCTGTGAAGACTGAAAAACATTAAGATAAATAACATGTCCACCTTATTAACAGGCAACTCATTTCCACACTTGAATACATATCAATAGGGTTTCCAAGTTCAATCTCCCTCACTGACCTCTTCTAACTCTTTAAAGACAGCCCGTAGGGAGGTGGCACCTCGCTGCACTTTCTACAGGGTTTTGTAATACACTTTCAAGAGTCTGGGGGGGAGGGTGAAGGTTGTTGAAATAATGCAGTAAGATTGAAAGCTTTCAAGCCCACTTTGAAAGAAAACGTGTTCAGAGGAAGACAAAATGCATTCCTGGCAGTAAAAAAGAGCACTTCTCTATATTTATAGCTTTGGCAGTCAGTTATGATGCTGAGCTTGTAGCCAGCAGGCTAGATATTAGTGAAATGGCTCAGGCTATGACCTTCAATAGATCAAAATTAGTTCACAATTAAATACTCATGGGAACCATACCATTTATCAGATATTAGAAATATTGTCAAGTCTCAGTTTTGAAGGAATGTAGTGTCCATGGACAAAATAAGAATAGTAATATTTGTTGTTTAACTAGCTGGCAGATTTCAAGAATAGATGATTTGAAATTAGAATAAGAGGATCTATCACTTCTGTGAAGCTGAGTAAGGCAGGCACATAAGAGAATGTATAGACGCATAATGCAGAAGGAACACAGACTGTGAGAGGGAAAGTACATGTATACACAACTATTTTGAAAAAAAATAAAACATTGACTGGCTTTTCAGGGGAATAAAGCAAAACTCAGAAGTTGAGGGGGAAAGTCAGAATCAAACAGAAATCATCAACTGAATTACCTATTTGTCCTTCTTTTAGCTCATTCCTACTTTAATATGTCATATTAACTCTTTCTGTGCAAGTGGTCTTTAAAAGAGAAGAGTTAGGTATGTGCACAATATTTTGCCAGTTAAGTTCCAGGCAAAACCAAAAACTGATTTGGGTGGATTTAACATGTAAAAGTCATGAGTTCCTGGGACGCATCACTTATCTTGGCATTACCATAATGACCTTTCCCATTAAGGAGTAAGACTAGATCATTTCCAAGGTTCCATCTTGTTTTACCAGTCTGTGCCTCCATGACCACCTTCATGGTGAACCAACTTTAAAACACACAGTGAGAAATAAGAGGAAGTGTAAAATGCAGCCCTAATTAAAATATTACCAGTAGAAAGTGCTGATTACAGCCCTAAAAAAAAAAAAATGATTTATGAATCAGCAGGTGGTGTGGTGGTTAAGACTCTGATCCTACATAACCAACTATATAGTTCCAAGTCCCATATTCAATGACTCGAAAAGCACTCTTGGGTATATGCTTGTGTATGCCTAAAATCTTAAGATGAGAAGTGGCGATGGCATGGCCATCCTCCCTGAGAAGTGAGGTCTTACTTTCTGTCTCTTTCTATTTCCTTCCAGCAAGCACATGCATCCTATAGCAAAACTTAAACACAAAAAATGTTCTACTTTAATTTTCTTTATTTTTAGAATTATTTTATTTAAATTTATTTATTAATTTATTTATTTTAATTTGACAAGAGAAGGACAGAGTGAGAGAGAGAAAGAGAGAAAGTGAGAAAGCAAGTCATCAGGTCCAGGACTCGAATCATGGTCGACCATGTGGGAGTCCAGCACCCTTAACCACCATGCTACTTGCTTGTCCATCTACTTTCATTTTCTAAGATTGAGTATAAATTTGGCATGGTTCTCCCACACCATTTCTTTTTTGTTTTCTTTTTTTCCTTTTTCTTTTCCTTTTCCTTTTCCTTTTCCTTTTCCTTTTCCTTTTTCTCTTTCTCTTTCTCTTTCTCTTTCTCTTTCTCTTTCTCTTTTTCTTTTTCTTTTTCTTTTTCTTTCTCTCACTCTTTCTTTCTTGGTTTTTGTCATAGGACATGTGCCCTCACTGAAGACAAACAAAAGCAGTGAGAGGAAAAGTAAGAAATTACTCCCCAGCAGGATAGCTACAACTCAATCTCTTCTCTTCCATTCTCATCCTGGGATTTTGGGCATATGTGTATCTACCTCTGGCATGATTTCAAGCCACCGGATCCAGGACTTGAAACACGGTCAGCTATCTGGAAGTCCAGAGCCTTAACCACCATACCACCTGCTGGCCCCTCCCCATGCCTTTTCTAATACTATTGTAATCTGCCCAGCTTCTACTGTTAATATGCTAAGTTCCAAATCTGCTTTAAATCTCTCTCAAAACAGCACTTTACTTGCTTGTACCATATTTTTTTTAAAAATATGCTCTGCTTGTTAAGAACTTCATAATCTCATAAGCAAAATTATGCTACCACATTCCTGTGTAACCTCTGTGGAATAACATAGACTAATATTCACCAAGCGCTTTCAAAGACAGTCTTTACTTTTACTTTTATTGTTATAAATCAAAAATTGCAGAATATCTTTTTCCACAGAGAAATTTGCATTTCTTTGTTTAATGTTTCTTCCCTTTGCCTCTCTCACCTACTCTCTCCCACCCACTCTCTACCATCCAATCTCCTCTCTTCTAGTCTTTGGTATCTACACTTACCCTCTCTATTATCATATCTTCAGATCTTTCATTATATGCTACTGACAGCAGATACTCAGATGTATGTCACAGTTTTTCAACCCAGTCATTAATATTTGGATACTTAGATTGATTCCATGTCTTAGAAGTTGTGATAATGCTGCAATAAACATGGATGTGAAATTGTCTTTCTGACTATTCCCCTATCCTTTGGGTAGATACTAAGGAGTGAGATTACTGGGTCATACGGTAGTTCTGCAGGCAGATTTTTTTTTTTTTTTTTTGGAGAGGTTTTGCTATAGAATGTGTGCGCTCAACAGAAAGACAGAGAGAGACAGAGAGACAGAAAGCAAGAAATCACCCCCCAGGGGCATGGCCATGCCACAATCCCTTCTTCTCCATTCTCCTCTCAAGATCTTGGGCATGCATGCACACGTGCCTGGCGTGAGTTTCAGCCACTGGGTCCGGGACTTGAACCGCGGTCAACTACATGGGAGCTCAGCGACATAGCCAGTACGTATAGGCAGATTTTTGAGGAGCCTCCATATTGTTTTCCACAAAGGTACTAATTCACATCAACAGTTTTGAGGGTTCCCTCTTCATCACAGCCATGCCAGCACATATCACATATCATTCTTTATTTTCTTTATCTTAGTCTTTCTAACTGGGGTTAGATGATATCTCATTATGGTTTTAATTTGCATTTTCTTTACAACAGAAGTTTTGAATATTTTTTCATATTCCTTTTAAATGTAAAGACTCAAATTATAAAAATACTGGTAGAAAGCTTAGGGAAAACTTTTGAAGACATTGGAGTAGGCAAAGATTTTTTAAGTAAGACCCAAAAGCACAGGCAATAATTCCAAAAAGAGACAAGTAGGATTACATCAAGCTAAAAAGCTTCTTCACAGCAAAGGAAACAACAGAGTGAAAAGACACCTGTTCGAATGGGAGAAAATACTTGGCATATTACTCCTTAGACATTGCATTGATAACCAGAATATATAGGGAACTCAAGCAGCTCACTCTATACAAAAAAGGAAGTCAATATTCAATTTAAAAAATAGGCAAATGAACTGAATAAACAACTCTCCAAGGAAGACCTAGAAATGGTCAAAGATTGTCTTAACTTCAAGAAATGATAGCATTAATGAGGTATTTTCCATTGGCATTACAGAACATTGCAAACACAATGTGGACAGTGAAACAGGAAAAATGCCTCTATGTGGTCCTAAAGTCATACACTTTAAATGACCAACCATTCTTCCCATATTGCATGTCAGACTTAATTCCTATCCCCTGAGTCTTGAATTACCCAGCAGAAACAAAATGGATAATGTCGGCGTCCGCCCCCAGGCTTAGCGCTATTATGGAAGAAGCAGAAAAGATGAGACAAAAAGATAGAGTGGAAACGGACACAGGCAGCCTGAGCCTAGGTAGCCCAAGCAACTTGTGCCGCCCAGACAAACTGGACGTCTTTATTTATAGTACAAGAAGACATTACACATGTGTGTTTCATGATACTTCATGGATTGGTTGCTAGGTTACAGACAATAAGAAGCCATTAACAAATCTATAAGAGATTAGTCATACCCGGGGCAAGGTGTATCCCCTGGTGGTAATCCCATCTAGAGTAAATCTCATCTTCCTTTCTAATGCAGAGAACTAGCTGTTAGGTGTGTCTGTTGGAACGCCCCTAGTAATTTCTACCCTTGCTCTGTCTGCAGCCAAGGTCAGGGAAAGACAAGTTACAAGGTTCTGCCAAACCCCAAAAGAGCATGTGGTGTTTGCTCAGCACATGTCCCCACACCTCAGACTCTCTCTCTTAAACGTGTCCCCACAGGATAAAATGTAAATACTAGAATAAGAAGCTCTGGGCTTTGAACTTCATTTTTATCTATTAATAATTTTGTGATCTTTGATTAAAGATAGCTATAATTTCTAATCTGTATATTATCTCACTGTTTCTTCATCTTTAAAATGGAGATAATAATAGTTTCTCACTCTTAGAAGTTGAGGAAGAATTAAATGAATATATATGTGTGTGTATATATATATATATATACACACACATATAGGTGTGTGCGTGTGTGTGTGTGCACATAAATATGTGTTAATATAATGATAGGTATTATAACACTATACTTAGTAGTTATTAACATAATTATTAATTCAGCCAAACATATATAATAGAAAATTAAGTTTAAAGTTAATACTGAAAAGTCCAAAACAGTTCGGGAACCAGCAGTTAGCGTAATGACTATGTCACTGGACTCCCACGTAGTCAACCGCGGTTCGTGTCTCAGACCTGGGGCTTAAAACTCACGCCGTGCACATGTGCATGCATGCCCAAGATCCCGAGAGAATGGAGGAGAAGGGATTGTGGCGTGACCATCCCCCCTGGGGGGTGATTTCTTGCTTTCTGTCTCTATGTCTCTCTCTGTCTGTCTGGTGAGCACACGCGCCCTATAGTGAAAATCTCTCCAAAAAAAAAAAGTCCAAAACTTTTAAAAAATGAATAGAAAACGAAAAAGAAATTCTAAGTTACATATGTGAGTTGATGATAGATGAGAAGATACAGATTTGTAAAATAATAAAAATAAACAAAAATAAAACAACCTCAAGAATGAAAACCCTTACCTGGAAATTTTCTGCCATTTATATCTAAGGATAATGAACACTAAAGGCAGATTTCTGAACAAAATGAGAAGACAGATCTTTATGACAAATCATTGAGGGCTTAAGGACACATAAAATTTTTTAATGGAACCATCCAGTGACACAGCAGTCAACACAGTATTTTGTGATAGTGGCCCAGCATGACAAGATTTGTGATCTACTCTCCCCATCAGGCACACAAGAGACTTGCGATCCAGGCTGACTAAGACTGTGGAGTAAATTGTGCCATGAAGATCCTGTCGGAGATGCCTCTCTGTCTCTCAAGCTCGCCCTTTCTCTCTCATGAAAAAAAATTAACTTATTGAAAAAGGGGGAATATTTAATGATTCTTCAATATTCTTCAAAAGTTCCAAAACATGTTATTAACATGAGCTTGCAATCTTATTTTGAGTTTCCTTATAACCTGAGAAGACTGAATTTGACATTTATTGGATTATTTATAAACATCTTCATTAATACACTGGGTTAAGCATCTTAAGGAGAGTCAAAAATTATATTGACCCTGAAATTCTTTCCCACTGATTCCTGGCTTGTAGGTTATTATCATCTCTTGATTTTGTGATTAGAATAACCAACCATGCAAATGATTTCTGAAAATAAGCAAGTTTGCACCCCACAGAAGTTGAACATATTACCCTCTTTTGATTTGATGGAAATTGCCATGGAAGACAAAAATGAGACATGTTGGACCCAGAGACTAGAATTTCTATTTAATCTTCTTGCCCCTGCAGATTGAACTTGAAACAGGAGAAATATGAAGAGCTATGTTTTCTCAATTCTCTGGCTCCCAGAGGCCAAGAGTTTAATGTTGGACTTGTCCACCCATTCATTGAACTCACACTGTTATCCAAACAGACCACTCTAAGAATTTCAGAGTTCAACTCTTTATTTTATATTTAGTAACCTGGGGGAACATCCAGGTTTTCTTTTCTGTTGGTGTATAACCACTTGTATTATTCTGTGATGATATTTTGTATTTCTGTTATGTGTGTTGTAATATTGCCTGTTTCACTGCTGATAAGCTTTATCTGGCTCTTTTCTCTGTTCTTAGTCTAGGTAATGGTGTGACAATTTTCTTTATCTTCTCAAAACACCTTTTGGATTCATTTGTTTTCTGTGTAGTTCATTTTCTATTTTAAGTAATTGTCCTGGCCTGCGGGACTGTAGAACAGGTTCCTTGGGGGAGGGAGTGAGAGATAGAATAAAGCTGTAAAATTAAAGCCAGGGTAGAGCGTATACCAACCCCTGAGGGAAAGAAAACGAATAGTCTATTCATCAGATCTGACAATATGTATAAGTCTTAAGAAAAGATAAAGACATGAAGTCACTTGAATAGATTTAAGGAACGTAGATAATTTTACTGAACTGACCCGGTAACTTAAGCAATTACATGCTTTCTCCTGCTTGCTGCTGAGGTGATTGCACACAAAATCCACAGGTTTTCTAGTGAAAGTGCTTATGCAAGCTCTGCCTTAAAATAAAAATGGTGACTCATGCAACTTTGCTTAATGCTATCGCTCATTAAACTTACCTTGCGTAGCCTTCCTTTACTGTCTAGCCAGATTTTAAAGAATGAAGTCATGGATCTCCCAGATCCTTGTGGTCAATTCTTTCCCTGAGCCAAATGCCAGTGGGTTTATTTGTTTGCTGTTTTTGTGTATGTGCACATGCCATTCCTTGTTTTATCATGGCTTTTTGCCTTAAGCACTATTTCTATAGCTTTTTCTCTAGTAGGATTTCTGTCCATTATTTTCCCTTAGGTAAAGTCCAACTCAGAATAATAAAAATTGTTCTTTTGTGTAAGACTTGTGTAAAGAGGTAAATAATTAATCAAACTGTATTCAAGGGGTTTGTTTTCTTCCCTGTACTCTTTCGGGGTTCAAACAGCTGAGATAGGTTTGAAAAGAGGTTCAAGCATAGCATATATACAAGGCTATAAGGCTTCCTGTTGTCATGGTAGTTGCTATGTGGTTAAAAAAAAATTTAAGAGAGAAGAATAATGACTTTCCTACTATTGGAGGAAAGAAGAGAGAGCGAAGGATGGAAAAGACATCCACAGAGTCAAAAGGATTTTCTGTGCCAAGATTGAATCCCCTCATAAGCATCCAAGCAACTCTTTGTAAAGGCACTTTTCTCTGTCCTATTGTGCATTAGTTTTGATTTGCCTCTCTCCATTTTCTGATAGAAGGAAGCATCTCTGTTTTTGAGGACTCTTGAAGGGAATCTGAAAGACTGCTACCATTCTTGCCTGGAAGATGAGTTTTAAATGAAGTCTGTAGAAAGCTTGTTCCTTCTTTTTGCTCAGATCCTTCTGAGCTAACCCCTTCAGATGACTGTCAGTGATGAGAACGTTGGTGTAATACAATCCTAGCCTTGAAAATGTGCCCGTACCTATTTAAAGGGAGTGTCTTACTGAGCAGTTTCTCCTGTGCTTACAGAATCATTGGAGATTTCACACAACCCTGAGCACATAGAAGACAAACTTTTGTTTTCAACCCTAAATATACACATAAGCAATTTTGTCAAAGTTCACTGATTATCCTGGGCTTCTCTTACCCTTCTTACCCTCACTCACTCCAAGATAGTTTGACTACGTTTAAGCTGCCGGAAAATCTATATGTCTCTGATATTTCCTGTTTAATTCTTGACATTCCTTTCTATTCTTTTTTTGATTATCTTTGGTAAAAAATGCAGCTCTAGCTATTTATTCAAAGTTTAACTCTGTGCTTGTAAGTATAGGAAAGAAATCAATAGGTAGCTAAGGGAGTGGTGTAGAAGCTGGAGAGGAAAAGGCAATAGGTTATTATTATTTTTTTACATGCTCTTTCACAATAGAAATTTGACTTCTTGAAAATTCAATTAAGGCAGTGATTCTCAAACGTAAGAGTGCATGAGCATCACCTGGAGACTTGTTATAATGCAGGCTGCTGGGCCACACACCCGTTACTGATGCTATGAGCCAGGGTAGGTAGGGTCCAACAATTGGCATTTATAACAAGTTCTGAGGAGATGCTGTTGTCAGTGGTCTGAAAACTTTCCTTTCGGCATCACTGAAATAAGCAGGAAAAGGACTACCAGTTGTAAATCCCACCTGAAGAAGATACTGTTCTGTAAGTGGACTTTGCTCTCTTTGGAACTGAACAACTTAAACGGTCCTGGAGAAGTATTTATGTAAATAGAAGTTTCTTTCTGACCAAAATGGCAACTCTCCTGCAAAAGGGTCAAAGGAATCCATTATCTATCTTTTAATTCGTTCCAGGGATGTTTTATGAATTTTGTTGCTAATTTTTTCCCAAACAGCATTTAGAATGTTACCTAGTCTGTTGGTATTGCTGCCACCTGCTGCCAGCAGGTACCAGGTACTTTGGAAGCCAAGTAGTTGCAATCTGGCCTTAATGAAGCTTGAGAAGTTATCAGTAAATTAACCAAAGAATGTTTGAGCAACATCTATTAGTAAGCAGGAGCAGACTATTCATAAAAAGAATGTGTTTTCTAAAATAGTAATAATAAATAAAAATATAAAATATTCAGATTGTAATTCTGATCTCCACTCTATCATATTTGAAAACTTGGATAATTTACTTAAAAAATATTTAAAAATATAATCACTTGTTCTAGTCCTGCTATTTATTAGTAACTAGATACTATATTTTTAGCTCTTTAATTCCATTTATTATTATTATTATTATTTTAATTTGACCAGCCAGAGACAGAGAGAAAGGAAAAGTAAGAAAGCAAGCAGCCAAGTCCAGGATTTAAACTGCAGCCAGCCATGTGGGATTCCAGGGCCTTTACCACCACCACGCCACCTGCTGGTCCCCACTAGATAGTGTTTTTTGTTTTGTTTTGTTTTGAGAGGTTTTTGCTATAGGGTGCGTGCGCTCACCAGACAGACAGAGAGAGACAGAAAGCGAGAAATCACCCCCCAAGTGGGATGGCCACACTGCAATCCCTTCTCCTCTTGGGATTTTGGGCACGCACGCACACGTGCCTGGTGTGAGTTTAAGCCACCAGGTCCGGGACGCGAACCACGGTTGACTGCGTGGGAGTCCAGCAACATAGCCATTACGCTAACTGCTGGTCCTCTAGATAGTGTTTTAAATCTCAGTTTCTTAGAGATTATATTAAATTATTTTTGCCACCTGTGGGGGAAGCCTACCAAGGAGCTCTTTTCCGTGATTGGTATGAAATGGCCAGGCAGTACTGTGTCCATTTACTAAAGAGCTTTCCCAAGGAATTCATTCGATCATCATCTAGTAGGATTAAGCTAGCTTGCAGCCAACTTGAATAGTATGAATTATCCCCTGGACACCAAATGCTTCAAATAATGTGAGGCATAAACTATACGTAAAGTGGAAAAAAAGGTGAAAACTGATCTGATACCGTAAATATTTCTGTTGATTAGTTGTGCTCTTGACCTTTTTTGAGTTATAGTGATGTGATAAATAAGTGCACAATTTTGTGTGAGTTCTCTTTTTCACTAAGCTAATTACAACATTTTTTTATTTCTACATAATTATAAACATTTTGTGGCCAAACTCATAGTACAGTAGATAAGCACTATAAATTAAGAGCCAGATTGCACATGACCAACTGCAGTTCTGATCCTGGCTGAAAGTTTCAAAAACAAATTCCTGACAGGAAGGAGAAATGGAGGAAGAATGATTGTGGTGGGACCATGTCCTACTGTCTGGACCTTTCTATCTCTCTGTGTCTCACTCTGTCTGTCTTTCACTCTGTCTGTCTCTCTTTCTCTCTTTCTCTCTTTCT
>NW_006198649.1:1345718-1377207 GCF_000334495.1 Tupaia belangeri chinensis
TTTCCCTCTTTCTCTCTATCTGCTAAGTGCATGGACCCTCTGGCCATTAAAGACATTTTGGCTAAACCTACTGTATTAGTCTGCTCAGACTGCCATAACAAAAATGCCACAGTCTGAGTGGCTTAAACAACAGTTATTAATTTTCTCACAGTTCTAGAGGGTAGAAGTCCTAAATCAAAGTACTATCAGAGTTAGGTTTGTTGATGGCTGCTTTCTCTCATTTCTGCAAATGTACTTTTTCATAGTGAGCATACAAGTAGAGAGATATAAATATAGATACAAATATCTGTATGTATCTGGTGTCTCCTCTTCAACTTATAAAGATACCAGGTTTATCCGATTAGGGTTCCACACTTATGACCTCATTTAACCTTAAATATCTTCTTGAAAAACCTATCTCCAAATACTCTCAAATTGGAAGTAAGGCCTTCAACATATAAACTTTTGTGGATCACACTGCAGAACATAAACAGCAACTTAAGGACTTTTTCTAATTATAATAGAAGTGCAAGCTAGTAATAGAAAATTTCCGAAAATCTGAAAAAAATATGAAGAAGTAAACTACAGTAATTTGACATACACAGAGGTAACTACTGTTGGTATTTTATGTTTCTCCAAGATGTTTAAGTGTGCTCACTTTATAATTTAAATAATTTTACCTGATTGTACCTTTCATCTTATGAATTTACCATGATATATTCCTTATCCTTAATACTTAACTTCTGGATTTAAAAAAAATTCCTTTTTTCTAATACATATTGTATAATAAACATCCTCTATATCTCATTGTTTCTTTAGGATGTATTCTGAAATTACCTGGGAAAAATGATGAAAACACTATTTTTCTCATAACAGAAAAATATATCATTGTATACTATACTGCAACTGGATATAATGTTGTAGTTTCATAAACAAACAAGAGGGACCAGCAGTTAGAGTAATGGCTATGTCACTGGACTCCCATGTAGCCGACCGTGGTTTGAGTCCCGGACCCAGTGGCTTAAACTCACGCCGGGCACGTGTGCGTGTTTGCCCAAGATCCCAAGAGGAGAATGGAGGAGAAGAGATTGCGGCATGCCCATCTCCCCTAGGAGGTGATTTCTCACTTTCTGTCTTTCTGTCTCTCTCCATCTGTCTGGAGAGTGCAAAAAATTAAAAAAAAAAAAAAAAAAAAAAACTCTCCAAAAGTAAAACAAACAAGAACAACTGAATATTACTATGGTTACATTAATTTAATATAGGGATATTCATTTTCTGTTTTATACTATTGCTTCTTTTTTCTTTTTCTTTTTTCTTTCTTTTTTTTTTTTTTTTAAGAGAGAATTTTGCTATAGGGCACACGTACTCACCAGACAGAAATCAAGAAATCAACTCCCCAGGAGGATGACCACTCCTCAGTCCCTTTTTCCTCTATTCTCCTTTTGGAATTGGGGCATACACACGCATGCACGTGCCTTGAGTTTTAAACTGCCAGGTCCAGGATTCAAACTGTTGTTGACTATGTGGCAGTCCAACGATATAACCGTTATGCCATCTGCTGGTCCCTTGTTTTCTGTTTTTGAAGATCTTTTTACTTGTTTCAATTTTAAAAATTTATTTCTTCTTTGTATGATTTTACTCCAAAGTAAATCTCTCTTTAGGGCATTCAGCCTAAAAGCTTCTTTTCAATTACATCTGTATTTACTAATTTAAAATTTTTTCTTCCTTTAAATTACCCTCCAGCTAAATTTGTAGAGAACAGTACTTAAAGAAAATACATCATAGTCACACTAGAAATTATCTTTCCCATTTCCAGTTCCCAGCATATATGCATATGGATGCATGTACAAACACACCTGAAAGAGTTCTCATCAAACTTATTTGGAATCCCTGTCATTCTCTGTGTTTCTCACAGAATATCTCCTGCCCCATTTCTCATTTTTATGTTGTATATAGTATTAAAAAGTCTCTAGATTTTATAATACATATATATATATATATATATATCAGAATATATGTGTGTGTGTGTGTGTATGTGTATGTGTATCAGATTTCAGGCTTTCCCTTTTTATACTATCAGATTAATAGGTTTATTTATGTTAATATTTTATTTTATCTATCATTTTTCACACATTAACAAAATACAATTAAAGCAGCCAGAACATTGGTAACCACTTCAATAGATAGCTTATGTAAAATTTTTTCATATATGAATTATAATTTGCATTCCCCCACTCCCCATTGTGAGAACACAGGGACTTCTTTCTTTTCCCTTGACAACTCCTGTGGCATTATCCAGTGTTTCTCATCCAGTATTTCTCTTTCTGCCCTTTTAAGCCTTTGGTTAATAAAATATGTAGACTTTGATAATGATGAATTTATCAGATTTGAAAGAATTATAAAAATACAGCTCAATATAAAAGCTATTATTTTTCCTAATTTTTCCTATAATTAGCATCTACTTCACCCAATTAATGGTTATGAGAATTATTCTTCATGAGATGGTGAAGAAAAAATATACTGGACAGTATTCAGTATTCGCCCCACCCCCCAAAAAAAAAATAAGTGGAGAAAAAGAGAAAGAAACCTTGACTGAAGTGCTTTACACATGAAGAAGAAGTTGCTATAAAAAATGTGCTTATCAGAGGATTTGATTTTGTAACCTCAGAATACAGTCTATGGTCATGTTCCCCAATCTGTCTGTCAAGGAACCCTAAAGCAATAAGCATACTAATGGGCAAACTCTGGGACATTTACAAATTGTAGGAAAACATAGTGATACTAGACTTCTGTCAGACACTGCGTGAACTACTAGCTTGAAGTAGTTCACAGGCTTTAGCATTCGATTGCACTGCACTGCATTTGATAGCATCTTAATTCTTTTTTCAAGCTCGTTTTTAAGCATTTGCTATGAGAAAAGTCTCAAACTGAATAAATTTATTGTTTTCATTTAGATTCCAAGGACTGAGACAAGGTACTGTGGCCAACAGACACATACATACATACACACACACACACACACACACACACACACACACATCTTATGAGAAAGTGCTTGAGGCCACAGCTGCAGTAGCACACACTGGCAGATGTAGCTACATCAGCAGGCTGAGAGCACATGGAAGGCTCCACAGAGGCAGACATAGAGAGAAGGAACCCCCAGTGGTGTGTGGTCCAGGCACAATCCCCTCTCCTCTGTTTGTCTATTATGTCAGGACCTTGGGCACACATGCACACACCCAGCATGTTTTTCAAGTCAGTAGGCCAGGATTTAAATTGTGGTTAGCTATGTGATAGCTAGCTTTCTAAACACTAAATTATAACAAAGCCCCTTCATCAGTTCTGTATATTAACTAAGTCCAAACACTTCCCATTTCAGTTTCTCTCTCTCCTCTCTCTCTCTCTCTCTCTCTCTCTCTCTCTATATATATATATATATATATATATATATATATACACACACACATATATACACACACACATATATATATATGTACATATATATATTAGATTAAATGATATATAATTGACTGAAGTTTAGAATGAACTTGTGAAGAATGTCAGATTTGGTTAAATAAAAAATGCTTTTTGTTATAAAGTTTTGAGCACTTTCTTGACTCCTAGATTTTTTTATGTAATACTTAAATCATAGAATTATTGAGGCTAAAATAGCATGCATTAAGGTATATTACACAAAATACTATGTGATTTTTTTCATATCTGAAAGAAAAAGCAAAACCTATTGAATTGTTACAAATTGAATACTTCTTTGCTACTGTGGGTAAAGGTGAAAGAGAAATTATGCTCTTGTCTATGTATGAAAATTCCCATGGGACATATGTAGGTTAATGACACACTTAAGGGGCTTAGACATGATTTGCATAAACTGCAGCTGTTGAGTTTGCATAATTTGTAAATACTACTGCTCTAACCTGCTTTGTCCATTCTCTGGCTCTATACAATGTTAAAACCACCTCAAAATTTGTCATTCTTGAATTTTTCTTTTTGGTTTTTGGATTGTGTGTCTGTGTGTGTGTGTGTGTTTATTTATTTTGCACTCACACATATATCTGGTGTGTGTTGCAAAGACTCAGAAAACACTGAAGTAAAAAAGTGGCTGGTGAGGAACGGTTGAGAAAAAATGTAAGTTAGAATGAACTGAAGGTAGCTTACTACTCAACACATAAATTCACACAAGTTTATCATGTCATTATTGATCTCAACATTTAGTTATTGTGATTATTATTACTTCCTCTCATTTACTACTTTATCAAACTTTAGCATGTCTGCGCTTCACCTGAAGGTCTTGCAAATCGCAGATTCTTGTTTAGTGGTTGATAAGGGAGGCCTGAGATTATGCATCTCTCCCAAGCTGCCAGGTTCCACTCACAGAGTAGTGAGTTTCTAGGTCACATAAATTGTTAGATGAAATCACCAATGACTTTTAAGTGAGTTTTCTCTTAACTTACTCATTTATTTTATTTTTTTAAATTTCTTATTTATGTTTAATTGTACATTTTTTGTAGGGTGCAATATAACTTTTAGAAGCAGGTATGCAGTAAGTGGGAATCAAATCAATATTACCATATTCTCCCGCTTCAACAAAGAACTTACATTATGCTGTGCACCTTCAATTTTCACTCCACTAGGATTTTTTGATACACACATATACACACAAACACACACACATATATATCATATATATTTAGCAAAGTTAAGAGTGTTGTCAATCATACATATACATATGATTACTATGTATGTGTGTGTATGTGTGTGTGTACATATATATATGTATGTATTATGATTTGTAACATATTTTGTTTAACTTTGTTGTGGTATCCCATTCCATAACCTATTTGCCTTGTGTACATGCATTCTTATGTACGTTAAACATTTTTCCTGAGTTTTTCCATACCCTGCCCCCACAATAGCCCGTGCAGTTTCTTTTAATGGATAATAAAAACGTTGGGAATATATTTTTTAACCTACTTAATAAAACATTGTTTAAAAATTTCTACCGGTAATTGTTGCTTATTTTCATCTATCATTTAACTAGTGTGAAGGATAATATGGCTTGTATCTTGAAGGTTTGTGTTTATAAAATCAAGGCTAGAAAAAGCATTTAAGCAAATTAATTCTAAAAGGCAAAAATAATAGCTTCCTTTTTCTGTCTTCACTGAGGAATGTGTATGTGTGTGTGTGTGTGTGTGTGTTTGCATGTGTGTAAGGATCTGCATATAGGATATATACGAATATACATGTATATATCAGTATATACTATTTGAGAGTGATTTAATCATGATTTAAGAGATAATAAAATATATTAGCTCATAACCTTGTTTATCTCAACATGCTTCAGTCAGATAAATTGAAATCAAGATTAAAATAATGTGTTGGGTGAATACTTTTGGAAAATTGGGCTTTATTTCTGCTGAATTCAACATATTTTTCAATTGTACGGTGCTGGTCAAATCATTTAATTTGAACTCATTAAAGTCAAGGACCCTTGTACTGGGGAAAGATGGCTGGTTGGTTGTTAGGAAAAGGGGACATATTAAATAGCCACAGTTTAATAACTAAACTTGTTTTCAAATATCAACACACTGATTAAAACACTTGACATTTATGAAGACATTAAAATTCTGAAAATCCTAATAAAAGGGATAGAGAAGAAGGTAAAAGCAGGACAATCATTAATTAGCAGGGATCTTTAGAGATAATGTTTTGGTTAACAGCTAGTTATTCCAATTAGTAATAATAAAGAAGAAAAGAAAGTCATGATGAATAAAATTTTAAGTCATCCAATTCCACTATTTGTGTTTACATTGTAATTTTTGTAAGTAAACTTATTTCATAAATTTTATATATTTTAAAGTTAGTCTTACATATAAAGTAATGCATTGCTTAACAATGGGGATATGTTCTAAGAAATATGTTATTAGGTGATTTTGTCATTGTGCAAATGTCATAGAGCATACTTACACAAACCTAGAAGGTATCATGTACTATAAAGTGTATAAACATTTTTACATTATTAAGCGTATGGTTGAAGAGTTGCACACCAGAAAATTTTTACTTCGTGACCTCCTTATTATCAATGAACAAAAGTTTCTTTGTATTTTTGCCAATACTAAGTACTAATAGTGAAAGTTCTTATTTTTACTAATATAACCTTTCAAATAATATTTGTTTAATTTACACTTCTTTATTGGTTTGGGCTAAATAGTTCATTATTGGTGTGTAGTTCACTGCTCTTTCGATTGTTTTCAACTGGAGTATTTAAATCAGAAGACTTAAATTAATTAACTTATTGGTTTATAAGAACCAATTATACTTAAAGAGTCCATCACACCTTTTATACAGACTTTAATAATGTTTTGCCCTGTGAACCATTTTTTAAAGCAACTTACAATGTTTAATCATATTATATTTTTAATATAGTTAAATGAATCTTCTCCATGATGATTAACTTTCCTTTGGCAGTCATCTTTCAAAAATGAGCAGTTAACATATTCAACTGAGAAATGATTCAAGTGCAACCATAGTACTATTTTTAATACTATTTTTTATTTTTTAAATCTACTCTCTGCTCCATTCCCTTCCCATTATAAGAGGATAGCAGAAACTAGTGTAGTTGTTTTATGTTTTAAAAGAAATCAAGGACTGTCTTCATGACCTGGCGGCTAAAGGAGCCAAATCCCAGATGACCTATCTTGGTTCAAATGCTGGCCCTGGTAACTTGGAAAACATGCTGGGAGTGTATGGGTGCCTGCCCAAAATTCTACCACAATAGAAAAATGCAGAAGAAAGAATAGAGCATGACTATTTCTCATCAGAATGGTGCTTTCTCTCTCCCTCTCTGTTTCTCTCTGGCAAGTGCACACACCCTCTCGTAGTTAAAAAAATAATACTAATCTAAAACTTCCTTAGGAGTTGTAAGAGTACTTTTCATCCTGGAACTTAGATATTTTGAAGGAAATCCTACTGGCCTTAAAAAAAATGGATTAAATACCTTCCAGAATATTTGACACACCATCTGTCAAGATATATGATTTTATAGTTTATTTGCTTAATTTCCACCCCACAAAACTTAAATAGCTATGAGAAAATAGGCAATTAAGTACTAGAGCTACTGACACTTTTGTCTAGTCTTACTTGGTCACAGCTATTGGGTTGGAAGGGGTCCTGTTTAGCACCAATAATGAGAGGACCCGTTGGACTCTCCTTCTAGAGGAATGTTCAAATACCAGGTGAATAGGGATGTTTGGGAAGGCCAGGTGCAGGGGCTGATATTCTGGAACCTATTTGCATACATGTCCACATATATTGGTTACCACTAGTAGTCTAGAGGGAGTCCTAAATTGTCTTATCCTAAATATGATTTTACTGTGCGTCGGTAAATTAATACTTTAAGAGATACATAAATGCCTCCTACTCATTTAGATAACAATTTATTTCCTGAAATATTAACATCTTGAATTATACCCCACTGACTCAAAGAATTCATGCATTTCCAAGTAGTTAAGATTTTTAAAAATTGCTTAAGGAAAGTAACTTGCTCACCTGGAAAGATAATACAGCCTGTTAACTCTCAATTATCCACGCTAATGGGAAGTAATCTGTCTGGAGAATCCCCCCCCCCACACACACACACACAGCCATGAAAATGTTAGAGGTCAGAAATGAAAGAGCCTGGGAACAGTCTTTAGGAAATGAGAGTCAAGGCTCTAGTGATATGGCTTATGAATTCAGTTTGTCATCTCACACCGAGGGATAAAAATAAGATGTGAAGACATGCAGTATACACTTTGTCTGCAGAAAGAGAACTCTGGTTCCAGTAGTGCAGGGCATGTTAACAGGGCTATACCTGGACGACTGTGGTCTGGTGGGAAGAAGTCTGAAATCAGGTGGTGTTTCTTCCTTTCGGCAATTATCAGTTGATGTGTCTATTATGTGCATGTACTGTGCTGGGTATTAGGGTTACAAAATGAATGACATGCACAAAGTACCTGATGTTCTACTGGAGAGACTGCAACAAATATATAAATAAATAAAATAGTAAGAAAGAAATTGTTTAAGGATACGTATAGGAAGAACACTTTTTAAAAATAAGTAAAATAAAACAGTAATTGTAGCTGAGGAACAACTTCAGGCAGTAGGTTAGAGAAAGAACTATGTGTGTATTTGTGCAGGGCTTGTTGAATTGAGATCTTAAGGGGAAGTCATTGGAGGGCTTTAGGAAAGTGGTTTGATGCTGTGTTCATATTAAGATGTTGCTCTGGCTGCTGCGTGGAAAATGGTTGGAGAGAGTAAAAGTTAAAAAAAAAAAGGAGGCCCATTACCAGGCTATCGTAGCAGTTGAAAGAAAAGGGCTGTAGTGAGAAGGAAATCACCTGCTCCTGTGGCCCTGATGAGCAAGGACTGGCCTGGCCTGCCCTCCGTGTGCCCTCAGGATGTGGGCACAATGAGCACTCAGATGAATACTGGTAGGCACTCATGACTGCGGATGAGAAAAAGAGCAGGTTATGGAACCTATAGAAAATACAGTTTGAATTGGGAAAATAAAAAACAAAGAAAACTGGATTCTCTTGGGCTGTGTGGCTGTCCTTGGGAATCATATGGATATTTTAAACAATACTCATGGTGGGCCAGCCAGTAGAATGGTGGTGAGGGACTGGTTTCCATAGGCCTACTGTGTGGTTCAAGTTCCAGATCTGGGGGCTTGAGAAAAATGTCAAGTACATTTGTGCCCGGGATCTCAAGGGGAAAGAGGGTTGAGGATCGGGGATTGCAGTGTAGTTTATCCTCCTCAAGGAGATATTTTCTTGTGCACACCTTCTCTTCATCTCTCTCTCTCTCTCTCTCTCTCTCTCTTTCTCTCTCTCTCACCAGAGCACATGTAACTTGCAACTTGTAGAAGACTGTGAAAAAGAATACAGATCCATATCTCACGACCAGCACCACCATCCACCACACACCACACACACACATGCATACACTATGATTCTGATTGATTTGGTTTGAAGGGTGATCTGAACCGTAAGTTTTTTAAAGCTGCCTACCCAGGTCATTCTAATTCGTAGCTATATCTGAGAACAAGTGGTTTGGGTAGAACCCAGAATAGGTCAGAGAGGCCACAGGGCTGGAGGAAAAGGAAAGCAAGCTAAGTGAGGATCTGGGTAGCGAGCAGCGTTAAGTGTGTTCTCTCTTTTGAGACAGCCTTCGGATATCTCATTCTTGGGAGGAGTCTGACTTCCTTAGTATACCAGGCTTCCAGAGTAAAGCAAATGTTTGAAGTTTCTCACAAACCAATTCTCCACTTCAGGGGCTTTTACATTTATGTAAATAACACCTTTAAATTCTCATCTGCCCTTTTAAAATTCGCAATGTACTTAAAAATGCATTTGTAACTATAGCACAAAATTAAACTTCCTACATAAAGACATTTATGGATGCCATTAAATACAAAATTACTATTGATTTGTAAATACTTAGGTCAAGACTAGTACTAATATAAAAACAAATTATATTCTTCTGTTAAATCTAAAATACCAGCTGAATTTGATTTTCACTGAGATTAATGTATATTATGAAGAAGACATATTCTGTAATTTAGTTTTTTTTCAAAATTTATGAAGGAAGCCCATTTTAATCAGTTATAAAGATTACAGTTTATTGTGGAATTTTAAAATGTTGAAACAAAGATGCCCATGTTCAAAATATAAAAGTTAATTTGAAACAATTTAATATCACACATGACAAACTGTTCTTTAAATTTAAGAGCTAGTATTGCTTGATGTTAAAATAGGAAACTATTACATTTCTAATTTTTAAGGCTATGGAAGTGCTGTGCATAGATGATTGCTAGTACATTCAAATCTTTCTTCTCTTAAATTATTTATGTTTTTCTTAATATGAACTTTGAATAAATAGATTAGTAAATATTATATTTCCCTCTTCTGGACAGTCTGCTCAGGAGTGAAGCCATGGAAATGCTTTGGAGTTTTGTGGGGACAGAAAGAATATTCATGTGCTGTAGTTAAATTTCAAGTCTTTTGCACCTAGTTTGTTCTGTTTACTAGTTTAGGAAGCAACCTTCCAATTACCATATCAGTCACTCATAACCTCTAGTCCTTGGAGATATTCTACATACCTTGCTGCAGTTTGTAAACTTTTCATTCACAGAGCATTATCTCAGTATTTAGCATATTATTAGATTCCATTGATTCAAAATATACTAAAAGGAAAAATCTGCAGTACAAAAATGAGTAAATAGCATTCTTTCTAGGCATTTCTTTCTAATATTTTTAGCATAGGACCTGTAAGCAGTGTGGTGGTTGGGGTTCTGAACTTCCACATGACTGACCACAGTTCGAGTCCTGGACCTGGTGGCTTGCTTTCCCACTTTCTCGTGAGTTCATGTGCCCTGTAGGAAATTAAAATAATAATAACAACAATAATAATAAAAAATATTAGATAAATAACTATTTAAAAAGAACTTTAAGCATACTTATTCAGTTGTTCATTCTATAGTTGACTTTTTTCTAATATGAAAATTTTTAAATGCTACTAATTAAAACAATAACTCCAGAAAATAGTCACCGATTTCGTCTATCAATATAATTTCTAGAAAAAGGGACTTCAAAACAAATATATGAAGTTTACCTTAGGACATGTTTTATTTAATTTTTCCTCTAATAGATCTTCTTTTAAATATAAAGCCCAAAATAAGTAGAGCATTTCCTCCTTGTAAAAAGGCTAATATAAAGAAAATGCCATTTTAATATATCTAATTAAGCATTTAAAATCTTAATAACTGAATAATTTTAAAATGAATGTTTACACCAAAATAAGAATGGCTAAGTCAAAAAAATACATACCGTAGAAGTTGTTATCATGAAGTTTATTAAAAATTTTTGAAAATGATGCCTAGTTGCTCATTTTTAGCATTAAAAAATTATCTTTAGGAACCAGCAGATAGCATAATGGTTACATTGATGAACTTCCATATAGTTGACCGCAGTTTGAGTCCCAGACCTAGCGGCTTAAAAATCATGCTGGGCACATGTGCATGCATGCCCAAAATTCCCGAGAGGAGAATGGTGAAGGGATGGTGACATGGCTATCCCCCCTGGGATGATTTCTTGCTTTCTGTCTCTCTGTCTGTCTCTGTCTCTATAGCAAAATTCTCTTTAAAAATAAAACTCTTTTTATTATGATCTACTAATTCTGTCTTCCTCATGAATCTTACATAATAGCACATATTATTCTTTTATATTTTCTATTAAAAAAATAGATAAATGATGGGCCAACCCTATAACCTAGTAATTAAGGCAGCCAGGTGCAACGTGACTGGCTACAGTTGGAATTCTGACCCAGGCTGCTTGGCCGCATGTTGGGTATGTATGCACACGTGATAAAAGTCTCAAGATGCAGAGATGGAGAAGGGATTGGGGCTTTACCATGCCCCACTGGCAGGTCCATTCTCCCATCCCATCTCTCTGGTTTCTCTCTCTGGCAAGCACACCTGCAATTTAAATAAATAAATAAATAAATAAAAGACCTTAAAATCCATATCATTATTCTCATTTTGGGTTACATTATATAGCATAAATTAAAGGTTTCATGATTTTAAAAACATTGAATATAATCATATTATCTGATGGATATGTTGCTTTATTCAAACTATTATAATCAAACAATAAGATAGAAATTTACTGTTCTTCAAAAGATTACACAGATTTCCTTCTTGCTTTTCTGTTGAAGTGTGAGTGCAGTAATAAAATAATAATGCCTGAAGGACTAGCAGTGAAGTCCAGGGAAGAAGAGATGAGAACAGTTTTTTTCTTTTGATTTTACGGAAAAGAAACTATGTAAAGACTACCTTGGGAATAATATCCAGTTTCAATGCTTGAGATTAAAATTAGCTTGATAGGGATTTCTAATGTCACATGAAATACTTTTTTTTTCCTTTTTTTAAATTTGCCAGAGGGCATGTGTACTTGTCAGAGAAACAGAAAAAGGGGGAGAGAAGGAGAAGGAGGAAGCACTCTCCAATGGGACATCATCAGGGCACTGAACTCCTTTCTTCACCATATTTCTCTATCCTGCTGGAATTTTGGTTAAGCAGATGAGCATGTTTCCCAAGCCTCCAGTGTTGGAAAAAGTCTAGTTATACTGTCTGCTGTGTAGAATCTGACTCCCTTAACTACTAGGCCATAGGGTTGGCCCAAAACTTTTTTTTTTTTTTTTTTTTTTTGAGAGCTTTGTGCTGTAGGGCGCATGTGCTTGCCAGACAGGGAGGGACAGCGAGACAGAAAGCAAGAAATCACCCCCCAGAGGGGATGACCATGCCACAATCCCTTCTCCTCCATTCTCCTCTTGGGATCTTGGGCACACACACACATGCGCCCAACGTGAGTTTTAAGCCACCGGGTCCGGAACTCGAACCACGGTCAACTACATGGGAGTCCAGCAACACAGCCATTATGCTAACTGCTGGTCCCCCAAAACTCATTTTTAATGAAGAGCATTCTCCTAAATATTGGAAGGTTATTGTCATTGCAAGTAGATCTGGGATATCTCTCACTTGGCCTTTTTATACCAGAGTTATAGAAAAGAATCTGTCAATTATGACATCCCTAAGTTATTATAAATATTGAGATTTCAGTAGAAATTTGGCGCCTCACATTGAAAATTGGTAAGTAACATTGGTTATCTATACCGAGAAATGTGTGCTGTACAGTCTTAGAATCAGTAAAAAACCATTATGACATTATAATCCTGTACTGAGTTGAGCCTTTTATGGCTATTGACTTGCATAACTGGTCTCTTAACTTACCAGTGCTTAACTTCCTTCAGATCACTAGCTCAAAATCATAGTTTTGTAATAACTTCATTTTATACCTTCAGTGTGTAGTAAAAATATTACTTAACTGATATTTTGGTTCAGGTAGTGACAAGTTTCTGTCTTCCAGACATTATCATTATCAATACTATCTCCATTTCCCCAGAATAATTTGCCATAAGTGAAGCCACTCTTTGTATAAGGTCCATAACTTTGGATTCTTAATTTAAGTAATCTTTTTCCATATATATGTGGAAATATGTACATGTGTATGTATGTACGTATGTACTGGACTGTTGGAGAAATCAGGATGCACTTTTGCATCCTGACTTTCCTGAGAACTCAATATATGGTAAGTATGAATGCATCTATCTATCTATCTATCTATCTATCTATCTATCTATCTATCTATCTCTAAATTGCATATATAAAACAAAACTTTCTGATTCTGTTCCATTCTCTTTGGTACCCCTCATCCCCAGTCTCCCCACCTCACTGGCTTAAGTACACTGTGTAAACGCTGATTACATACAACAATTATCCATCACTTAACAATAGGCAGGCTTCCTGAGAAATGTGGAAGTTAAGCAATCCATTTATTGTGTGAAATCCTAAAGTGTGCTTACATGACACAATGTACACAACTCACACAAACCTAGGTAGTATGGGCTACTACACACCTAGGCTACATGAACTTCATGGTACTGCCATTGTTTGTGGAATCTATCTTTAACTGAGCTTTGTTATGTGCGTATGACTGTACTTGCCTCACAAATAACACTTAACTTGTTTCTACCTACACATTTTTGGAATGTTGGAATTCTAGTTCATATTTAGTGGTAATAATCCTGTCTGTAGATTCAAATATGACTTTTAGTTATTTATCTACTACCTACTCACGAACAGTGCCATTTCTTTCTTGTGTAAAAATGGGCCTCAGTCATATCAGCTAACGCTCTGGACTTGTGTTGTTTTCATCTCTGAAGCAGAGGTTAAGTTTTTGACTAAAAGTAATCTGCCTGCATCAACAAATAAATAAAAATTAATCTAGCACAAGATACCCTTAATAAATTATTATATACTTGTGTATTATAAAATTGGGTTAAAAGTTTAAAAGGTCTCGGGGACTAGCAGATAGCATGGTGGTTGGGGCACAGGGCACTCCCACATGACCGACTGCAGTTTGTGTCTTAGACCTGGTGGCGACTTTCTCACTCGCTTGCTCTCTCTCTCTCTCTCTCTCTCTCTTTCTCTCTCTGTCTCTCTCTGGTCAAATTAAAAAAAAATGAATGAATAAATAAAATTCAATAATTCTCTAAAAGAAAGTTTAAAATGTTTAATTTCCCATATCAAATGTTAATTAAAATCAAGTTATTCATATTCATTTAAGTAATTCCCCAACAGTATGAGGGAATAAAAAGCATTCTTTCTTTGGAATATATGAAGAACTTATAATAACCAGATTACTTTTTTCACATAAAATTCGTTCTTCTCTAAACTTTTTTATAAAAATAGTCCCTGCCCTGCTCTCAGATTGATTACTGATAGAGACAGTAAAATTATGCCTAAATATTTGAATACAAAGGGTTGAGTATTTATGTTGAGGTGATTAAGAAAGCTGAATCCTACATGACTGATTACATGGTTCAATTCCCAGACCTGGAGGTCTAGAAAACTTGCTGGGCATGTGGATAGTTTTGCCCAAAATCCTGAGAGGAAAAGGAAGAAGGGATTGCAGCATGACCATTCCTCATGGGGGATACTTCCTCACTTTCTGTCTGTCTGTCTCTCTTTCTCCCTCCCTCTGTCTCCTGTGAGTACACATACCCTATAGCAAATTTAAAAAACAAACCAATAAATAAATAAATAACAATATAATTAAGGCTTGAGTAATTCTGTGTTGAGATGATTCCTTCTTCCTAGAAGAGTACAGTAGCCTCTTAGCCACTATTTCAGAGAGAAAATGAATTGTTAGATTAAGGCAGACATGATTACAGTAATTTGTTCTGTCCCAGAAGTGGGGTTTTCAAAACCCCTGTATATTTGCTTCTCTTTGGAGGTCTACAGCCCAAGGCCTTTTTTGAGTAAGACCAGAGTAATTCTACCATAGAAGTTAGAAAGTCTTCACTATTCATGTGCTAAAGGAAACTGTCACCAGCACATGTGAACTTGTTCCAGTGAAGCTACAGGAAACCAAATGGCACAGGCAATATTCCAAAATGATATCAAAACTGTAGGTCCCGGCGTGAGGTAGGTGGGACCACAGGATTGCCCCTATCACAGACCTTCTTTGGGGGCTGTGTGAGTTGTGGTGCCACATCAGGATTGGCAAATTAATGCTGGCTCAGATAACAAACCTCCTTTATTGAAATGTCTTCCATCAATGTCCTTTATAGAGAACAAATAATTAAGAAATTTGTGTTTAAAAATATATTTTCAGAGTTATGGGAAAAGATAATTATCTCATCCTGCTAAACAACAACGATGATGATAATCATAACAAGATAATGCTTAAGTCTAAGCCTTTTATGTTATTTCATATTGTATATTATTTCTAATCATTATAAAAATTCCATAGTACAAATATTATTTTTAGATAAAGGATTAAGATCCATTGATATTATATAATTTGGCCAAGGTCACACTGCTAAAATTGCACCAGTATCTTGGCAATAGGTATTGTCTGAATACCTCAACCTATAAAATGTAGGGCACCGAAACACTGAAGTTATAAATGAGCTATGGTATAATCAGAAATGTGTGTCTTGTCGATTGCACTGTGATATACGACCTTTTATATTATAGGGTGATTAAAAATTTTGACCTTCATGGTCAGAAACTGGCACAATAATAAAACACAGTGGTCCATGAGCTGGCTCACAGGGGAAAGTACTGGTTTCGCATGTGGAGACCTCCCTGTAAGTCAGGCTTGAGTGTGCTCATGACCTTGCACTGACTGAAAGCTGGGGATGCATGATGGCACGAGGAACTTCCTAGGAGTTCTCGCTCTCTCGCTCTCTCTCAATCTCAACCATGGAAGAAACAAATAAGCTTAGAACATTCAAAACATTTTATACATTAGAAGTAAACTGCCACAAATAGTCACTACAACTACTACTGCTACTACTAGTAATAATAGCAGTACCAAATGCTCTCAGGCATTAGTCTGGATAGTTTTGTGCATCTCAGTTTCATCATTTGTAAAAATAAAAGCTAGAAATAACAATTTCATAATCTCCTTGCCACAGTCAAATGAAATAGAGCAAGCAGGTAGTATTTACAATAGTCATTGATGAATGCATGTTATTATTTTCCAATGGAGGAAAGTCACTAGTCTACCACTCAGACAGAATCTCATGAGGATTTAGAATACTTCCACTTAAAATACTTCCAGGTTTACTTTCTAAGAACATATTTTAGCAGAGTTATAGTCACATATATAGTTTATTACCGATTTTATAATTGATAATGCTACATGGACATATTCCATTTTCTTCCATAATCTTCAAAAACATCCATTTTAGCCACTACAAATATTATATTGAATAAAACATTTTCTGGTACGGGAACAGCAGTTGGCATAATGGCTATGTTGTGGACTTCCATATAGTCAATCACAATTCCAGTCCCAAACCTGATGGCTTAAATTCACACTGGGCATGTGTGCGTGTGCGTGTTTGCCCAAGATCCCGAGAGGAGAATGGAGGAGAAGGGATTGTGGCATAGCCACCCCCTCTAGGGAGTGATTTCTAGCTTTCTGTCTCTCTGTCACTCTCTGTCTTTCTGGCGAGCACATACATCCTATAGGAAAAACTTCTCCAAAAAAAAATATTTTTCTGCTCAATTTTTGGAGTTGAAGTTTTAAACTAATTTAAACATTTCATTTTTTTTCTTTTTAAAAATAATTTATTTATTGGGAATCAGCAGTTAGTGTATTGGCTATGTCACTGGACTCCCACGTAGTCGACCGCGGTTTGCGTCCTGGACCCGGTGGCTTAAAACTCAAGCCGGGCACGTGTGCGTGTGTGCCCAAGATCCTGAGAGGAGCATGGAGGAGAAGGGATTGCGGCATGACCATCTGCCCTGGAGGCTGATTTCTTGCTTTCTGTCTCTATGTCTCTCTCTCTCTGTCTGGTGAGCGCACGCACCCTATAGCAAAAACCTCTCAAAAAAATAATAATTTATTTATTTACTTACTTTAATTTGACCAGAGAGGGACAGAGCAAGAACGAGAGCAACAGACAGAGAGAGAAAGGAAAGTGAGTAAGCAAGGCACCAGGTCTGGGACTCAAACCACAATTGGCTATGTGGGAATCCATCACCCTTAACCACCACACCACGTACCAACCCCCTCATCATTTCGTTTTAATATGTAATGTAAAGAGCTTTATGTATCAAATGGTTTCTGTATTTAGTATATAGTTTTCCTTTGACATCATATCAATTTGCAGTAATTAGTATTAAATCTTCTGTGTGTGGGTTTGTGTGTGTATTTTTAAATTTTTTTTAACTTTATTATTATTTTTTTTTAATATAGTCTCTCCAGGACCATTTTTGTTCCACTTAGATTTGATCTTTTTTTTTTTTTCTTTTTGCAATATTCTAACCTGACTCAGCTGTGTTAAGGGCAAATAAAAGAAGATTTTATTCCTTGAGTAGACTTATTGCCACTTCTCCAAAACTCTAGCTTTCCAGCTATATCTACATGAAAGACGCTCATGCGAAATCATTTCAGTGCTTTTGAGCAAACTGCGGTGGAGGTAGGGCCCTTGCATGTGTGCAGATGGAGAGAATTGTCTGTCTGTGTGTGTCGGTTCCATCCTTAAGGGTACTCCCCTCACATTTGCGCTGTGCTTTTTCAGTGTGAAACTTTAGATTTAGTTCACTTTATTTTATCTGAATTTTGGCTTTTAATTATATCAATAGTATTTGCTATTTTCAAAAACCATAATTCTGTTTCTTAGTGTACTGGCTACTGTCTCAGTGTTAACACTATTTGAAAATTTAGCTAGTATATTTTTAAAATTCCCAACCATATTATTAATAAGCTTATTATATTTATAGATTGAAATATAGAGCCACGAACGGTATCTTCTAGGGAAGATCCCCTGACATAGTCCTCATTTCATAACGATGTTAGCTAGTCAACATTTACCCATGTTTAGATAAAGATTTCATGGGAGAAGTCTTTTGTTGAACATCATGCTAAAATAAAAATACAGTAAAACATCAGATCCATGATTGATCAATATACTTACACCATCAGAAAGGAGATGGGGTTTTATTGACCTCATATCAATTAATTAAACAATATGATTTTACATAGCTATAATTCCCTCTTCCAAGTATCCACAAAGCCATTTATTATTATTGTTATTTACTTTTTGCTTGTTTATTACACCTTACCTTCTTTCAGAATTGATTTGTGGTCAATTTTAAGCTATCTCTTCATACGAGTTCTAGAAATAGTGCCATATTGATTTTATACACAGTGTTTAATCTGGGCAGACTTCATAAAGGAAATGAGCCTTGAACTGTGCTTTGAGGAGAAAATGACGCATGATTTGCCAAGTTTAGTCAGAAAAATATATCTCAAGGTGAAAAATATGGGTTAGGCAGAGTTTGGGTATGTAAGTGAATATGTTGTTTAATACCTGCTGCATATCCATTTTTTAATTGATCCAAATTACAAAAAAAATAGCAAAAACAGCCATTAGTTATCTAATTATGACAGAAATTTTTATTAATTACATTCAGTTCTCATTTCTCAAGTGTGGAAACTAAGATCTATGTAAAGCAAATTATTTGCTAGGAATCGTAAAAGTAGTATAAACTAGAACTGGAATGGAAACCCAGTTCTAATTCACTTAAAGTGCTGTACTTTCTACAAAACAATATCCAGGTATTTGCCTTGTGAAACCTCACTGTGAATACCTATCTTTCTTCTTGTAGAGATGCATCTGTGTGTGTTTATTTATTTTGGGTTTAAGTATTGTTTGGTTTTTCAGTACTTTTTGAGGTTTGTTTAATGAAATGTTTAGCAAACTGGGATAAGCACTGCACTGACAACCTCCTAGGAGATTATTGATCTTATTAGCACTTAAAGAAAAAAATAGGATAACAGAATGAAAAGACAAATTGTAAAACACTTTTTTTGAGGTTCAGCTACCATTAAAAAATTTAAGGTGATTTTAATCTTTCCCCTGAAGGTGTTCTTTTCCCATTTCAAATCAAGATAGCAAATGCTACTTTAACTTTTTGTAGTTTTTCCTCAGAGCTCTTGGTGTGATGTGGGTCTTTATTTACATTACTACTTTATGGGTGTGACTGTGGGTCCATGTGTAATAAAAATTACATGTTATAATGGTGTGCTACAAATAAAAAGAAAGTATTAGAATCAAAACTTCTTGCATTTTACACATTTTATTCTTCCTTAAAAAAAAGTAGGTATTTTCTAGTTATATGACATTTGGATAGGCTAGAATACAAGCGAGCGGAAATTGTCAACACTGTTTTTTAGACATTTCTGCAGCTCTAGCCATGTAGTAGTTTCATATAAAAAGAGACTGCTTATCAAGGGATAAAAAGTTAGAATTATAAGAACTGTCAAGTCTACTCGTCCTGGTTGGAAATAGCTTATTCCAGTAAAAACTCACTTTAACCTTGAAAACTGATGTAGCTTATTAACTTAAAAAGTGTGCCATAAATTATTGTCAATTCTGGAAAAAAGGTAAATTCATTTGAATTTTATTTCCTTTTTTGTTCACATAAAGGGACCTCAAAAAATTCATGAAATCTGAATTTATTAGGGTGTAAAAGTTTTTGAAATCCATTGAGGGGGACTGGCAGGTGGCATGGTGGATGGGGTGCTGAACTTCCATATGGTCGACCATGGTTCAAGTCCTGGAATTGGCAGCTTGCTTTCTCATTTTTTCTTTCGAGCTCTCTCTCTCATCAAATTAAAAAAAATTAATAATAAATAAAATTAAATAAATAATTATTTTTTAAAAAATCCATTAAAGATCAGGGCACTTATTACTGTTTCATGAGTAATAAAGTGTTCTCAGTGATACTTTTATGAAAAAGAAATTGGAAACCAATGAATTTTTTTTTTCATAATATGCTTCTATGAACTTTTCTGAGGCCCTCCCCCTTACATATATTTCACAGTGATGCAGGAACTGCAGGGGCAGGATAGGGTTCTTGTCTCATGCTCAGGAAGAATTAGAGACATGGACATGGAGAGGAGATGGCAGAGTTTATTAAGAGGACGAAGGAAGAACAGAGATCCAGAGCACAGAGTGGTCCTGGAAAGTGAGTCTCTGAGGAGAAACTAGGGCTGAAGGTTTTTGCTGGGGTTAGGAGCAGCTTTGTCCAGGCTTGTTTTCTTGCGCATGCATTCCCCCTCATGGTGGAGGGGTGGATAGCGTAGGCTGGATAGGTCTAATTATTTCACTCTTAATTTTGGAGTGGGTATGAGGTCAGGAGATGCTTTGTCTAGAAACTATGCATAAAAACCATTATCTTATCTTCTTCCCTGAATGTGGTAAGACCTATAAAAAAGCCTTGGTTTTAGAACTAAGTAATGCTGCTTAGTAAATCACTGAGCCACTGCTATAAGCCATGTCTCTGGAGCAAACAGCTGAGCAGCTTTGCCTCTTAGATCTTAGGCATTTTGTGATTCCATTTTGGTCCTGTATCCTAACTACATGCTTTTAAAAAAAAAAAAAAACTTTTTTTTTTTTTTGTCTTAGTGCACATGCACTCACCAGAGAGTGAGACAGAGATGGTGAGAGGGAAAATGAGAAATATCTCCACAGTGGGGATTGCCATTCCACAATTGCTTCTCCTTAATTCTCCTCCTGGGAACTTGGGCACCCACACACACGTACCTGCCATCAGTTTCAATCCACCGAGTCCAGGATTCGAAATACGGTCAGCCATGTGGGAATCCAGTGATGTAATTGCTATGCCATCTGCTCATGCCCCCTAACTATATTCTTAAGATCCCTCAACAGATCTATTGAATCCTACTTGTTCATTGTGTATTATTCAACAGAAAGTAGGATCGTTTTTATGGGTATGATAAGACTTCTTCTAAAGTTGTAGTATATAACCTCTTCAGTTGTATGTGAGTGTTCTACATTGTGTTATATTGTGTGTGTGTGATAAAACAAGTTTTCTGATTTTTTTCTGATTATTAAAGCATTTAGATTTTTGTATCAGTTGGAAACATTTCTCTATTACTTGTAGAGAAAGAGATCCAGAAGTTAAAATTTCCCACTCGTCAGAGGATTGGGCTTAGTTTTGTATAACATTTTAAAAATTAATTTTTTTACCATTTTTGAATACTTGTTCTCAGGATGAACATTTTAGAAATATGCATTGTTCCCATATAGCATAACTTAAGTGTTTCCATAGTATAACTTCGTATTTTAAAAAAATTCTATAGTAATTAATACTGATTTGCAAATAATATTGTAGTACTGATTTGCGAACAATAGCATGCACAGCATAATTTTTATATTTCTGATGGTTATATGTGCCTCTGCAAGAAAGAATCTACTGGTGAAAAAAAGAAATTACAACTATTCTTCTAACTGAATTTTAAAACTAGACTGAAGAAACTCACTGGGTAGTAATATGCTATATATTAACTCAGACACATTGATAGGACAGTAAACCCTCTTATCATGTTGACAGAAAACAGTTGACCTGCTATGAAAAATATCAATGAACAAAATTTTTAGATACCTCCTACTAAGAAGTCTTAATGAGGGACCAGCAGTTGGTGTAATGGCTATATCGCTGGATTCCCATGTAGTCAACCATGCTTTGAGTCTCGGAGCTGGTGGCTTAAACTCACACCGGAGGAGAAGGGATTGCGGAGTGGCCATCCCCCCCCCACCCCCGGGAGGTGATTTCTCGCTTTCTGTCTATCTGGTGTATACACCCTAGAGAAAAAACCCTCTCCAAAAAAAAAAAAAAAAAAAAAGTCTTAATGAAGCATTAGAAGAAAACAGTTCACTTTTTAGACTTCATATGAGCTAGTATCAGTAACTGGAACAACTAGTAGAGCTCCAACAAGATTTACAAAGGATAGCATTGCCCTGAAATAAAAAAAGGCAAGACACAAGAACTCATGTTACTAAAAATTTCCATGGCCCATGACACATGACCCTCTGTTTTCTTCTCTATAACGTGATGGAGTAAATAAGATCAACTTGAGAACCTATCAGTCCTATCTTACAGGTTAAGCACCACTAATCTGAAAGTTCAAGATCCAAAATATTTGAAAATATGAAACATTTTTAATGCCAACATTATGCCACAAGTATAAATTCCATTCCTGACCTCATGGTATAAGCAACAGTCAAAACAAATACTATATAACATTATCTTTAGATCATGGATATAATGTATATATGAAATATAAATAAGTTTTATGTTTAGAGTGTCCTATCCCTGAGATATCTCACTATATATATGCAAATATTATAAAAAATGAAAAAAAATTCAAAATCAGAAATGTTTCTGGTCTCAACATGTATATACATCTTTTTTCTTAAATCAATAATTAACCTATTAAATTTAAAAGCTGTGTTATTGGAACCAGGGGATGATGTCACTGGACCCCCATGTAGTCTACCATTGCTCAAGTCCCAGACCTCAGTGGCTTAAAACTCACACCAGGTACATGTGCATACATGTCCAAGATCCAGAGATAATGAAGGAGATGGTATTGCATTGTGTCCATCCCCCCTTGGGAATGATTTCTCACTTTCTGTCTCTCTGCCTCTGTCCCTCTGGTGAGCACACATGCCTTATAGCAAAAAATCTCTCTTAAAAAAAAAGGCTGTGTTATGTATTTTAAGACAGTCTCACCTATCCCCCTAATGAGAGTTTCTTTGTGGCCTTTGTTTAAGTAGCTCTGTATCATACCAAGCCCCAAGTCTTCTGTAAGCTACTGCTGGCCATAGACAATATCTTCATCTTGAAAGACCTGTCTATCAAGGAGATTGTGATTACCTCTCTACCTAAAGAGAAGCTTGGCCCTTTGGTAATTTTTTTTAATTTAATTTTACTTATTATCATAATCTTTTTTATATTACATTGAATTACATATATCTTTACAGTGTATTACATTTATTTTCCAGTATGATTACCATGCATATCAGTCAAGACAATGACAATCCACATAATCATTATCAAATAGCTTTTAATAATTTTTTCCAGATTATTATTATTATTATTATTTTCTTGGAGAGGTTTTTGCTATAGGTTGCATGCACTCCCCAGAAGACAGAGAGACAGAAAGCAAGAACTCACCCCCCAGGGGGGATGGCCATGCCGCAATCCCTTCTCCTCCATTCTCCTCTCAGGATCTTGGGCACACACGCATATGTGCTTAGCGTGAGTTTAAGCCACCAGGTCCGGGACTCAAACCGCAGTTGACTACATGGGAGTCCAGCGATATAGCCATTACACTAACTGCTGGTACCAGATTATTATTATTATTATTTACTTTCATTATTTTTTTTAAATTCAATTACTATATATCATTTGGCTTGAATAAAGAATTTAACTAGCATGACATACTTCTCAGACCAGTCCAGTTAAGAATACTATACATGTTATCATCAACAGGTAATAAATAATTTTTGTCCCACTATTGTCATGCCTATTTGTTTTCTTGATATCTTTCATTATACTCCTCCCTTCTTCCCCTGCCCCATTCACACTGTCTTCAGCATCCATAACTATTTTCACTGTTTTTATGCCCTCTGATACTTTGATCTCTACCATAAAGTACAGTCGGTATACTTTAAGTGGATACATACAATATCTTTCTTTTATATACTGACTTGCTTCACTCAGCAACAGATCCTTCATATTTGACCACTTTCTATGAAATGCCAAAGTCTTGTTTGTTTTTTTTAATTTTTTTTATGGCTGAGTAGTATTCCATAGAGTATATATGCCACAGTTTTTCCATTCCTTTATCTGTTTGTAGACAATTAAGTTCTATGTCTTAGCAATCATGAATAATAATAATAATAAAGGACTGAGAATTCTCTTGTCCTTTAGGTAGATACCCCAAAGTGGAATTGCTGGAGCAAATGGTTGGTCTATTTGTAGATCTTTGAGGAACCTCCGTATTATTTTCCACAGTGGCTGAACCCATTTACATTCCTACCAACAGTGTAGGAGAGTTTCCCTTTCAGCCCTTTGATAGAATTTGATTGAAGACTTCACTGTTCTGAGAGGTCAGAGGAAATATAAGTTTACTTTCCATGCTGCTGCTATGATTTTGCATCTCATATGTCTTTATTAGAAAGAATGATAGTGGGTGTCATGATGGCTAAGGCACTGGATTCCCACATGTCCAACTGCAGTTTTAGTCCCAGAACTGGCAGCTTTTTTCTCACTTTGTCTTTCTCTCTCTCTCTCTCACTCTCACTCTCTCTCATGAGTGCATATGCCTTATAGCAAAAAATTAAAAAATAATAGTAAGTAGATTTAAATAAATAATTATTTAAAATAAAGAAGAAAGAAAAAGAACGATGTCTCACCTACTTGGATCTCCCCTCTTAGGATAATTGCAAGATATTGTTTAGTTTCACTGGAATCCATGAGTTCCCTTTGACAAAGATAGATGCTTTCACTACTACCAACTTTACACAAGGTGATATAAATGAATACTTGGGAGTTCAAAGTTCATAGATGATCCTCTGCTGCTCTCTAGCTGCCTCTGTAGTGACTTGTTGTGGTCCTATGATAAGGTTGGCTTGTATTAGATTATGAGGGCTAAGAAAACAGAACAGCTCACACTGGGCAACTTAAAACAACAGAACTTTATTGTCTCACAGCTCTGGAGTCTAGAAGTCTGAAATAAAGGTGTGGACAGAACCCATTTCTTCCAAGGCCTCTAGAAGATTTGCCTTTTGGTATCCCCAGGCAAGCCTTGGGTTGTGATAACATAACTTCTCTGCCTGTGTCTTCCTAGGTCATCTTTCCTCTGTGTATTCACATGTTGCTTTCACCTTTGTGTGTCTCAGGGTCCAGATTTCTTCTTATAAAGCCACTTGTTTCACTGGATTAGGGTCCACTTTAATGGGCTCTTTTTAACTTCTGTGAAGACTATTTCCAAATAAGATCACATTTACAGCTACCAGGGGTTCAAATTTCAACATATCTTACTGAAGGAGTAGTTCAGCCCATTAACAGCATCCATGAGCTCCTCATTGCTATAGTCATGGGTGTCTAGTAATAAGCCCATCCAGAGTCCTAGTGGAGGCAGGGACGCAGTTTAATGCTCAGTCTGGGAAATCCATACCAATTAAGTCTGAATTTCCAGTGTTCTGCTCTGTAAGTCATTTAGCCTCTATTCCAGGAAAAACCTGCCCCTAGAGAGGCTATTTTGAAGAGTTCCTAGTATCTCCAACTTCACAGACCCAGATGCCTGTTCCCCTCCAATCTTTGATGTAGGGTCACTTTCATTTCTTTTTGCCATCATGTAGCTTAATTTAATTTTACAAAGAACAAACACATTATTTACATGTCTCAATTCTAGTCAAAAGTTAGCATTCCACCTTCTCAAGCAATTCCTGAGTTTAGCTCCCTGTCAGCCTTAAGAGTAACTGAGTCTCACTCACGCTGCAGTGCTGGTCCTGCTGGATTTGTGTAACTCCAGACCTTAGGGAGAGCTGAATTAGTTTCTGAATATTATATCCATATGTACTCATCCTGGTGAATCAAGTTTTGCAGAAGGAAGAAAAAAAACTTACCTCACTGAATCTCCATTCAGCCAGGATACTACAATTATAATTGAATTAATAACATATTAAAAATAGTCAGATCTTGTGTCTTTCATTAGGTGATAGTGTATGCTCTGAGTAAATGCTTTCTCTGGACTACATTTTTTTAAGCTTTGAAATAGCTTATTCAAAAAATACTTTTGCTTCTGCTTAAGTCCATCCCTTGATTTGCTAATAGCATCATATTCTAACTCACAATTACCGGTATCCTGTTGACAAACCTTTTCCTAATCTCTTCTACAGTCTTTCTTTATGGGCTTGAAGAGATTTGGCAAGCTGCTCTTTCCTCCCTGGCCTTTCCATTCTGACTTTTGAATATTTTATCAACTTGTCTCTTATACCATGTCAAGTGCCTTCTTTGTTACACCCTATTTTCAAATAGTCAGAACCCAACAGAAGTATTCCGGTGCTAGCTTTGTCTTTTAGATGGATCATTTTCATTTCTTAAAAAAAAAAAAAAAAAGAACTCCCAGCTTATAAAATTATTTTTAATGCTTCTCCAAGGTCAAATTCTTTCTATTTATAAAGGCATATGGCAGGAGTAAGAGTACTATATGATGAGATTTTATTACTCACATGGGTTTTTGAGGAAAGTAGCATATTTCAATTATTGCAATTTAAATTAATTTAATTTTACAAAAACAAACAAACACTATTTCTCTCCAGGCCTCAATTCTGGCTGAAAGTTAGCATCCCTTCTTTTTAAATAGCTCCAGTTTAGGAACTGGAGTGCAGGTGCTTAATAATATATTCATAAGGACTCCCCAGTCTCTGTCTTTGTTATTACAAAATGCTTTAGTTTGCTGTTGGTGCAATTCTAAGGCCCATTCACCTGCAGTTTGCAGCACTTGTTATCATCCAAACAGCTCTCAAGAGCATTCCTAATGCCAAGGAGACAGGCAAAGGGGCCCTTAAAAATATTTTTTTAAAACAGGAGAACTGAAACTTACTTCAAATACAAATGTCCAAAAACCAGAAGAAAAATAAACACCATTAAAAAAATAAAATCATGATCTCATTAAAAATAATTGCCAGGCTAAAGCATATTGACAATAGAATTACCTTTTAATTGTTTTCATTAAATATCGTTTTTGTCCTGCTTGCTCTCTGGTTCTCTCATGCTTTCACTCTTTCTCTATTTTTAATAGAACATTTGAAATATGTTTCATGCGGAAAGAGATTCTGGTGTTAAGATAAATGTAACTGTTAAATATGGAATCATGAATTTGCACAATTTATATAGCTTAAACATTGATTTCATTTAATTAAATTTATTGCTATTCTTCTTAGCGTTTATTTCAGTTTACTAGATTTCCAAAGTTGATTGTATTATTAGAATTTTTATTTACTGCATTTATCTCTTCTTTTCTATTCTCCTCCAAGATAATCTAGAGATTAATTCATCAATTAATTAAAATGGATTCAGCATTATCCTAGGCTTATACTAAGCATTTAATAAAGGTATTTTTTTTTTTAAATTTCAGAACTTAATTACTAAACTCTTTGGTTATTTTAGTCAGTCAACAAATACTAATGCTTAATATAGGCAAAATATTATGAAAGCATGGGGACTTTAAATTCAGTGAGGTTATATATGCAGATACAAGCATCAAGAAATATGACTGAATATTATAGGTTCTATAATGATTTACTTATGTGTATACTACAGAAACATGGAGAAAACAGTGATCTACTAGTGGTATATTCAAGAAATGCTTAATCGTGATCTTGACTATTGCACTAAGACCTAAACATAGACTTGTATTTTTTTTCTTTTGTTTTTTTTTTTTTTTTTGAGAGATTTTTGCTATAGGGCACACGCACTCACCAGAGAGACAGACAGAGTGACAGAAAGTGAGATGGGGGTGGCCATGCCATAATTCTTTCTTTCCATTATCCCCTCTGGATTTTGGGCACACATGCACCCAGTGTGATTATTAAGCTGCCAGATTTGGGACTCAAACCACATTTGACCTCATGGAAATCCAGTAACATAACCATTACACCATCTGCTGGTCCTCACAGACTTGTTTTTAACCTGACAGACAAAAAGGAAGACCATTTCAAGCAGTAGGAACTGTACAATGAAAAGCATAGAGCTGTGAAATCATAGAACCTGATTGAGGATTTCTATGTAAGACAACTATGCTGATGTAGAGAGTTACCTTAAGAGATATAATTAAGGAAGCGAGACAGTGGCACAGTGATAAAACACAATGGTCTTCAAAACTGACTCACATGGAAAGGTTCTGGGTTCACATCTTGAGACTATTCTGAATAAACCAGGTACATGTATACTCATGATCTGGGACTGTTAAAAGCAGGAGGTAGATTTTGATGCAAGGACGCTGTCTCTGGGTCGCTCTCTAGGTGGCTCTCTGTCTCTTTCTTGCTCAGGGAAGAAATAAACTTTAAAATAAAAGAGGACAGAATCTCCTATAGCAATAAAATGTAACACTCTTCAGTATGATCACATGTGGGAAATTTCCCAGTTCAAGTCTGGAGAGGTCTCTGAATACATGGGACATGATCTGAAGCTTCCTGAAACTGGGTGTGGATCACAACATCATAACCCTATTGTGTACTCTTTCTCTCTCAAAACAAATAAGCTTTTTTTTTGGGGGGGGAGAGGTTTTTGCTATAGGGCACATGTGCTTGCCAGACAGACAGAGACAGACAGAAAGAAAGAAATCACCCCCCAGGGGGGATGGCCACGCCAGAATCCCTTCTCCTCCGTTCTCCTCTCAGGATCTTGGGCACGCACACACACGTGCCCGGCGTGAGGTACAAAACACTGAGTCCAGAATGCAAACCAGGGTCAAGTACATGGGAGTCCAGCGACATAGCCATTATGCTAACTGCTGATCCCCAAAACAGATAAGCTTTTTTGAAACAGATTTTTTTTTTTTTTTGGTAGTGGGAATGTGCACTTTCCAGAGAGACAAAGAGAGATGAAGAGAAAGAAAATGAGAAATCACCCCCCAGGGGTGATGGTCATGCCATAATCTTTTCTCCTCCATTCTCCTCTCAGGATATTGGGCACACCCACATATGCACCTGGCATGAGTTTCAAGCCACTGGGTCCAGGACTTGAGCCATGGTCATCTATGTTGGAGTCCAGCACCTAAACCACTCCTCCACCTGCTAGTCCCAAATAAGCTTTTTAAAATAGAGAGATATAACTGAAAGAGTAAGCAGTTAATGGATCAGGAAGAGCCTTGAAACCAGGTAAACAATTTAATCTGTATTCTGTAGATTTTGGGGAGATATTAAAAGAAATTAACCTAGTGAATAAACTGATAAGATTTGCATTTTAAAAAGGTCACCTAACAACATGTAGATAATGGACTAGAGGGAGTAAGACCATAGACTAGAGCTGGGAGGCTATTAATATGGTCCAGATGAGAGTGGCTAAACCTTGAACTAAGACTATACAGTGGATCAGACTGATTTGAGTTGTGTAAAGATAGTCTACAGTAACAGTCCATTGCTTTCTGTGGGCAGACAATTACAGGGAGACTAATCATAATTCAAGCATTAATTCACAACAATAAATATAATTAAGGAAACTGGAACCTTGTGTTCTCATGATCAAACCATTCTCTTACTACAGAAGAAAAACAAATATTAATCAGACTACTACTCTGGAAACAGAATAAGTGGAGCTAAGATAATAGAATGTTTAATAGCTTCAGGCAAGCATAGCCTGATACTACCATCTTTAATATGGTTGGTCTTGGCAAAGGTATCAGAATACTTAAAGTCCTTGGCTACAACTGTATCATCCATCTTCACATTAGGCATGGCTTTGCTATTGGAATGAAAATATAAAATATTCTAAGGTCGTCAGCTGAGGCTCTTGCTTTTTTGAACAGCATGTGGGTTAGTAATGCCAAGATTTGTCATTTTGACTTTTTTCTCTATTTCCATTATTCCTAATCCATTTTATACTTGACATATTGTTTGTTCTTTCAATATTCAATCAAGTTACAATCAAGTCTCCTCAAATTACAATCTGAATGGCTTATTGCAATTACTTACAAATCTCTGCTACAAGGAGTATAATGTCAGCTACCTGTAATAATGGGTGCCTTATTGTAAAATTTTTGAGGAAAGTTGTATTGTGGCTAAACCTCTTCTCTCATCAGTTTCTGCTGACCTACTCAATATCATTTACTGTAGAAATTTTTCTGTGTGTGTTTCTTAGTGATATATTCACATATTGACCCAACAAGCAGACAGTAGTTATACGCATAGGCTCCTTGAACTGAATATTAAACCATAGTTGATCTGGGCTGACGGGTGTCATTATGGTTAAGGGCATTGGACTCCCACATGACTGACTGCAGTTTGAGTCCTGGACCTGGCTGCTGTCTTTCTCTCTCTCTCTAAAATAAATAAAAAAATAAATAAATAAAGTTAAAGAAAATTTTTAAAAAAAAAAAAAACCTTAGTTGATGATGCTTAAACAATTTTGTCCAAAATTATTGCAACCTAAGAAAGACAAGGGATTGGTAGAATAAACTTTTGATGAGGATGGAAATTTGTAAAAAGAGGACTATTTTCGTAAGTAAAGACATATTTTTAAAATCTGGGTAATTTTTATGTTCAATATCTACTCCAGAAGGAAGAGTTACAGTTTTGTGCTTGCTTACTTGCTTACTTTTTTTTTCTTTCTTTTTTGCTTTCTTTCTTTTTTAGAGAGAAATTTTTGCTATAGGGTACATGCACTTGTTTGAGACCCAGAGAGAGACAGAGAGAGAGAGAAAGTGAGAAATCACCCTTCAGAGGGGATGGCCATGTCATTCCCTCTGGGCTTTAGAGTAAAACTGGTGGTATTATATGCTGATATGGAAAAATCTGAAAGAACAGAATGGAGCAGTAACTGAAGCAGTTTTCAACTGGCAGCTTTTATTTTCACATTTAAGTGGGACACAAGTTGAACAGGAATCATGGGGAAGGACTGAAGAGTATATAGGGGGCTCTAAGGTAGGGCTTAAGAGACCAGCCATGACAATTAGGCTCACCTAGGAATGTTCCTTTTCAGCCTCCTGGAAGCTTTGTCACAAAACACTCAAACAGGACCAAACACCATCCCTGGAAATCCCTAGTCAGTGTAAACCAAGACCTGGGAAATTTGAATTTGCAAAGTCTTTAGATAACATTGAAGTGTTCTCTTGTTTCAAAACCATTGCATACATAATTAAATAGATGAAATGTTCTGTATTATTAAAATAAAGGGAGAATTAGGCAAACAGGCTTTGTTTGGAGCAATCTCCCACTTTTCCAATCTGTGCAAAAATCTATTATTCCCTCCTTTCTTCCCCAGGTCCCTTTGGGGATGCAAGCCTATACTATATCTGATTCTTCCTTTCAAATGATCATTTCCTAGTTCCTGACAGACTATTTGATCAAACCTTAATGACAGGCACCCTCCAGCAGTATTTACATGTCAAAAAGAGCTCTTACACATAAGAAAATGCAGGTTTCCCCCAATAAAACATTTCTGTAAAGTGATGGGTATCAAGCTGTATTGGATGTTCAAGGAGAGATTTCGACTTGGGCTTGCATCGCAGGGCGTAGCGAGGCGTCTATGCATACAACAGTTTATAAAGACACTTTCTCAATCTAAATACTGTATAGCTTGAAGTTTTGATATCACCCTTAGGAAAAAAAAAAACATTTAATTAAATCATTTAAGGCTGGCTTTATGTTTCCAGGCATTGAGAATGCCTGTAAAAAATGCTTTTCAACTAGGACAATAGGCAGGTGGGGATGAAGAGGCAAAAAAAAAAAAAAAATTAAAAATTAAAAAAAGAAGGAAGGAGCCAACTTGGAAAAAAGG
>NW_006198649.1:1378446-1392633 GCF_000334495.1 Tupaia belangeri chinensis
AAATAAATAAATAAATAAATAAATAAATAAATAAAGTTAAAGAAAATATTTAAAAAAAAAAAAAACCTTAGTTGATGATGCTTAAACAATTTTGTCCAAAATTATTGCAACCTAAGAAAGACAAGGGATTGGTAGAATAAACTTTTGATGAGGATGGAAATTTGTAAAAAGAGGACTATTTTCGTAAGTAAAGACATATTTTTAAAATCTGGGTAATTTTTATGTTCAATATCTACTCCAGAAGGAAGAGTTACAGTTTTGTGCTTGCTTACTTGCTTACTTTTTTTTTCTTTCTTTTTTGCTTTCTTTCTTTTTTAGAGAGAAATTTTTGCTATAGGGTACATGCACTTGTTTGAGACCCAGAGAGAGACAGAGAGAGAGAGAAAGTGAGAAATCACCCTTCAGAGGGGATGGCCATGTCATTCCCTCTGGGCTTTAGAGTAAAACTGGTGGTATTATATGCTGATATGGAAAAATCTGAAAGAACAGAATGGAGCAGTAACTGAAGCAGTTTTCAACTGGCAGCTTTTATTTTCACATTTAAGTGGGACACAAGTTGAACAGGAATCATGGGGAAGGACTGAAGAGTATATAGGGGGCTCTAAGGTAGGGCTTAAGAGACCAGCCATGACAATTAGGCTCACCTAGGAATGTTCCTTTTCAGCCTCCTGGAAGCTTTGTCACAAAACACTCAAACAGGACCAAACACCATCCCTGGAAATCCCTAGTCAGTGTAAACCAAGACCTGGGAAATTTGAATTTGCAAAGTCTTTAGATAACATTGAAGTGTTCTCTTGTTTCAAAACCATTGCATACATAATTAAATAGATGAAATGTTCTGTATTATTAAAATAAAGGGAGAATTAGGCAAACAGGCTTTGTTTGGAGCAATCTCCCACTTTTCCAATCTGTGCAAAAATCTATTATTCCCTCCTTTCTTCCCCAGGTCCCTTTGGGGATGCAAGCCTATACTATATCTGATTCTTCCTTTCAAATGATCATTTCCTAGTTCCTGACAGACTATTTGATCAAACCTTAATGACAGGCACCCTCCAGCAGTATTTACATGTCAAAAAGAGCTCTTACACATAAGAAAATGCAGGTTTCCCCCAATAAAACATTTCTGTAAAGTGATGGGTATCAAGCTGTATTGGATGTTCAAGGAGAGATTTCGACTTGGGCTTGCATCGCAGGGCGTAGCGAGGCGTCTATGCATACAACAGTTTATAAAGACACTTTCTCAATCTAAATACTGTATAGCTTGAAGTTTTGATATCACCCTTAGGAAAAAAAAAAACATTTAATTAAATCATTTAAGGCTGGCTTTATGTTTCCAGGCATTGAGAATGCCTGTAAAAAATGCTTTTCAACTAGGACAATAGGCAGGTGGGGATGAAGAGGCAAAAAAAAAAAAAAAATTAAAAATTAAAAAATACAGGAAGGAGCCAACTTGGAAAAAAGGCAAAAAGCAGCATCTTTAAAAGGTGGGCAAGGAAGTACACATCATGACAGTCAATGAGTTAAAGCAGCATCTTCATGTAGTTTAGCAAGGAAAGCACTTTTTCCTTTTCCTCCCCGGTGTTCAGATGTGATTCAAATCTGTGGACGGCTCAGCTTCTTCCCTTGGCAGCTCCTCAGTACTCCTCGTGCAGTTTGAATCAGTAATGACGATGCCAGCAAGGATGTGTCTGACATTCTGTGCCCAGACCCTGGTCCTCAGTCAGCCAATTAAGACTCTCCCATCTGGAGACTGGACTCCCTGTTCCCCGTCACCTGCACAGCGTGGCAGCTGAGGCTGAGCCTGGGTTCCTTGGGTTTCAGATTCTACTAGGAAAGCCAAAACTGGCCAAGCCACATGATGTTTGACAAAAATTGGCTCAGCTGGAAATTGCTCTTCACATGTTTTTCAAATGCCCGCCCACAGTTCCCTGAGGCAGTTTTGCCTTTGTGCCTGCTGGGGTGCCTCTGTAGACTTCAAACCTCAATTAAATAAAAATAGTTTGATTTAATGCACACTTTCAACCAGACCTTTCTACCTTTCTCTTATTCTGTGGGAGAAAAAAAGAAAAAACAAAAAACCATGATTTGGCCCCACTCAGCTCTTGATCAGATTCTTGCTCGAGTATATCCCATGGAAAGAATTTCTAATGATAATTTTCTATTGCAAAATAGAAAATTTTTCTCTCTCCACTCCTGTTTTACTCCACCTACAATATTATTAAAGCATGAACAGAAGAGGAATATAAAATGAAAGAAATAAAATGAACTTGAAGATCATTTTGAAAACGTAAATCCAGTTCAGGAAAATGAGCCTAACATAAAATATTCAAGCAATTTACATCATTATTTTGTTGGTTGGCATAGGCTAGCCCATACCAAGCTCTATATAAAATGTAGATTTCTCTTTTTCAAATTGCCAAGTCCTTCAGACTTCCTTGGAATGATTATTATTATTATTGTTTTTTAGTTTTTTTTTGTTATAGGATGTGTGCATTTGCTGAAGAGGAGAGAGACAGAGAGATACAGAGAGAAGTAAAGTGAGAAAGCAACCTCTAGGGAGGATGGCCACACTGCAATCCCCTATCCCTTCTTCATCTCTTGGGATTTTTGTTTTGTTTTTATTTTGTAAGCAGTTTGTAATCTTTTATTAATTTTAAATATTATGTATACATGTATTCACTATAGATCATTTACATTGTAAAGAGACTTTACCCACCATGGTATACACCTCAGTCCAGCCCAGTTTCATCTCTTGAGATTTTAAGCACATGTGCACAGGCACAATTTTCAAACTGCCAGTCCTGGGTTCAAACTGTGGTCAGCCACCTGGGAGTCCAGCAACGTGGCATTATTATTGCTAAGCAATACTGCGACTATACCACCACTAATATACCATCTTAATGTCATGATATAAAATTTCAATTTCACATCTATATATTCAATTGTTCACTGAACTTAAATTGGTAAGATGTGATTCTCTTTGAAGTCTTCCTACTAATACATTTCTTCAAAGTCAAAAATGCTTAAGCCAGGATGTTGATAATTGATAAAATGTTTTCCAACTCTAAATAAGATGTGAAGACTGAAACAATAGCATGGCATATATGTATTTTTGTCTGAAGTTTCAAATATCATCACCATGTCTAGTTGCTGCCCCAGTGAAGTTCTGTGGTAAAGCTATCAGGGGAAGCTGTAGGTAAGCACTTGAAAAAACATAGGAAAAAGCAGATTCCAGCTGAGCAGTCTTAACGCTGCTCCTAATGGCCAGACTCCCTTTGGCTCACCTTGTTAAGCATCTGCCTGAAGCCCACAAAGAACCCAGTTTGAGGCTCAGCTGTTGTAATAAGCTGAATGAACACATGGAGATTCCAGCTAGCAGATGGGGACTTGCTGATTGAGAAAGACTGATCTAGGGTCTGGCCACCTGTTGGCAGACACAAGACTACTGGCACTCCCCCACCCCACCCAGCAAACTCAGACAACAGAGAAACAGGCAGAGAACTGATTTTGTTAAAGGAATAGATGCAAGAAAAACATTTGTTAAGCCAAGTATCCAGTGTGAGAACAGATAGGTTCAATCAACAATGTTGTTTGCCACAGCCTATGGGACCACAAGTCTTTCTAGAACAAAGTAAAGCAAAAACTAACAGCACATCTAATACTTCCAATGTGAATTTAGAATACCCCCCTGAAAATGTTTTTTGTTTGTTTGTTTGTTTTGTTTCTTGTTTTGTTTTGCTTTGCTAGAGGGAACGTGTGCTAGCCAAAGAGAAAAAGATAGAGAAAAAACCCACCCCTGTGGGGTAGGGTCACACTGCCATGCCCTCTCCTCCATTTCTCTTTCCTGTTGGGATTTTAAGCATGCATGACCATGCACCCAGTGTCTTTCTCAGGCTTCTAGGTTTGGAATTCAAACATCATGTTTCAGCCATATGGGATCCAGCTGCCTTTACCATCAGGCTGTGAAACAAGCCTTTTGATGGTGGCCTTGTAATGGTGGACTGGCCTTTTAATGGTGATGGAGTTAGAAGGCCAAAGTGTTGAATTTGCTTCTTACTAATGTTGAATTCTTACTGTAAATGAAATCACCTGAGTGACAAGTGGATGCAAAAATCGGATTTCAGGAATAACTTTGAGGATCTCTCTGCTTTACGTAATCCTGTGGTGATTTAGTCTACTGTTGTTCTTCACTTTGGAGCCATAGGAACTATTAGCCTCACTTGGATTTTATCACTCTTCCTCAGTGGACGGGATTTCTATTTACAAAAGAAGAGAAAAAAGGAAAGAAAGAAAAGCAAACTTAAAAAAAAGAGAGAGAAATAAAAGAAAGGAAAATAGAAAGAAATTACTCTCTAAGCTCTGTCATTTTTTTATTGGGAGCATTTCATAGCCCCCTGATTCATCTGAACTCACAGCTGGAAAGTAAGATCATACCCAGGAGGGCACAGCTGCTCTCAGACTGGCACTCCTCAGAATAAAGGAAAAGGGCCTGGTAGTTCCCTCAGCTACTGCCTCGTACTCAAGGCCTTTTGAAGAGTGAGTAAGAATCTTAAACTCGAACAGCATACTACATAGAGAGGTGCTGGACAACTGAGGTGACATTTATTTTACAAGTTCTTCCCTCCTCTCTCGCTACTCTTCCTTGCAAGTTCCTTTGATTTTTTTTTTTTCTGTTAGCCAAATGTTTCACCTTTGGAAACTATGTTATACCTCTCAAAAAGTACTACCATTCTGTAGAATGTGGCCTTTTCTTCCCCTCTATTATATTGCTAAAAGTATTGTCTTCTAGGGAAAAATCATAGGGTAGAAGTTTCAGAACAGGAAAAGGCTTACAAAAAATAAATAGTGATTCACCTCGCCTTTAAGCCTCCCTTCCTCTGACAGCTTGGTAGTTTCTACACACATGATGAGTTTCTCTTGGCACACCTCTCTTGTCTAGCCCACATCATGATGTCTTCTCAAATTCCTGTCAGACCTTTTTATTTTTTCTTTGATGACCCTTCCCCAGAACTCATATGACATATTTTAAAAATTGTGGCTTTCAGATGTGAATCAATAATTAGCCCTGTAGAAAAGAGTAGAGATGAGTTTGTTCCCTTCATTTTATGGACATGGAAACTGAGACAAGATAATAATTAAGTGGCTTGACCAAGATCACACATTGGAAGATGGAATAACTGGGATGGAAGTCCAAATGCAATGTCAATCTTCTTCAATCGCTATTGCCATCAATATAGCTTCTCAGTTGTGCTGGAAAAGTGGTGAGCAGGCTGACTGTTGAGTCAAACTGCAAGTCTATCAAATTACTGCAGCATAGTACAAAGGGCTGTGGAAATTTAATACAAGGAAAGCATTCCAGTAGGACCAGATTTTGGCTTTGCCTCTTTTTTCTTGTTTATTTTTCTTCTATGAGAGGGACAACCCTATAAGGTCCTGACACAGGGATTCAATCCCAGCCTCAGCAAGTCCCAATCATAGGCACACACGTGCCCAGGATGTTCAGGGAGACAAAGGGACAAAAATCTATAACCTTCCCACATGCGTCTAGCATCATAGAGTGTGGCATTACCATTGCACCACTGCTGTCATGTTGTGATGCAACAGAGAACAGACAGGGCCCATGTTCTTGGACTTTCCAACCACTAGAATCGTGAGCCAAATAAATCTTATTCTTTATATATCACCTTGACTCAGGTATTTCTAGTTAACAAAACAATAAATTAAAACATTTACCATTACTTTCGTTCTTTTCCTTCTTTTTATCTTTTTAGAGAGAGATTTTTGCTATTGGGCACATGCTCTCTCCAGAGAGACAGAGACAGAGACAGAATGTGAGAAATCACCCCCAAGCAGGTTAGCCATGCCACAATCCTTTCTCATCCATTTTCCTCTCAGGATTCTGGACATTGTATGCACACATGCCTGGCATGAGTTTTATGCCGCCGGATATGGGACTCAAATCTTACTTGACTATGTGAGAGTCTAGCAACGTAACCATTACGCCATCTACTAGTCCTAGCTATTACCTTTCTTTAAATAATAGCTAAGTTGTTTTTTTTTTTTTTTACATTTCTTTTGGTTGCTTCCTCTTTAGAATAACTAATTGTAGTACATTTAATTGTCTGTACATTAGTAGTTTTACAGGAGTAATTTTTTTCCTCTGTGTCAATTGTAAAGATTTTTAAATTATTATAGACTTTGTTTTTTATAAGTGCACTACTTATTACTCAATTCTGGATCATGAGTGCATATGCCCTATAGCAAAAATCTCTCTTAAAAATATGTATATATTAATAAGTATTATTACTCTCCATCATCAATTTGTCAGGCAGAGGATTGCATCCTCTTCAACTATGAAACAACTCTATATAAACATATTTCATAAATTACTCCATCATATATTATTTAACTGTATTCCTATAATCTGCTAATTCTGTTACTCCCTTGAGTGAAAAGAAAAATCTATTGAATTCGACTGGCTATATGGATTGTCATAAGTCAGACTACTTTATTGCCTTTGATTCAATATGCTCTGGATAGTTACGGATTTTTATTTCATAACATATTCATTAATATACTAAGAATTGATGTTACTGAGAAGTAATTTCCAGACTTACTCTTCTAATGATATTTGAAATGTATTGCAACGTTTAGTCTCACATATTACCCCAATTTTCTATAACTTGTAGAATAATGCATGGAACTTCCAAGTTAACCAATTATCATGACCCCAGAATGTATATTACATGAAACTTGATGTTTTAGAACACTGATCTTAAAAAGAATAGCATTTGTTATGTTTTCATGTTACAAAATTAATGTGTTTAAGTTATAATTTGAAAAATCAAGATAAGTATTTTTTTTCAAAATCACTTCTGACCTAGATATGATCATAATTAATATTTTGTTAATACAGTTTCAAGTATACATACTGTACATATATGTGTGTGTGTGTATGCTTATACATTTTTAAACGGTAATGAAGTGATTTTATACAAACATTTTTTACGGTGTTTTACTTGGCAATATAGCATGAATGTCTTTCATGCTAGATATGTTTCTATGACATATCACTTTTAATGACAGTAATGTTCTAGTGTACAGAAGTCATACTTATTTAGACAATTTAGGCAATTTTCTAAGTTTTTTATTTTATGAACCACATTTTCACAATAAATAATAAGTAAGTCTTAGTTCACATACAGAAGAATAATAACAACTCACCATTATTGAACAACTGTCATGTATCAACCAATTTATGTTGATATAGTCTTTAGTTTACATATATCCTTCAATTTACAGAGTAGGAATTATTATATTCTCATTACAGAGGAGAAAACATATTGCAACAGAGGGATCAGCAGTTAGTGTAATGGCTATGTTGCTGAACTCCCACATAGTCGACCACGGTTCAAGTCCCAGACCCGGTGGCTTAAACTCATGCCAGCACGTGTGCGTGTGTGGCCAAGATCCCGAGAGGAGAGTGGAGGATAAGGGATTGCAGTGTGGCCATCCCCCCTGGGGGGTGATTTCTCACTTTCTGTCTCTCTCTGTCTCTGTCTGGCGAGTGCACGCGCCCTATAGCAAAAACCTCTCCAAAAAAAAAAAAAAAAAGCATAAAAAAACCCATATTGCAACAGAAAAAAATATCAGATTCTTTTTCAATTTGATCAATGCCAAATACCCAGCAGGTAGAGTAATTAGAATCCAAAGCTATGCCAAAGTCCATTTTCTTCCTGCTTTATCCTATTGGACATAGACTAAATCCCTAAAAGTAGAATAATCATTCAAAAGGTGAAACATTCTAATCATTTGTAATATTGTGCCACTTGAAAAGATTATTTGTCTTCATGCAAGAGACTAATCTTCTGAAATAAGTTTTTGTGTGATACTAGCAGATAGCATAATGGTTATGTCACTGAAGTCCAAGTCCTACCTGGTGACTTAAAGCTCATGCCAGGCATGTGTGTGTGTGCAGGTCCAAAATCCTTAGAGGAGAATGGAGGAGAAGGGATTGCAGCATGGCTATTCCTTCTTGGGAGGGGGGTGTGATTTCTTAGTTGCTGTCTCTCTGTCTCTCCAGCAAGCATATGTGCCCTATATCAAAAACCTTTCAAAAAATAGTTTCTGCATAATAACCATTATGTCTAATAAAATCCAAAATTATTATTATTACTTTACGAAAGTTAAAAAAAATTGCATTTTAATAATTTTTGATGAACACTTTTATGAATGACATTTCTGAAATAGCTACTGTTTTGATCCTGTATAACCTTTTCATTAATATTATGACATGGACAATTAGTGATACAATGACACAATAATTCACACAGTTTCTCCTAAAATTTCAAGAATTCGAGTATATTTGAAGGAGGCTGATTTATAGTTTGTGAAAAGAGTTAAATCCAATCTCATGGGGGAAAATGTTGTAAAATGAAATCAAGAGGTTTGAGCTGTTTTAACTTCACCTATTGATACTAATGCAAGCAATAGGATATCAGAAAAGTTCAAGAATTTCCAACTATATATATTAAATTAGAAATAAATGATGCGATATATGTCTCTAATTTCCTCAATAGTTACATTTTTATTAAAATAAACTTAACTTAATTTTTATTTCTATAATGAATGACCAGGAGATGTACAAAATGTAGGTGAGGATGATATTTCTATAGCTGTGAGTCATCCATCTATTAATATATTTCTTAGAAATATGAATAGCTTGAGATAGTTAATAATTTTTTATTTTAATATAACTCGAGTTAATATTAAGTGAAAACAGGCATTTCTAAATGTGAAAGTACAAATTCATGATTTTTAAGAACTTCTTTTAACAAATTTGCAATATGGTTCTAAAGAACACAGGCCAAAACAACCTAGAATAACTAAAATCCTTTTCTTTATTAGTTTTATTTTTTCTCTCACCACATTGTCACCATTTAATGGTTTAAATGAACACAAATAAACAAAAATTGAGGAAAAAAATGATCTACTTGGAGCTAAAATGGCCTTGATTAGGAATATGTAAATTTGAATTTTCAATAATTCCTTGAACTACCAAAGTTTTTGGTTCTTGAAACCGGAAAACTGAAATTTGACTATTGTTCCACCAAGACTGCTATTCTGCTTAAGTAATTAGTGATACTTTAGTATTATTTTTTACTCGAATGTTTCTTTATTAAACTAATTCTTTAATCAGAATTAAACCAACATGGTCACTGTTACCAAAAGTCTTAACATAAGCACATTTATAGCTTAGATATTTCAACCTTTCCCAAAGCAGATATCTATCCTATTTTTAAAAATTAGTTCTTAGACTATACCTGTTGTTTCCTGTGTAAGCATTCTTTACCTCCAGTTCAAACTAATACCAGTCTCTAAGTTGAGAGACAACGTGCTCTGCTGTTTCTTGGATGCTGTAACCTTAGTACTATATGACATGTCAAAATCTTCATCTTTTCCTCTACTTCAACTTTGAATTTCTTAAGAAAGAGAGAATATAACTTAAAATGGGAATTCCCATTCAGCCAATGGCAATTGTTAATGTCTTCCCATTTCCATTACTTTTGTTCTCCTACCCCTAAAATTCTGGCTACTGATGGATAAATGTTCCCTTGTAACTTAAAAATGGTTGGAAGGAAAAGCTGACTACACAGTAGTACATAAGAGCCTGAATACTAGATGACTATTTCCTAGCTAGAAATGTTCTTTGACTTCACTGCTCTTCAGCCCTTGTGCCCATCTTATTTTCATTTCTTTCTTTGTGTAGTTTTCTTATTTTCTTTCCTATGTGCTTAAGAATTAAATAGGTCCTGGGGCCAGCAGGTGACATAGTGCTTAAGGATGCTTTATTTCTAAATGATCAACCACAGTTCAAGTCCCGGACCTAGTAGCTTGAAAATTACACAAAATGCTTGTGTGTATGCCCAAAATCCTGAGAGGAGAATGAAGGAGAAAGGATTGTAGTGTGATCATCTCTCCCAGGAGGTAATTTCTCTCACTTTCTCTCTATCTCCTCTCTGGTGAGACGATATGCCCAATGCCAAAAAAAAAAAAAAAAGAATTAAATGAGTCCCAGTGTCTTTATTAATCCCAGATAAATACATTTAATGAGGTGTATTATTGTGGCACTATTCACAAGGGCTAAGTCATGGAAAGAACCCAAATGCCCATGAACAGATGAGTGGATAGAAAAACTGTGGCACATATACTCAATGGAATCCTATTCAGCCATAAAAAACAACAGAACCCTGGCTTTTGAAAGGTAATGGATGAATATGGAAGATTTACTGCTGAGTGAAGCAAGCCAGGCTATGAAGGAGAGGCATTGTATGTCTCCACTTAATATATACCAAGTGTCCACACTCTGTGACTGAAACTAATTGACTAAAGGATATAGAAACACAGTATATAGTTGTAAATACCAGATATAATGTGTGTGAAAGAGGATGGTCTGAGGAAGGACATTTAAAAGAAAAATAGGGAGGCAAAGCATTAATGGCACAAAGAAATGTGATATTATCTGTTGTAGATAGTTTGTAGTTTTATCAGCTGTACTAGGGAGAAATGTTCACCTGTTGAAATATCCATTTTGTAAGCCAAATAATAATGTGATTGAATGTATAAAAGAAAATGAAATTAAAAAATGAAAGAATAAAAAAAGTAAAAAAAAGAAAGACAAAAACAATAAAATATTACATCGTAAATCTTTTCCACAATCACAGAATGAAGACTATCAACCTTAGGTTATCAATTTAAACAGTCAGGTTGTGAATGTATTTAAATATGCTTGGTGCATAGAGGGTCTTTACATGAGTTTTAGACATTATCTATATTATAATGATAAGTTTTGATGTTGTCTGGCACAGAATAGACATTAGATAAATGTTGAGGAATATAGCATTATGATGGAATGAATACTTCCATTTATTCTGATCCTTGGTCTGTGAAATTCCATCTCTCTTTCATACTTAAAGCCTCAACTCGTAAATGTTTTCTTGTCCACTATTTCCAGTAACTCTAAGGTGCTAGGAAGTATACCAAATCAAAGTTTCTGAGAAGTAATTTAAGTAGATCATCTATGTTTTCATGTAAATATGAGATAATTTTATCACAAAAATCAAGGCAAGTGAATATTTAAAGGTGGTTTGCTTCCTGCTTGTAAATATTGTGGGTCAATTATTTAAGGAAAATATTCTAAGATATACAATACCAAATTTTATAAGACAAATTTCATGTTACAAATCTCAGTTTGCAAAATTTGATCAAGGCATAAAATTGCAGACTGTTCAAAAAAAATTTCTTATCTTGTATAGTCCTATCAATATTGAATCTTTCCAGTAATCATTTGACTTTTTCTTTCTTTTTGCCTTTCTGGGAAACATAAGGATTGGCCATAACTGGAAGCATTATAAAGTAAGATAAACCTACTGTGTCACTTGGCCTGATTAGTGTTGACATTTTTGGTGAATTTTAAGTGGATTGTGTGAGAATATGTAATTTTTTTTTTTTGGCTTCTAGTGCTCATTTATATTTTAGGACATTTTCTGGAATGGCCTGAAGGTGATAATTTGAAAAGAGACACTAGGTCATGAAACACAATTATGGGGAAAATATAAAGTTTTATCTACAGAAGAATTAAAGAATCATATCTATTTTCATCAATACATCTTTCTGTAAGTAATTTATATAATAATACTCCTAAGAAGCCAAGAACATTATAATAAAAACAAAGGCAAGGACATTCTTACTATAAAAGGATAAATATACATGGTTTAGTCCAAACATTATTTAGGGATTGAAAACTATTTTAGTGAGGACACTCTTTATATTTGATCCTGAAGAATGTTATTTATTCAGACATACAGATACACCCTAACAAACTCAAAGTTTAGCAAATTTCCATCTGTGTAACATGTGAGTAAACTATAATTAATTTTTTTCTTTCAACTGGTATTTATTATTGTCCCATAGATAAATTTCTTCAAAGATAACTCAATAGAAAAAAGAAGAATTATGGTAATAATAGTTCACATTTAAAAACTGCTTGTAAACCTATAAAAAAGATGCTAATAGCTTCATTAGTTGTCAAGGGAACATGAACTTAAAATAATTATGAAGGAAATTTTCTCCATAATCAGGTTAGGAGAGGTGGTACTGCTGATGAGGCAAAAAGTTCAACAACCATTTTCCAAAGCATTCTGGCAATACCTCTAAAATGAATGAAATAAGGATAGGTGGTGACAAAATATAAACACTCTGCAAGGCTGACTCACATGGGAAGATTCTGGGTTTGCATCCCGAGACCTCCTGAGTAAACCAGGCACAGATTTGTCCATGGTTGGGGCCGGCTGAAGGCTGAGGATGGAGAGTGGTGTCAGGGACCTATTAGGGTACTGTCTTTCTTTCTCTGTGTCATTCACTCATGAAGAAATAAACAAAACACAATAAAATAAAAAAAAAATAATGTGTAAAATCTCTGACCAATTTTGTGATAGCTGTACTACATAATTAAAAATGCAAATGGCCAAAATGTATGTGCCATATTTGTGTACTACGGTAACATGCTCTTTGCACTGATAAAAACATTCCGGGCACCAAAGTATCCATCTTTGGATGAACGTTGGATAAGTAAAATAATGCCCATGATAACTTGTCTGCAACAATTAAGCAAAAAGTATGAATTTATATGTGTCAAGTTGAAGGAATGTGTCTGTGACATAAAAACACAAGGCAATCATACTAAAAACAATAAAGATGTGTACACAGTTGACTACATGCATGTATTTTACATGAGCGTGGAGAAATAGATGAATGGAAAGTTCAGCTCCAGAGATGTGATGTGGCAGGGAGCCATGGGACAGGGGAGGCTAAGGGAAACGACTAAGTTTTGTTTAATAGATATTTTATATTGTTTTACCAATTGTAATAAATATGCATTACTCTAAATTAAAAATAGAAAAGATCACTAATGAACTAACAGCAAGCACATGAAAGAAACTATCAGCAAAATATAAATAACTTCTACTAATGTGCTTTTTTTTTTTGGAGAGGTTTTTTTCGCTATAGGGCACATGCGCTCACCAGACAGACAGAGAGAGACATAGAGACAGAAAGCGAGAAATCAGGGGGGATGGTCACGCTGCAATCCCTTCTCCTCCATTCTCCTCTCGGGATATTGGGAACGCATGCACACGTGTCCGGCGCGAGTTTTAAGCCACCGGGTCCGGGACGCAAACTGCGGTCGACTACGTGGGAGTCCAGTAACATAGCCATTATGCAAACTGCTGGTTTCCCTAATGTGCTTTTGATTAGGCACCAAAAATATCTAGTTGCACGGTCTTGGTGTATGAAAAGACAGACTTTGCAGTCCATCACTTCTAAGTAGTGCAAAATCAGCCAGACCCTGGGGCTGGCAGATAGTGTGGTAGTTAAGGCACTGGACTTCAGCGTGGCCAACTGTAGTTCAGGTCCCAAACCTGGCAGCTCTCTCTCTCTCATCAAATTCAACAATGTTAACAATAGATAAAATTAATTGACTAATCCTTAAAACAAATGAACAGCCACATTCCATACGGCCATCCAGAGTTTGAGTCCCAGCCCTGACACTTGAAAAACATACCACGGGACCAGCAGTTAGCATAATGGCTATGTCGCAGCAGTTAGAGTAATGGTTATGTCGCTGGACTCCCACATAGTCGACTACGTTTTGCATACTGGACCTGGTGGCTTAAAAAACTCACGCTGGGCACGTGTGCGCGTGCCCAAGATCCCGAGAGGAGATCGGAGGAGAAAGGATTGCGGTGGAGCCATCCTCCCTGGTGGGTGATTTCTCTCTTTCTGACTCTCTCTCTCCGGCTGTCTGGCAAGCGCATGCGCCCTATAGCAAAAACCCCTCCAGGAAAAAAAAAAAAAAAAAAAGAAAGAAAGAAAGAAAGAAAGAAAAAAACAAAACATACCAGGTACTTTCAGTTATACTAGGGTTTCAGCAGAATGGAGAATTTGAGGAAAAAGAAATATTGCAGTGTGACTATGTGACTAAGTCCCACTGGAGGGTACTATCTCTCTCAATCTTATTTCCTCTTTCCCCTTCTCCTCTCCATCTTCCTCTCCCTTTTTTTCCTTCTTCATATGTATACTCCTCTAGCATATTATTTTTATTATTATTATTTTATTTTTTAATTTTTT
>NW_006198649.1:1392649-1457861 GCF_000334495.1 Tupaia belangeri chinensis
TTTTTTGGAGAGGTTTTTGCTGTAGGGCATGTGCGCTCGCCAGACAGACAGAGATAGATAGAGAGATAGAAATCACCCCCCCAGGGTGGATGGCCACGCTGCAATCCCTTCTCCTCCATTCTCCTCTTGGGATCTTGGGCACGCAAGCACACGCTCCCGGCGTGAGTTTTAAGCCACTGGGTCTGGGACAGGAACTGTGGTTGACTTCGTGGGAATCCAGCGACATAGCCATTATGCTAACTGCTGGTCCCCGCATATTATTATTAAAAAAATAAAAAAAACAGAAAAACATAATATGTGTTCTATAAAACTTTTCTTCAATTTGTGTTATTTTAAATGAAAAATTATTTTTATTTTAAATGGAACATATTCATCTGAATTATAAACAAGAATTCCCAAAAAATAGTTGGAAATTAGTTCAAATATGCCACACATTGAGAGGGGTCATAAAATCTTGTATCTTGAAGGACTCTGACTAATTTGGTGCTCTTCCACAGCCTTTTTGCAGTCTGTCTGACAGTCAAGAGCCCAATAAGACTGACTCAACAATTATTAGCAAATTAATGTAAGTGACAACAATCTGTCTAGAACTAATTTATTTAAGAAGATAATATAATAACATTAAATAATTACTTTGGCATGTTTTAAAAACCATCCAAGAAGGGCTAGCAGGTGGCATGGTGGTTAAGAAACTAGATTCCCACAGGGCAAGCCACGAGTCGAGTTCTGAACTCAAAGGCTTGAAAATCGTGCTGGCTTGTGTGGGGTGCCTGCTCAAAATCCCAGGAGGAGAATGGAGAAGAAAGGATTACAGTATGGCCATCTTCCCTGGGGGGTAGTTTCTCACATTCTCTCTCATTCTCTCTTGATCTCTCTCTGGTGAGTATACATGCCCTATGGCAAAAACCTTTAAAAAAAGCAAATTTTGGATGAAAAACAAAAGAATATATTTTGGGATGGTGAGTAAATAAAGGAATGAAATATAGAAAACATTGTATCATTATATACTATGAAAATTCATTTATAGTCAGTTTCACTAGTCTAATGAAGGTGAATAGTTGATTATTGGGCTCCTCTTGATGCCATCTATTAAACAGGTTTATAATGAACAAAAGGAGTAGAGTGGCCCCATGACCTGGTGATTAAGAGAGCTTGACCCCATATGGCTGACTGCGAGGTTCAAATCCTGATGCTGGAAGCTTGAAAAACATGTTAAACCTGTGTTCATGTGTGTCTGGACAGGATAGAGAGATGGAAGGGGAGAGATTGCAGTATGACCACATCCCATTAGGGTGTGCTTTGTAACTCATGCTGTTTCTCTCTGACAAGTGCATGTACCCTCTAGCAAATTTTAAAGTAAAAGAAGAAAGAGGAGGAGGGAGAAAGAAAGAGAAAAGCTAAGCTAACAAAACAAGACAAAAAATATTCTATTCTCAATAAAATAGTTTCCCCCATGATCCTCTATCCTATGGCTCGATGCCATATCACATCTCTCAAATTAAATTTACCTTTCACCTATTTCTCCATACTTATGTAAATACATATGGATGTATTCACATTTATTGGTTGGCTTTATTCATTGTTTCTCACACTGTACCTTTTCTTTTTTTTTTTTTTTGGAGAGATTTTCACTGTAGGGCGCGTGCGCTCGCCAGACAGACAGAGAGAGACATAGAGACAGAAAGCGAGAAATCACCCCCCAGGGGGGATGGTCACGCCGCAATCCCTTCTCCTCCATTCTCCTCTCGGGATCTTGGGCACGCATGCACACGCGCCCGGCGTGAGTTTTAAGCCACCGGGTCTGGGACACGAACCGCGGTCGACTACGTGGGAGTCCAGCGACATAGCCATTACGCTAACTGCTGGTTCCCACACTGTACCTTTTCTTAAACATAAAACAATGCATATTAGTATACTTCGGATCCTTACCTGAATTATCAAATGGAAGCTTAGTGCATAATTTTTTGTCTTAGAGTGATAATGATATAACCATTGTATTTGTCTATATTTTAATAAAATATATTAAAATATTTCGTTTCATAAGCATGATGATAACTAAAGCGAAAAGTGCATACCCTGTGTACAGAGAGCTACGTTTCCACCAGAGGCAAATGTCTGGGAGTGGTAACCAGTCCACACAGAGAATGATTAATAAGAGATACATGCTTACAAGTGGGCATGTGTCCAAAAGTGGGTCCTCCTGATTACCTGTCAATGATCTTAATGTGATCATTAAAACTTTAAGCTCACAGATCTGCATTACAAGCAGGAGAAATGTACTGGAAACTGACTTCCAAATCATGTTTGATTTATTACTTTCCTTTTGAGAAAAAGAGTATATGTATTTACAACCTTGAATAAATAAACACATTTACAGTTTATGATAAAATGTGGCTCATTTAGTGGGTATTTTGTCAAGCCAACCACAGCTTAATCAACACATCAAGACAAAATTGTAATGATGAAAAGATACCAATGGAAATGAAGCTTGATAGCTGGGTGGAAAGGTCATGGTATTATAAGTCATATGACACTAGTCATTTACATGTGATTAGAAGTAGTGATGATGTTAAAATATAATTGGCTAAAACTTAATCAGCTCTCTCTCCATACTGAAGGAAAAATTTTTTTGATGCAGTACTCCCTGAAGCTGTAAAAGGTATCAGATGGTGAATTAGAACTCTTTTGCTCCTACTATATGACAACATCACCTTTACCATTCACTAAGAAAGTACTTAAATAGCCAATTAAGAGTGGTCCTGAAAATATTATAGCATACATTTCCCTCCTATATCAAGTCATCTCTTCTCAGCGATACAGGTTTTAAAAGAAGTTTTTAAAAACACATTTTTGCCTTTCATATCTATTAGTTTATGTAAAGAGAGAGATTTTCACTGTAGGGCGCGTGCGCTCGCCAGACAGACAGAGAGAGACATAGAGACAGAAAGCGAGAAATCACCCCCCAGGGGGGATGGTCACGCCGCAATCCCTTCTCCTCCATTCTCCTCTCGGGATCTTGGGCACGCATGCACACGCGCCCGGCGTGAGTTTTAAGCCACCGGGTCTGGGACACGAACCGCGGTCGACTACGTGGGAGTCCAGCGACATAGCCATTACGCTAACTGCTGGTTCCCACACTGTACCTTTTCTTAAACATAAAACAATGCATATTAGTATACTTCGGATCCTTACCTGAATTATCAAATGGAAGCTTAGTGCATAATTTTTTGTCTTAGAGTGATAATGATATAACCATTGTATTTGTCTATATTTTAATAAAATATATTAAAATATTTCGTTTCATAAGCATGATGATAACTAAAGCGAAAAGTGCATACCCTGTGTACAGAGAGCTACGTTTCCACCAGAGGCAAATGTCTGGGAGTGGTAACCAGTCCACACAGAGAATGATTAATAAGAGATACATGCTTACAAGTGGGCATGTGTCCAAAAGTGGGTCCTCCTGATTACCTGTCAATGATCTTAATGTGATCATTAAAACTTTAAGCTCACAGATCTGCATTACAAGCAGGAGAAATGTACTGGAAACTGACTTCCAAATCATGTTTGATTTATTACTTTCCTTTTGAGAAAAAGAGTATATGTATTTACAACCTTGAATAAATAAACACATTTACAGTTTATGATAAAATGTGGCTCATTTAGTGGGTATTTTGTCAAGCCAACCACAGCTTAATCAACACATCAAGACAAAATTGTAATGATGAAAAGATACCAATGGAAATGAAGCTTGATAGCTGGGTGGAAAGGTCATGGTATTATAAGTCATATGACACTAGTCATTTACATGTGATTAGAAGTAGTGATGATGTTAAAATATAATTGGCTAAAACTTAATCAGCTCTCTCTCCATACTGAAGGAAAAATTTTTTTGATGCAGTACTCCCTGAAGCTGTAAAAGGTATCAGATGGTGAATTAGAACTCTTTTGCTCCTACTATATGACAACATCACCTTTACCATTCACTAAGAAAGTACTTAAATAGCCAATTAAGAGTGGTCCTGAAAATATTATAGCATACATTTCCCTCCTATATCAAGTCATCTCTTCTCAGCGATACAGGTTTTAAAAGAAGTTTTTAAAAACACATTTTTGCCTTTCATATCTATTAGTTTATGTAAAGAAGTATTCTATCAAAACTGTAAAATGAAGCAGAATAGAGAAATTGTCTGAACAGTGACTCTGGTCTTTGATAATAGCTCTCTTTAATCTAGCACAATTGTCTAGAATTGACCTCTTCAGCACAGAGAGATTGTAGTCCTTTGTAGAAGGAATGACAAGTGTTATGCTTATATAACAATAGATTGTGGATGGAACAGAATGTAAATTTTATGTGACAGTATCAAATTTTATATACACACACATAGCCTTTTTCTTCTCCTCCCCTTCAAAATCACTCTGAGTCTCCTACACCATTAGAGATATATTGAATAAATGCTTAAGAAATATTGTAGTTCTTATCTAGCCATGTTATGAATGAGCAAAATGAAGCACACAGAAGCAAAATAACTGATCTAAAATCTTATAGTTATCTAGTTGCTGAATTGGAACCCTAGAGCATGTTTACTGACTGACCTGAGTTTCCTATTAGGTAGCAATTCTGTGATGCTCTAGTTAAAGAGTTGCTGGTAAGACTGGATGAACTTTCAAAAAGCAAACAAAACTGAAACTGGTGAACTTTCAAATAATATGTCAAGAAGGAAAAAGAAAATAATGAGATTGCATTGAGGTTAGTGAACTGTTGAAAGTATTGCTTCTAAGCCCTCTTTAAAACTATGTTACTCTTCCAATTATACCTTGTGTCATGGAATTTAACATTAGAGATAATGTTAAAGTCTGTCTGAGGTAATATTCAGCAAACCCCCTTTCTACCTGATGTGTTTCCTCATAAAAACTCAAGAATATTTTTTTAAAAAGGACTGAGAGTTTTTATTTTTTATTAGTCACTTTTGAACTTTCATTCAATTTGCTTTAATTTTTTCAGTACCTCAAGTAACCATCATTCTTTTAATATAACAGAAGTATTAACTTAGCCATTGATAAAATTAACCTTTAAGTTTTTTTTTCTTTTTCTTTTCTTTTTTGGATTTCCTCTCCCTTTGCTCTAGAGAACATAGGTAAATTGTTGAATGCCCTTTTTCTAGAATTAATTGACATGGTATAAGTATTTCTTCAGTTCTCATCATGGTCCCATCTTCTTCTGAACCTCTGCTACCAGATAAATCATACCAGACTAATGTTTTAAATGCCTAAGGGACTGCAGTTTTTATTTCTGTTACTTTTATATCTTAAACCCTTTGATTGCAGCAGGTTCAACACAGTGGTGGCATTTTGGACATTCTCTATGACACACCGTTGTAATACCAATGTCTCACTGCTCTCCACAAAGTCAAAAGGCAATATTTTAATAAATGTCACTTGGTATGGGAGGGCACAAATAAAACTTCCAGAAGTTTCAAAAGTGCTACAGATGTGCAGTCATTCCTAGATGAAACCTGAGACCCATTAAATGGATTATCTTACACCTGAGAAACTTGATTTAAGACTTCACTAAAGGCAGCCAAGCAAAGAAAAGGAACAGCCTGATAGGTCACGGAAAAATGTCCATCAACTTGAGGTCAAGGGAGGAAACAGAGAAAACTGGTTCTTGACAATCTGAAGTTTACTAGCAATGGTGTATGCTTTCTTCCTTCACCACAAAAAGCTTCAGAACTGTGCAAAAGGTCTTCTAATAATTTGTCTCTCTCTCCCCAAAAAAATGCACAGCTGGAATGGTGACTTTTGAGTTTTGATAACGATGTAGACTAACTCATTTCCAAGATTTTTTTTAAGAGCAATTTTCTCTATAGGGTACATGTGCTTGCTAGAAAGACAGAGAGAGATAGAGAGAAAGAAAGTGAAAAACTACCCCCCAGGTGGTTGGCCATGCTTCAATCCCTTCTCCTTCATTCTCCTCTAGGGATTTTGGGCATACCTGCACATGTGCCTGGCATGAGTTTTATACCACTGGGTCTGGGACTCAAATCACAGTCATCTATGTGGGTGTCCCAGCGATGTGACCATTATGCCACCTGCTGGTCCCCATTTCCAAGGTTTTAGTCATAGCTACAGGGGCATTCTCTGCGCACCACCCTGGCAGAACTAACAATGTCCATACATACTTTTCTTTTGATCTTCTTCACTCTCAACCATACTGGGATGGGTGTTCAAAGAAGCTAAATATTACTTGTCCACTGTGTCTCATAGAAAGACCAGATTAGTTACACTCTTGTTTGAACATTAGTTCTGACTGACCTTGAAACCTTTATTTGCTTTAAAATTTAAATTGATTATCATTACTTTCAGTACCATTGATAGACTATATCCTTTTGCTCATAATTAGTGGTGTACAAATATGCCAGAAGAGAATTGAACTGAATAAATGTCCCATGACCTGGAGTAAATGTGTTGATTCATTTCTCCCATAGAGGGAAAAAAAAAAGGTTCCTTAGCCCTAAACCAAGGTGACATTTAGCACCAGCCGATTCCTTTATCGACAGTTTCAGAACAGCGGCCATACTTTCAATCAGCTTTACTGTTGTTTCTATTTAAGATACATTGAGTTCTATTGGCAAGCCAGTGTAGCAAAAGCTGATGCTGCCACTCAGTAAGGCACCTGATATTAGGAAAACACAGCGTTCTGCTACTGCTCACGTCAATCTGACACCACCAATGAACCTGAAATACTCCAGAGGAAAAATATATTTCTAGCAATAAAGAGCAGTTATTTGACATAGCATATCATTCAGATATGTTAGTATTATCTATAGCATGTGAATTTTTCAGCAATTCCAGTGTAAAAGGACTGTATTGGTCCAGAATAATGTTAATATGTAGTTAATAAATAGTTACAAATTAGTTGTTGCGACAAAATTGCTTTCCAGACTATTAAGATAGAGAAGGTCCTTTGGGGTTAGTACTGACCAGAGATTAATTTTTATTGACATTTATATCATGCCTCTGAGTTTTAGAAAAGTAAAAATGGAATCAAATCAGGTCAAGCAAGTACAAATGAGAAGGTATTGCTGAGAACTGCGTGAGCACCTAAACACCTAAATCCAAATTAAACACAAGCAACTCTGAATTGCAACCCCACCTGTGACTCATGCTGGGGGAGAAAATACAGAGGGTTTATTTAGAAATTCTTGGCAGTAGGCAAGGAGGGAAAAAAGGTTCAAAATTGCTAATTTATTTTGCTAAGGAGCTCATCAAGACTAGTAGACACAGGAAGGATTTCAGACTGTCTCACAAAGTGCCTTACAATCAATTGCAGAGCTAGACATATTAGTCTAGAATCAAAAAGTTATTGCTTTTAGTCACTGAACATAACTGAGCACAGCATGTTATAGAGAGATTGCAGGCTGCCTAAGTTACTTGACTTCAGCAGATTTTTTTTTTTTTTTTAGCTTTTGCAAATGACAAAAACTTATGCATAGCAGTGGCCCTTTTTTTTTTTTTTTTAAAGCAAGTCCCTGTTTGCTGATCACCTTAAATTGCAACTTAAAACTTTGTTGCTGAAAAAGTTTATGTTCCTCCTGATTTTGCCTGAAACACCTTCACTGCTTTAAGTGATGTATTTTTCACGAAGGATCATATTGATACAGAGTTCTAGCACTAAAACAAGAGTCATTTCCCTAGGGGGGAAAAAAAGAAAAAATAAAAAAGCATACATATTGTCACTTTTGCAAAAGAAATTTTCATTAAAACACTAGCACTTGTGACTCTCAAAAGTGAAATAAAGTATAATGCTTGCTAAGGCATAAAAATACCTCTTCTCCAAATTACAGGACTTGAGCACTACAATTTTGCTGCTGAGGCTGTTGAACATTTTAAGGAGTGCTTCTAATCCCCTTTATAGCTTCTGTACTGAATACAGAAACATTGTTCTCTGGTGAGAGAGTGATCTTAGAAGTGTTAAAAAGTGCTAGTTGGCTTTTGCAAGGTTATGAAGAGCTTTGTGAACTGCATCTTTTATTATTGTGTGTCTGATCCCAAAGAGATGTATGCTTTACCTGCATTGGTGGAGAAATCTGAATATAATTCTAACCAAAATTCCTATTGAGGGAGACAAGTTACAGAGTTCTAACTAAGTTCCAGTTCCTTGACGTTATCAAATAGTCCGCAGCTAGTTCTGTACTCCCATGTAAAGAGGTGAACTTCTGAGCCTGCTCAGTGGCACAGCAGTAATGTGCTGCTCAAGCAGTGCTGGATCCCTGTGGAAGGTTGTGGATTCGATTTTCCACTCAGCGTGTACACTGAGCACTTGCACCTATGACCCTGAGTTTCTGGGAAAGACAGGGAGGGAATTGTGTCATGGAGCCCTATTGAGGGTTGATGTCTATCTCTATATCTCATTCTCATGAAAGAACTAAAGCTAAAAAAAAATAAAAGATAAACTTTCCACATTTCTGGTAGACTGTTTCAGCAACCAGTCTTTGAACCAATAACTAGTTCTTTGTTTCTATCCTATCCTGAGCTAGACTATTTTCTCATAAATGAAGAAACCATAACAACTGTTAACTTCTTCAGAAACAATCATTTGTTTGTTTTGATTTTTTATTACAAAGAGAATGGAAGAGAATGGGATACCAGAACTTGGGTCAATCTAGTCCAGAATCATTGATCTCAACACACACACACACACACACACACAATGTAAAACATAAATCATAATCAAGATATTTCAGCCATTTTTGTATTATCATTTCTTTTGGTCAAACTTGTTGGGGCTTCTGGGTTGCTGGGAAAGTCACGATGCATTCGTGTATAGAAAAGCAGAAAAATACATCGTGACTTTCCTAGTAAAGCAGAACAAAATAAGATAAAAATTTAGCGCCCCCCCCCGCCCCCGCCATGTAAATCTGAATCGATCTCTTTATTCTACATATTTCCTGAAGCAGTTGCTTTAAAGTCATGCCAGGTGAACGTACATGTACGCCCCAAATCCCAGTAAGATACTGGGATAAGGGGTTGAACAGTGGCCATCTCCCTAGGGTAAGATTTCTGAGTTTCTCTTTCTCTGCCTCTGATGAGTACACACATCCTAGCAAAAAGAAAAACAAAACAAAATAAAACAAACCAAGAAAGCAAATCTGTCTTTAACCCTGTTAATATTCTGGATGACTGCATGATTTAAGCACTGTACTAGCAGTCCTGTTGGAAGTTAATCTTCAGTTTTCTCTACTCCAACAAAGTGCAGCTTCCTGCCAGGTCATGGGTTTCTAATAACCTCTGCCTACAGAACTGGCCTGAAGCTAAAACTTGGAAGTTTCTTTGAAGAAAGAAAAGTATAAATGAATAAGTACATTCTGATAAAAAAAAATGCAAAGTGGCAAAGAAAATGCTGTTTTAGCTTTTAATATGATCTCCAAACCTAAGTAAGTATTCAAAACATATATATAAACTGCCTACAGAGACAAGTTACTTCAAGGTTAACCTTTTTTATGGGAGGAAAAACCCACATTATATAGGGGGGAAAACCCACATTACTTACCTTTGAACCAAATGAAACAAATGTATTTTATTTTGAGTATCAGTGGTCATTAGCAGTCCTATTCATTGATCCAGCCATCAATCTATTTACCTTACAGACACTCTCCCATATTATTTCATTTATTTCTTCCAAATATAATATACTAAACTTTGATCCAAAAATCAAAGATCACAGATTTAATGTAGCTGTTCATATCGAGGATTGTACTGCTTTGGTCTATATCTTACTTCCCTTTCTCCAAATGTTATCATAATCTTTGGTGATTCTGTCAGTTTACGGGCAGTTATATATCAGAAAAAGGAAAGAAAGATATGGAATATACTTAAGGGAATACCAGAAATAGATAGGCCGTAGCATTCAGAGGATAAACCTGTTTAATGTTAACGAGAGTAAATTAGATAGGAAATTGTAATTACTGGATGTGAGCCCCAGGGTTTCTCTATGGCTTAAAAAGTTAAAATGGACGGGGCCAGTGGGTGGCATGGTGATTAAGATGCTGGATTTAACCATGGCAGACTGCAGTTCGAGACTGAACCTGGCAGCTTGCTTTCTCACTTTCTTTTTTTTGAGAGAGGTTTTTTTTTGCTATAGGGCGCGTGCGCTCGCCAGACAGACAGAGAGAGACATAGAGACAGAAAGCGAGAAATCACCCCCCAGGCAGGCTGGTCCTGCCCTTCTCCTCCATTCTCCTCTCGGGATCTTGGGCATGCACGCACACACGCCCGGCGTGAGTTTTAAGCCACCGGGCCTGGGACACAAACTGCGGTCGACTACGTGGGAGTCCAGGGACATAGCCATTACGTTAACTGCTGGTTCCCTTGCTTTCTCACTTTCATTCTCTCTCTCTCTCTCACTTACTCTTTCTATCTCTCTCTCTCTTTCATGATTGTGTGTTCCCTGTAGAAAATTTAAAATATTAGTGACAAAATTCAATAAATAATTCTTAAAAAGAGAGAAATAAAAAAGCCACAACATGAGGCTGAGAACTATTAATCAGTTTATAACATGATTGATCAGTCACAGAATTAAACAAAAACTTGAGATCATTAGAAATATTTTTTCAGGGATTTATAAGAATGTAGCTAATATAAGAATGTTACATAATACATTTGGAATAAATATATATTCTCTTTAATTCTGTTTTTATATTGTGACATCTTATTCTATTCCATTTAAATGTAAATGTTATTTGGGTGACTTTATTCCAGCAATTTGCCAATTTACTAGGGTAATAAAAGAATTCATTTTAACTAATAACTGCTCACAAAAGGCTTTCTGCATTAGAGCTGAGTTTTATTAAATTCGAACCTGGTTTGACATTAACCTTGCTTTTTTAACAGATACTGCATTTATTGTGCTATATTATACTCACTGCCTGTTTGTTAACCCCACCTTTTCCCCAAATGCCCTTTGGGTAAGTATTTAAGGAAGTGTTCACTTGGATAAAGCGTATATTTATTTCATTAATAGCTTTGTCACTGAATTAAAACTACATTTTAAATTATACATAAACATGAGAATGGCCTGGCTATTTTTCAGGCTGATCTTTGAACCTAAAGATAATTCAAAATCAATTGAAAGCTGGGTTATATGTAGCCTTTGTTTCAATCTCATCATTTCTCCATCTTATTTGATGTTTAGAAAGACTCATTAAGAATTCATTTTAAATGTATTTCAAAAGAATATTGGGGCCAGCAGGTGACATGGTGGGTAAGGGTGCTAGACTTCCACATGGTCAACTGTAGTTCGAGTCCCAGACCTGGTGGCTTCCTTTCTCACTTTCTCTCTTTCTCTCTCTTACTCTGTCCGTCTCTGGTCAAAGTAAAATAAATAAATAAAGTTAAATAACATAAATCTTTTTTAAAAAGAATATTAATAGTAGAACTTACTTTCTTATGTCCAGTGGGGATTAGGATAATGCCTGGCCTGTGTACTTGCATATCTTGAGGATATGAAATAATAACAGTGGTTAACATTTACAAAACACTTACTATGGAAAAGCAAGTCCATTTTGCGATTTATATACATGATCTTATTTCATCTTTATTATGTATACTGTAGGTACAATTACTATGTCTGTTTTTCAGGTGAGGTTAGTGAGATATAAGAGAGACCAATGACGGCTTGCTAAAGACACACTGCCAGCTCTTTGTGCAAAATGCAATATGACCTATATTTGTTATAAGCACTTAATATAAAAATAGTAAGTGGGTCTATGCATTTTCAAATAACTTTCTTTTTAACTAAAAAGATGCAGTTTTAGGACAGTACACCACCTATATGCTTTGTATGCATCATCAATTTTTTGTTACTTTTTTTTCTGAGTTCCAATTGGCATTACATTGAATGTTAATGCTCTTAAATAGGAAAAAGTTACTTTTCACATTAATGGAAATATATTGAAAATAAATACCATTTACATGATTTTCAGTTGTACTGGGAAGTTTTAGCTTTTGTGTGGGTGGTGAGGTAGCAACTTTATATATTATACAAGTGGACTTATAGAAGTTTGTGGAAAATGGAATGTAATATGAGTTTATTTTGGTGCAAAAATTTTTTGAAATCCATGCATGGTTTTTTCATGTACTCATTTTCCACAAACTTTTTGAAAACCTTGCATATGAATTCAAAAGGTCTATTTAGAGTCCATTTTTTCCCCCTCAATTCCAAAAGCATATATGTAGGGATTGTGTGTGTGTGTGTGTGTGTGTGTGTGTGTGTGAGAGAGAGAGAGAGAGAAGTACAGAGAAACTGCATTTAAAATGTAAATGCCTGTAAGACAATAAAGCTAACTTAAGTCACATTAAACTGCGTGTGATTGTGGATGGAATATGTTTTAACTGGAGGAAAGTTGAACTGAACCGTATGTCCTGTCTGTATAGGAAGATCTAAGGGGAAATCAGAAAACCAAGGATAGGACTTTAGTGCCTGAGAGAAAGAGAGCCTGTGAATATCACTAAGAACTTTTGTGGATTTTATTTTATTATCTAAGTTTAACGCCTATATTAAGGGGAATTTTATTTCAAATCTTTAGTGGGTATTGCAAAAAACATGAGGAAGAACTAATGTGTTTCTGGATAGCCCCAAACCAGTACCTAGGGAGCTGTTGTTAGCTGAGGCAGCTACTTCCTCTGAGCCGTGCTTTTTCACTCTCCCTCTCCAGCTTTCTCTCCTAATCTGTCTCCACATGGTAGCTCCTCTATGCCTCTGTCTGCAATTCTGCTTCATCCTTCTTACTCTGCACTTCCATTTTCTCAGCTTCGGCACATTTGATAGCCAAACTAGTCTAACAGGATTCATGATTTGTCTAGTTAAACTATTTAATCTCTCCTGGCTCTGATTTCAGTATTTATTTCTTAGAGAGAAAGTGGTTGGATAGCTAGTGTCAGAGGTATGCTACCTGTCAACTTAGCTATGATCAGGTTGGTATGCCATGCGTGGACACTGTCAGGACCACTCATAAGGGCTGGGATACCAAATATTTCCACTACGGTTTTTTCACTGGGTTTAATGTCCTGATAAAATCACAGGAATATACTAGTGTGTGTGGGGGGGGTAAATTTAGGGGAAATGAAAAACAATGTCATTGTTTTAATGATCAGGATGAAGAGTTAAGAATAGGCCCCAGACCAGGAGGTGACATAGAAGTTAAAGCAGCTGGATCCCACATGGGCAGCTCTGTATCTCATAGCCCAGTCCCTGAAGCTTGAAAATTATGCCAGGCATGCATGCCCAAAATCCCTAGTGGAAAATGGAGGAGAAAGGGTTGCGGTGTTGCCATCCTCCCTGGGCCAGGCGAGGGAGGAAATCTGATTTCTCGCTTTCCCTCTCTCTGTGTCTCTCTATCTTTATGTATCTCTGGCAAGTACAGATGCCTTATGGTAGAAAAATCTAAAATAATAAAAATAATAATAAATAGTTCTCAGATTCCCTATACAATAGTGGTGCCTACACATATACCACTGATTCTAGCAGATGAGAAGGGGGGGTGGATCACAGTATAAAGACTCTGTTGGGTCTCTCTCTCTCTCTTTCACTTATGGAAGAAATAAATACATGAACTTACACAAAGAAGTTAATAGTAATTCCCAGATTACCCTAGCAGAGGCAATCAATTAGATCAGCTAGGCATAAATAGGATGTAAAACATGCTTTCCTTGGTTACTTCTGGAATTTATTTGAGAAGATATTTAATGATACAAAGTTGATACAATGGGGAAGGTAATTTTTCTCTAACGTTATTGATATTTGTTGATATAAAAGGAAGTGATCACTTGATCTGGTTCACCTTACCTTGGCTGAGCTCTCCAGTTAAAGATCCAGATGACCGGGAACCAGCAGTTAGCGTAATGGTTATGTCGCTGGACTCCCACGTAGTCAACCGCGGTTCACGTCCCGGACCCGGTAGCTTAAAACTCATGCTGGACACGTGTGCGTGCGTGCCCAAGATCCCGAGAGGAGAATGGAGGAGAAGGGATTGTGGCGTGGCCATCCCCCCTGGGGGGTGATTTCTCACTTTCTGTCTCTCTGTCTCTCTCTGTCTGTCTGGTGAGTGCATGTGCCCTATAGCAAAAACCTCTCCAAAAAAAAAAAGATCCAGATGACCTGTTTGTAGCCACAATTGAAAACTGAAGTTCACTTTCAGATGAGTGTTATGTCCTCTGTAACCTGTATTTGTGGTGCTACAACTTAACTAGAAAATCTTTTAATTGTATTTTATTTTTCCTTTATAGAATCTATAAATGGTCTCCAGTTTACTTTTATATCGGAAAAGATTGGCACTTTATGATACAGATCAGTTTGCAATCTCCAGCATGGTATTTGTTCGGCCTCAGAGCAAAATTATATTGATGTATGTATTATTTATTTATTTATTTTTATTCCTTTTTTTGAACAGGTTTTTTGTTTTTGTTTGTGTTTGTGTTTTTTGCTATAGGGCATGTGTGTACACCAGAAAGACAGAGAGAGACACAGAGACAGAAAGCAAGAAATCACCTGTCCAGGGGGGATGGTCACACCCAACCCCTTCTCCTCCATTTTCCTCCCATGATCCTGGGCACACATGCACATGTGCCCAGTGTGAGTTTAAGCCACCCAGTCTGGGACTCGAACCATGGTCAACTACATGGGAGTCCCGTGACATAGCCATTACGCTAACTGCTGGTTCCTGTATTATTTATTTTTGAAAGGTATTTGCTTTGGGGTGTATATGCCCACCAGAGACATACAGATAGAAATAGTGAGAGGGAAAGTGAGAAATCATCCTCTAGGGGGGTGTATGACCATACCACAATCCCTTGTCCTCCATTCTCCTCCATGTATACTGAGCACATATGCATATGCGTCCAGAGTGATTTTCAAGCCATTGGGTCAGGGACTTGAACTGAGGAGTCCAGCAATGTTACTGCTATGCCATCTGCTGGCCCCACAGTAAAATTACTTTAACATTTATAGATGAAATAAGAGTGATACATTTGAGTAGAAAACCAAAAACAATCCATTGAAATAAAGATATTGTTTAATAACACCTAATAGCAGAGTTCCTTCTTGGTTTTCCTAATCAATTATCAGTATTGATCCCCCAAATGATATCTAAAAGATGCAGAAGGTTAACTTAGTAAAATCTGACTTGTTTTTATAGTAAAAAATAAGAAAATACTTAGTAGATTAAAGAGGAATGTGAAAACAGTGTAAGAAGAATAGTATTCTGAACTTTACAAATAATATTCATATAAAAAGCAATGCTGGTTGCTACACACTTAATGTGTTCTTCCAAAGTTTTTATGTTAAAGCTTAATCTCCAGGGTGATGGCATTTGGAAAATGGGATTTTTTTGGAGGTGATTAGGTCATGAGAGTAGAGCTCTCATGGATGGCATTAATGCCCTTACTAAACCCTCAGCGAGCTTCCTCACCCTTCCACCACGTGCAGTTGTAGTGAGAAGATAGCCACTGATGAATCAGGAAACCTGCCCTCACCAGACATCGAACTGTTCAGCACCTTGATCTTAGACTTCTCAGCCTCCAGAATTATGAGAAATAAATATATGTTGTTTATAAGGTACCCAGTCTGTGGTATTCAATTAGAGAAGCCGGAAGGGACTAAGATACTGATTTCATTCAAACCTGTTGAGTTCTTAGAATTTGTCTTCTTGTTTTTAGCCATGCCTTTCTTGTTTTCTTCTCTCTAGCCACCACATACAGTGATGGCTTATGGCTTTTTATATTTTTCTTTCAAGCCTTATTCTATCAATCTACTTTCAGAAAAGATCCTGATCACCTGATCTATTCATAACTTACTAATGTATCTAAATACTTTTTTTCAGGGATATTAGAAAAATACTTTTCTCTGGGATCAGCCGATGACATAATGGCTATGTCACTGGACTCCCATATAGTCTACTGTGGTTCAAGTCCCAGACATGGTGGCTTAAACTCACGCCAGGCATGAATAATAATAATAATAATAATAATAATAATAATAAAATACTTATTTTGACACCAATACATTTCAAAAAGCAACCACTCTTAAAACCAAACAAAGAATTTCAGTCTTGGGTGTCCAGTAAATACTTAAAGGGCATCATTAGTACTTGCTCAAAATCTGCATAAAATGAATCTTTGCCTACTTGTAAGCAGAATAATGAGATAAGAGCAGCCTGATTCAGAGTATGCTCTCCAAAATCAGTGACTTTCAACAGTTTGCAGAGATTTTGTTGATAGGACACTTTATTGGCTTGCTAAGGCTATCCTGACAAAATAGCACAAACGGAATGATTTTAAAAAGAGATAACAAACATCTCTTATGGTTCTGGAAGGCTGAAAGTCCAAGTTCAAGGTACTGGCAGCTTCACTTTCTTCTGAGGCTTCTCTTCTTGCCTCGTACATGGCACTTGGCTCTCACGTGTCATTTTCTCTGTACATGTGTCCCTGGTGTGCCTCAATATATTCAAATCTCTTTTTATAAATATATCATCATGTTAGATTAGAACATATGCTAAAGGACTCATTTTAAATAAATTACCTCTTTAAAGGCCCTGTCCCCAATCACAGCCATATTCTGAGGTACTGAGGGTTAGGACATCGACATAGGATGTTTAGAGAGACAGAATTTATCCATAACAGACAGTTATTAAGACTATGATGAGGGGCTAGCGGATGGCATAGAGGTTATGTTGCTGGAATCGCACAGAGTCGACCATGATATAAGTCCCAGACCAAGTAGATTAAAACTCATGCCAGGTGCATGTGCATGCGTGCCCAAGATCTCAAGAGAAGAAAGGAGAAGAAATTATGGTGTGGCCATCCCTTCTGGGGGTGATCTCTCACTTTTTGTTTCTGTGTCTCTGTCTCCTGTATGAGCACACATGCCTCATAGGGAATATCTCTCATTTTAAAAAAAAAAAAAAAAAAAAAAAAAAAAAAAAAAAAAAAACTATGACGAAAAGCCATCAGAAAAAAGCAGTGTGGAAAATATAACAAAAATATCTGCTGGAAAACTATTTGAAATTTCAGGAACTTCTACCTTATTATTATTATTATTACTATTTTTGGAGAGGTTTTTGCTTCAGGGCACGTACACTTACCAGAGGGACAGAGAGACAGAAAGTGAGAAATCACTCCCCCCAGGGGGATGACCATGCTGCAATCCCTTCTCCTCCATTCTCCTCTGAGGATCCTGGGCAGGCACACACATGAGCCCAGCGTGAATTTAAGCCACTATGTCCAGGACTCAAACCGTGGTCGACTACAAGGGAGCCCAGCAACATAGCCATTACACCAACTGCTGATCCCCTGTCTTTTATTATTTTATTTATTTATTTTAAAATTTTAAATATTGATATGTGTGCCCACACACATACCAGCCACAGGTAAGCCCTCCTTTTCCCATCCTGCCCTTGGGGACTACTATTCCTGCAGAAACACCCTATCTGCCCGTGGTTATTTGACCCCAAGAAGCAGAGGCAGGAAGATTGTGACACAGTGAGATGCTATCGAAAACACCACAGTACCTCTTCCATTCCAATACACCTCACACATACACACACACATGCACACACACACAGTTCCAATACACCTCACACACACACACACACACACACATGCACACACACACAGTAGCCTGTGAGAAGGGAGTCTTTCTGGTATCCTGGAGAGAGTGGGGTTGACCTATTACTCATGTGATATCACCAGTAAAGCAAGGCATCATGGCATCGTAGAATCTAGGAGCTAATATGTTTTACAAAAGCATTTTATTTTGAGTAGAGATGGTTATGTATTCTGATAAATATCAACAGAAACATACAGAAAACAATCTCAGATGAGTCTTGTTTCTTTCTTTACCTCCCCCAGTTTCTTAGCACGTTGTTCTGAAAGTTACCTAAACTTACATGCCAATTAGAAGGCACTTCTCTTCAACATTTCAAAACTGCTGATTGAAGAAACAGAAAGATTGCTATAAATATATTTTTAAAAGTCTGTGACAAGTGTTGGAAGATTTCCACTTCCTAATTTAAAAATATTCTTAGTACACAACTTTAACACCTAGAACAATGCCTATCACATTGTTGGTCTTAATAAATACCTGTTGTGGAGTGAATCTGGCGGCTGTCTCCTGTGCTTGCATGCATTCTACACCAGCCCCTATTACTGCATTCGTTTTGTTGCATAATAACCCCACATTCCTATGTTTGTCACCCTCATTAGGCTGCACATTCAGTTCATTTCTGTATCCAGAGGGCATAAGGAAGTGCTTGACAAATGGCAAACACTGAATAAGTATTTCTTGACCAAAGGACATAGAGACTGTGTATTTTCTTTGATCTTTTAGAATTTTGCCATAAGGCTTGAGCACTCTCCCAAGAGAGACAAAGAAAGACAAAGAGGGAAAGTGAGAAATCACACCCCAGGGAGGATGGCCACACCACAATCCCTTCTCTTCTATTCTCTTCTCAGGATTTTGGTCATGCACACACACACATGCCCAAAGCGATTTTCAGGCCACTAGGTCTAGGACTTGAATCGTGGTTGGCCTTAGGGGAGTCTAGCACCTTAAAAACCATGCACACCACCTGCTGGCCTCCATAGACGGTGTTCTTTCAGTAGCAGTGCTGACACAAAGTAGCTTTCCATGGCTCCTGGGTGCAGTCATTGCACTAGTGCCTCCAGAAACTTGCCATAACTTGTCTCTGAATCCCTAGATGCCTTAAACAGGGTACTTCTAGCATTGGATATGGATTTCAAAGACCAAATATTCCTAGGAGATGATAATAGTGTAGCATAATTCATAATACAATATGAATAATTAGCATCAGATCTTTTTTAGGAATGGATTGCAGTGGCTGAATTGGGGATGCTGAGAACTGTAGGAGGTTCTGTGCTAAGCCACTGTATGTTCAGAATGAGGAATAGGAAGGAGAAACTCCTAGTAAGTCTTAACCTTTGCTTATGTCTGTTTCTATAGAATTTAGCCTGAATAAAGTCTAGTGATGATGTATATAAGAGATATTGAATGACAAACAAAACTGTCATTCATTTCAGAAAGTAGTTTCATAGTCAATGTATCTGTCATGGTTAGCGTGAATGTATATAAAATGTACTGGTTTTCCTAATGCTGGTATAGATTCAGAGACCTATAATTTATTGCTTAACCATTTATGCTTGGTTCCTATATCTTTGCCTGTCTGTATTTTGGTAATGCTATTATTGATAAGGAGATAGAAAAAAAAATAAGGGGTTGAAATTAATTATCTATAGTACATGATTTAGCTGATAAAAGGTCTAATGATGGGACCAGCAGATGGCATAATGGCTATGTCACTAGACTCCCATGTACTTGACTGAGGTTCAAGTCCTGAACCTGGTGGCTTAAACTCACGTTGGGCATGTGTGCTTGCATACCCAAGATCCTGAGAGGAGAATGAGGACAAGGGATTGTGGTGTGGCCACCTCCCCGGGGGGGAGGGGGGGATTTCTCGCTTTCTGTCTCTCTGTCTCTTTCTCTGTCTTTCTGGCAAGCACACACACACTATAGCAAAAAACTTTCAAAAAAAAAAGTCTGATAATAAATTATGTTTATTGTTTAACATAGAAAATAGAAATTATCAATAAAATAGCATAGATTAAATATTATGAGTTTTTAAGTAGTAATTGAAATCAAACATTAGTATAATTATAGGTATAATGAATTTAGAAGTAATTAAAATATGTTTCTTAAGTTTTGAGGTTATGATATTGCACATAAGGCAAATTTTTGGACTAATAAGACATTAAGAAGTAATATCAAATAATTAAAAAATTATGTTCATGTATTCTTTATTTTTTGATTTATTTGGGGGGGTTCATGTATTCTTAAGATCTCATTGTTATCTGCATTTGAATAATTTTCTTCTATATAGCAATTCCAAGGATCAGCTATACTAATTTCAACAAGAAATGGTGAAAAACAAAACTTCATTGACTTTGTCCAATCTTCCAGAGGACTTGGAAACAAGATGGTACACGAAACTCTCCACTTAGGAATTGAGTTCTAGAGTTTAATCCAGCACTGTCATTGCTTACAGACTATAGACTTTTTATTTAATTGAATCCGAAAAATATTTACAGAAGGTTTTCTATACACCTTGCATAGTGCTGGACACAGAAAACAAAAAGATGAATGAGACACAGTCTCTCTTTTGTGCCTTATTGTTCGCCTTCATGAAGGATGTGAGCAATTTACATGGTGGAGAAGACAATCCAATCAAAAGGCACAGCAGGAACACAGTTATAAAGATTTCCAAGTGTCCTAATTTATTCCTCAGGGTTAGGATAAAATGAGTATTCCACTGTGAATGAAAGATAGCATACATTAGAAAAGATTGCATTGTAATGAAGAAAGATAGTATAAAGGGTCTTGAGAGCTATTCTAAAGATTTTGGATTTTAGCCATGCAAGCTCACCTAAATTTTAATATAGGTTTGTGAGACAGGAAGCATGACTTTTTTCTGATATATACTTAGTCATGTTCCATTTAATTTAAACAAGAAAAATTTTTATCAAAAAGTAAAGTTGAATCCATTACTGCTAATTAAAACAAAAATGATTCTGGACATTTGGGTTGGGACAGATTACAATAGGTCTTGGATGCCATGCTGAAGATTTTAGGCAGCCAATGGATAGTTCAAGCACAGCAATATCATGACCAGTTCAACAGCACTATGGTAAATGTGGGGGGATATTTAAAAGCATGAGTAATGTTTGGAGTCAAACACATTCACATTTCAATACCTGCATCAATACTTTCTAGATATGTATTTTGGAAGAGACACCAGTTCTTTAACTTTTGTAGCTCATCTGTGAAATTAATGTAATATCTGAGTTTATAAACAGTATCTAGTACACAGTAAGTGCTCACTAAACATGGTTATATTTTTAAATTATTCCCCCTGAAGAGGTAACCATGGGAACAAAGGGAACAAGTAGAAGAACCTTTTTTTCCCCTTTTTGTAATTTGCTAGGAGGCACATGCGTTCACCAGAGAGAGATAGATGAGGTGAGAAAGCACCCATCATGAGAGATGGTCACACCACAATCCCTTTTCCTTTATTTCTCCTTTCTGAATTTTAGGCATCACACACGAGTCCCATGGTTTTCAAGCTCCCATTCGGGGACTACAATCACATAGTCGGACATATAGATTCCAGCTGTCGTAACCACCTTGGCATTAGACTAGTGGAAGAATTTCTGTAGAAGTAGCATTAACATGATATGTTAGTAAAATGTATTTGACAGAGAAAAACATTCATTAAATGCGACCTATGTGTAAAGATATGTAATCTAACTTCCAGATTTGTCCAGATCTCAGGAGCTTTCTTAGATGTGGGACTTTCAGAGATAAATCTGAGAAAGTATATGATAACCAGAGGGAATTATCACCCTATATAAAAGGCTTTCTTTATGTAAGCCCTGTGAGAAAATATGATTATCCAATCTTTAGATGAAGAAATTGAAGTTCAAAGAGATGAGGTCACTTGCTCAAACAGCAGAAATTGGTATTTAAAGCTAGATTTTCCTGATCATAGAGAGGCAAAAATGCATTAATGCAGTAGTTCTATAGTCAAATTACCCGGGTCTAAATTCTGGTACAATCATTCACCAGGTTATATGACTTCAGAAATGTTATTTAACATCCATGGCTCAGGTTTTTCCTGTAAAATAAGGTTTTTAACAGTAGTGTATTTTCTGAAAAGTTGTTGTAAGAATTAAATCAGGTAGTATATGTAAGGAGTTTAAAATAGTACTTGGTATATGGTGAAAGAGCAAGTGTTATAGTTAACAGAAAAACTAGCTTTCTACTACCTAACTAGTAATCTACAAAATACAGCTTTAAGATGAGAGAGTATAAGGGACTCAGTTTTGCGCTTGAATCATCAGATGGGCACCAGATAAACATATCAAATAGGCAACTGAAAATAGAAATTTGGATCACCTATGATCAGCATGAAGTAGAGCTAGAGCTCATTTACCAGCTAATGGTTGAAGACATGGGAAGATGTTGGGTGGGGGGGTCCTCAAAGAAAAGGCATGTGGTGAGAAGATACTACTGCCACGACACCAAAGATGTCAGAAAAAAAGCATCAAATAGATGCTTTCAAGCATCTGGTCTGAGAAGACTGCTAAGTGTATTTCTAACAAGGGAGATAGAGTGAACTCCATGTGCATTATGCATGTTACAGAGCCCCCAGGGGATAAAGGAGGAGGGCTGCAATGAGGGCACCGTGGAGGGCAAGAGGCAATTGAACTTAGGTGGTTCTCTAAGGGCCTTAAGAAAATTCTAAACCAAATTTCAAATTCAAGAATCTGGAGGATTTTATGTTGAATAAAGTGAATTAGATAATAAAGTCTATGTACTTCTTTGATGATTGAGAAAGTACTTCAAAATATTGTGTGGTGTTTCAAGTTGATCTTTGAAACCACTTTTAGATAAGTTTAAAAGCTCTGGCTAATAAAGCATTTTCACTGATAGTGTTTTAAATAAGAGAAAGGTTAGTAAATGAAAGAGAACAGAAATGCAATGGAATAAAATCCCAGCGCATCATGATACTGCATGTACTTTCAAAAATATTCCTGATCTAAGCATTAATGCAAATAAGTCATTCACCAAGAACATTATATTACTTAACAATCCTTTGAGTTCACCATTTTTCATTTTTCTCATTAAAATGGACTACTTACTTGGCTTATTTTTAATTGAGCCTGAGTTTCTACCATTAAACTGCACGTAAAATCTTTCATCAGAAACACCAGGGATCTGGGAGGTGTCGAGAAATCAGCAAAAATACTGATAAAAAAATGTTAAAAATGGTAGAATGGGAGTGGCATCTTCAAATAGCCTTTATAGTGAGAGATTTTTCTTACACAGAGCATATCAATATGCTTTAGGAAAAATACTTGGGAAAATTAAGTTACTGTCTGAAACTGATATAGCCAGCTCATTAGCATAGAAGGAAGCAAGTTAGGCTAAGGAACCTTTCTGCCCCCACACCTGTGTTCCTGTTATATGCCTCCTCAGCAATACCACTGTGGGAGCTGCTCAACTGTTCAACTCAGGGTGTATGATTTAGGGATGAAATGACGCCAGTTGAATTTTACTGGCTGCAGAATTCATTTCAGAAAGCTCAAGACAGGGATTGGTGTGTGGGAGTTGAATGAAAGACTTCAAAATTAAAACTAATATTCCTCTAAAACTTTGAGAGGGAACCAACAATCAGAAGTGGCTTGGCACCCATCCATAATGGCTCTCTGTATTGGGAGTGATGCACATCATTGCTGAATCGAATCATGTGCCTGTAAAAGCTCTTAATTTTATAAGAAATAGAATTGCCCATAATCATTATGTTATTAATACATAAAAACAGATGAACATGAACCATAGATTAACCATTGCTTTTTAATTTAACACCCTGGAGAGACAAAGCTAGGTAATTATGCTTTATCACCGAACAGTAAGCACAGATTTGTCTTTCCTAGCTGTCTTTGTAGCAGCATGCAAAATCTTTAGCCAAGAGGTTCCTTATAACACCCTGTACATACTACAATATGATATGCTGTCCTTAGGTTGGAGATGATAGTTGTGTATTTATACTCTTCTAATTTGCAAAATCTTGCGTACAAAGATGACTCTGAACTGAAAGTCATGTGTGATTGTGTTTGTTGGGGGACATACAAGAAACATTCAGGACTACTTAGCACAGATGTTGGAAACGTTCTGTTTATCCTATTATATATAATCAGATTAGCCTTTCCTTTTGTGTTATAATTATTACACAAAATGGCAAGGTTCATTTGGCGAGGCATGGTTTTCTTTTAATGAGCTCACTTATGTAAATCCCTTGATTAAAGGAGAAATAAGAGAAATGGGAGCAATTAGTAGAACTTGGGCAGACAAAAAAACTAATTTGAATCAGCTAAAATTAGATAGAAGCTCAGGTGGTTTACTTTGAGCCTTACATCACCCCCATTTAGTCCCATGACTAACACCTCAGTTTGGGCTTTAATACTTCACACCAGAATTCCAATTTCAAAATGGATTTTTTCCCCTGACTTTCCTTTTCAATAATTCTTCTTATAAATAATTACTTGGGAAAATCTGCTTAAAACATTCCTGAGCATGTAATGCTTCTGCTCAAAAACGATCTGTGGCTCCCTACTAACATATGAATTATAAATATCTGGCAATTAGATCTATACATGATCACCTCAAATGTTTTTGAAGTTAAACACTAGCAACTAGAGAAAGCAGTTTTGGACAACCATATTTTGTTCGATCCAAATGGTTTTTGGTTTGTTTGTTCATTTTAAATTGCAAGTACTTACCTACATTTAAAAATAAGGGGAGTGGGATCAGCAGGTGGTGTGGTGGTTAAGGTGTTGTACACCCACATATCTGATCACAGTTCGAGTCCAGGACCTGAATTGCTTTCTCAGTTTCCCTTTCCCTTTCTCTCTTTCTCTCTCTCTCTGGTCAAATTAAAGAATAATAATAGGGGACTGGCAGGTGGCATGGTGGTTAAAGGTACTGGATTCCCATGTGGCTGACTACAGTTGGAGTCCTGGACCTAGCAGCTTGCTTTTTTGCTTTCTCCTTCTCTCTTGTTGTCTCTGTCTGGTCAAAAAAAAAGAAAAAAAGAAAAAGAAAAAAAAAGTAACACAGGGAATTAAATAAATAAATAAATCTTTGAAAAGGAATAATAATAAATAGTCTTTTAAAAAATAAAAATAAGAGAGTATCTCATTGGTACAAGCAAAGGCTAGCAAGATAAGAACCTATTCCCAAGGGACAACAGTCACATTATTGTGGGGAGGAGGATGGGTGCTGTTTCCGGCGGTTGGGATGCATACCCTCCGTTCTCTAGTTTGTCAGAACAGCACATATTTATTACCTTATACCTAGTCTACTTCGCTCGTCCACTTCACCAGCCTGTAAGACTTAGTCTGCAGCTCGTTTTCTATACTATGGTCCTATGAATACCTCTGCCTACAGTAAAGTGATCTAACCACTGTCTTCTTGCCATTTCATCCACTGTTGTCCACATAAAATGCCTTCTTTAATATATCACATCATTTTAACATCCTCTCCAACTTCCCCTGTTTCAGAAATATTCCTTAGTTCCTCCCACCCTCAAGGATATGCTTGCCTTGACATCTCATATTGCTTGTCTGTACAACCCTTTGGTATTTACCATTTGATTTTGAAAACAATTATCATTTCTTGTGTTCTATGTATCATTCATTTCCCAAAGTGTATTATACGCTACTTGAGTATATAGGACACTCACATTTATGTCTTTGAAAGTTTCGTGTACCTCCAACCAGTGCAATTAATGGGCATTAAATAAACTGAAAATTAAGTTATTCCAGATACTGTTTTTGTGTCTAGAAATATAAATAAAAACAAAAGGCAATCTTTTTCCATGTTAGTTTATAGTCTACCACAGGAAGACAGACATGTTGGACAATATACCATGAAAAATACTTGTAGATTTGTTTTCAAAATAAAATGAACATCAATTGTTAATGCTCACCTTCCAGTTACTCTTCTAACTGCGTTCCTATATTAACTCATGTAATCATCACATCCTTTCAGACAGGTTCTTAGGGTAACTGTGGGATTAATAATTCTCTTGGTGAAGGATGAAATCTCAGAAGAGCCGGCATGTAGAGCCCTTCTTGTGATAGCTAGGAGTTCATCTTACAGAGAAACGTAACGATGCCAGGGATAGAGTGAACAGTAGGATTAAGACATAGTGGGTGGAAAGCATGTGATGTGTTCAGGCCTGAGGGAGCAGCTTGGTGTGATTAGAGAATGGATGTGGTAGAACGAAATGAAATATTGTCTGTAGACAATGGACAACGCTGAAAGTTTATAAGGGTATGATGCGAGGTGATCAGATTCATTTGAGCAAGATTAACTTCTGCAAAGGTTTTGACGGTGTAGTAGGCTGTGTCACCAGAGAATGCAGTAGTCCAATTACAGTTACTGAGAATGTGAACCAGGGCAGTGAATTCAGATGTCAATCAGGAAACAAAGAGAGTTCGATTCTAAGAAACCTGGAAGATAGTAAGTCGTTGATGCCATTATCAGAAATGGGGAAGTCAGGAGGAGAAAACGTGATGCAGAAGGAGATTGGGAGTAGACTTTGTAAATACCTCTTAGGTGCCTTATCAGAATTTTTTTCCCCTTTTATACACAGTAGCTTAAATTGAACCTATCACTTCCAGAAGACTTTTAGTTCTTTTTTGGCATTGATTCTTAAAGGCTGTCAGACTCCTACCAATTAATTTTATTTTCTTATCAGAGCCATGTTGAGTGTTCTCCAAGTACTCAAGTGCATATGTTGATAATCTGGGAATCCCTGTTTTAATAGTTTCCATATCACAAGACTGAGAACATATTTATTTCATTTAATCTACTGTGAAACATGCTGCCAGTATCTCAAGAGAGACTTGTACCAGTTTTCTTCTTTCGAACCTCAGGGAGAAGAGGCTACCATTTCCTATTGTCTAACATTTTTATTAAATACTTTTAGAAGTCAAATGTCAGGCTGGTTTGGTGGGACAGGGGTAACTTGCTGCTCAAGCAAAACTGGGTTCATATGGAAAATCACTGGTTGGGTTCCTCAGTTGACTCCACACATCAGACAGGTGCATGCCCATGATTCTGGCTAATTGGGAAAACTAGAATTATACTGTATTATGAAGAGCCTGTTGGAGTGTCTCTTTCTCTCATGTTCTCTCTTTCACTTTCTCTCATGCTCATCAAAAAAACCTTTTTTAAAGAAAAGTCAAATGGGGACCAGCAAATGGCGTAATGGTTACATCAACTGCAGTTTGAGTCCCAGATCCAGGTATTTAAAATTCAAGCTAGGCACATGTGCGTACATGCCCAAAATCCTGAGAGGAGAATGTAGGAGAAAGGATTGTGGCCTTCTCTCTCTCTGTCTCTCCAGCAAGTGCACATTCCCTGTATCAAAAATCTCTCTTAAGGAACCAGCAGTTAGCATAATGGCTATGTCGCTGAACTCCCATGTAGTCGACTGCAGTTCGAGTTCCCGACCCAGCGGTTTAAACTCATGCCAGGCCCTTGTGCGTGTGTGCCCAAGATCCCGAGAGGAGAAAGGATGAGAAAGGATTGTGGCATGGCCTCTGCCCCCAGAGAGTGATTTCTCACTTTCTGTCTCTCTGTCTCTGTCTTTCTGGCGAGCACATGGGCCCTGTGGGGGAGGGGGGAAGACATAAAAAACAAACAAAAAAACCAAACCTCTCAAAAAAAAAATCTCCCTTAAAAAAAAAAAAAGTCAAATATCTAAAGTTTAATAATACATTCAGATTATATAAGGGGATTTTGTACACAAAAACATAACTATCTCTAGAATGTCATGAATTAAATAAATTAGGAATAAATTTTCTCAAAAAAATAACTCAGCTTATTGTTTTTATGGGCATATTTCACTATTTGGCCAGTTAAGGTTGCAATTTCATAGCAAAGAAACTAATTTTAACATCAAAGATAAGGCTTGCTCGTGTGTCTTTGTTTATTCCCTTGATCCATGTTTGTTCGGCACATGCTCTGAGATAAGCAAGTATTGCTTTGTGCTCTGGGAATGTAGATGTGAAACAGAGAGTTACTTGTGCTCCTGCAGTAGACAGCCTACTACTGGCAATAAATAAACAGAAAACTAGATTTTACAAGGGGTGTAAGTATGATATTGCAATAATATTTAAGATGATGATATCTTGCCTGGTTGTTTTTAAAATGGCAATAGAAATTTAATACAACTATCCTACTCCTTTTATTGAATAATTGTCTTTCTCTAGCAAACTGTAAGCTTATTAGCAGTCTCATGGATGAAAGTTTGACTTCAGATTGTGGGATAATTCCTTTATATTTGCAGCAATATCTAAAGTTCTCTTTAATTCTCACATGAAACCTCACAACATTTGGACACCAGTTCCAATGGCATAGTTCCACAATATGTCTGTTCTTTGGTTTTACTCATTTTTTAGCAGCTTTTCTTAGCACAGAGTGAAAGAGCAGCTGTCTTAAGAATGTTCTCTGGAGATAAAAACATGCTTCATATAGTCCACCTAATAATGCTGTCTTCTCTTAGCCTGCCTAATAATGCAGTCTTCAGTTCAACTTTACCAACTATAGCACCAACACTTTCATTTTCTATTTGTCATATTTTTAGAAGGCAACAAAGTTCAAAATACAACAAATACCACATACTGACAAAACACTACTAGAAAGGCCATTTTTAAACCAGACATCATTGAGTACATACAGTATGACTTTGTGTATTGGAGAATTACGTAACTGAACTAAAATAGACCCTGGGCTGGAAGGCCATGCCACTGTACAAAAGCCTGTCTCAGCTCTGGAGAGGACTTAGGGTCATAAAGCGTAAAGGCTAAATAGTAGAAACAAAACAAACAACACAAACAATTCATACTGGAGATAAATATGAAAACCAAACCCAAAAAATGAACATGGGCATTGAATTAAGCAGTGCCAAATTGTAATCTTGACTTTCCCATTGTGCCCTTGGATCGATCAAGCATCAAGTTCACTATGACACTCATAAATGACGTGAATATTAAGCCTAATATATGTATACATCTATATGTCAACATGTGATGAGACTTCAAATGTTTGCTACAAAACCATTAAGATCCATATATATGTAGGCTTTTTTTCTTTTTAAGAAAATAATTCTTTAATTTTAGTTATTATTATTTTAAAATTTCTATAGGGCATATGCCATCACCAGAGAGAGAGAGAGAGAGAGAGAGAGAGAGAGAGTTGGAAAGTGAGAAAGCAAGCCACCAGGACTGAAACTGCAGCTGACCGTGTGGGAGTACAGAGCCGTAACTGCATGCTTCGTGCTTACCCCACAAATGTTTTTCATAATACACATTTTTCAAAATTTTTTCAAGATACCCCTTTCATATGTAAGAATCTAACAAAGAAACTAACAAACACAGCAAATGATGGATAAACAGTTTGTCATCCCTCTTTCTGTGAGTGGTAAATTTGGTGAATATTAGACTCATCAGGGGGACTTAAAATACTTTTAACCCAACTCCACTAATCAGACTCACTAGGTCCAAAGCCTGAATATCAGTGATTTATTTCAAGCTTCACAGAATATCATAATGTGTAGTCAGACTGGAAATACTATTCTTTCTTTCTTTCTGTTTATAAGTAGCTTTTAGGGTACGTACAAAAAAAAAACTCTCACCAATTCTTGTGGCTTGAATGGAATTTGAATGAAAGAGAAGAGAGTAAACTTTCTCTGTTGTCCTGAGATTTAACACATCCTTTAACTTAGTGTTTCTCAAGCTGTAGATTTGAAACATCTACATCAAAGTAAATCATTCCTGGTTAAAAATGTAATATGTCAGGACCAGCTGTTAGTGTAATAGCTATGTCGCTGGACTCGCATGTAGTCAACCGCGGTTCGAGTGGCTTACCCGGTGGCTTAAATCATGCTGGGCACGTGTGCGTGCGTGCCCAAGATCCCAAGAGGAGAGTGGAGGAGAAGGAATTGCGGCGTGGCCATCCCCCCTGGGGGGTGATTTCTCGCTTTCTGTCTCTCTGTCTCTGTCTGTCTGGCGAGCACACACACCCTATAGCAAAAACCTCTCCAAAAAAAAAAAAAAAGTAAAAAAATGTAATGTGTTGAAGCCAGCAGGTGGTGTGGTAGTTATGGTACTGGACTCCCACGTGGCTGACTGTGGTTCTAGTCTTGGACTTAGTGGGTTGTTCTCTCACTCTCCTCCTCTCTCTTTGTCTCTCTGTAGTCAAATTAAAAAATAATAATAAAGTAATTTTTTAAAAAATTCAATATATTGAACTAGGCCCAAGGCCTCTGGAATCAGAACTTTTAAACATTTATTTATGTAATCAATGAAATTCAGAAAGAGAGAGACAGTCTGATACCCCCAATGAAATCTTCATGTTGAATCTATCCCCAATTTCAGCCAAGGTTACCAGGAGATTCAGGAACAGAAACTGAGGAACTTTGTCATGTGGGTTCAGTTACATTATCACTTTGGTGCCATCTAGCCCTATAAAGTCAGATTTTCAAGAGGAAAAATGCAGGGGTAGAAATCCAAATTTTTAGTGAGCATCATAGAGAATCTTATGTGAGGATCATCACTCAAAGTCAATGTGCTAACCAACTAATTTTTTTCTTCGTAAATTATTCTTAACCTGGAAAGACATCGGTTATGTACACATAAACATATTGTAGTTGCTACTTAGTAATTCATATTTGGAATATGCTACAGTTCAGTCAAATAATGAGAAAAAAGTAAAGACGAGCTTTGTTAGAGCTGGACGTCTAGCCATTAACAAAGCTTGATGATAATTATATTTCAGAACCCATTTACCATTTTGTTGGATCTAATTAATTACATCTGTCCAAAGCTATTTTTTTTCTTTTCTTCAAATAGGGCCAAAGAGTTTTGGGGGAGGAGGGTAAATGCTATAACAGATTTTATTTCTGGCTCAATGGGAGAGTCAGTGAACCCTTTACGTTTCTACTTCAATAATGCTTTTTCAGGAAAGTCTTTCACCTCTGTTTACATTCACCAAGGGAACTTGCTATAGGTTTTTTCCAGTGTCCAGTAAGCACCATTCTTTTTCTTTTTTTCTTTTTTTGGAGAGGTTTTTGCTATAGGGTGCTTTTGCTGGCCAGAAAGACGGACAGAGAGAGACAGAAAGCGAGAAATCTCCCGCCCCCCCAGGGGGGATGGCCACACAGCAATCCTTTCTCCTCCATTCTCCTCTCGGGATCCTGGGCACGCACGCACACATGTCTGGCATGAGTTTAAGCCACCGGGTCTGGGCCTGGAACCGCAGTCGACTATGTGGGAGTCCAGCGACATAGCCATTACACTAACTGCTGATCCCCAGCATCTACCGTTCTTTATTGTGATCCTTTGTTTAATCGTCTATACATTTTCTAATAGGCAAAATACATGTGTGAGTAGGCTCTTCATTTGTCTTGTTCACCATTGTCTTTCCAGTTTCCAGAGGGTTTCAAATTTACAGATGCATTCTGTGAGTTAATTATAAATGTCCCCCAGAAAAAGTTGAATGTGCTTGGAAATGTAGGCATAAAGTGAGAATGTTTTCCCTGCAGTAACTGACCTTGAAGCTTTTCTCCAGAAATACAACACCTACTCTTCAAAGAGACAAATTACAGCTACCCTATCTAACATTATGCACCCTCCCCACTGTGTCTACTACTGTACGGCTCAAGAGCAGAGGATGGTTGGCGTTAAACAAAACTGGAGCAGAAGTACCGTGAGCAAATCTAGCCATTAGAATTATCATAACGACCATACACATAACATTTCTGGGTGCCATACTTTTCATCTGCTGATGTGCTATGGCTTCTGTCACTTTATGTCACTGGTTTGAAGTCATTTGTAGCCAGTTTTATTTATTTCAATCCTTTCTTCTGGATGAAAATCCATAGTCCCGTAGTCTAACATATTTTTGTTTTGTTTAATTTTCACACATATTTAATATTCAACTGGCTAAGGAGCACACTCACCAGTGTGGACTTGAAAATCTAGGAAGTAACTATTTGACATTACCAATTTTGCCATATTTTATGGATAACATCCGTATTTATTGTTGATTTTCACATTTAACTCCCTATATGTACTTAAAAACATTTCTTCAGGTAGCCTTTTTTTCTGGAATAAATCTTATTCCCTACACACTTTTCAATGTAATATGAAAGTAACAAATGTCATATTTACTACCTGTTTCCAGAACATTAACAGAGAGAGTAAATGAGATTGAACCTAACAACAACCCTTTACCTATGAGATAGAAATGCTGTACTGATTTGATGACTTACTGTGTTTTATGATCCTTGGTTTACAATCCATTAGCTAATAGTGCAGCAAGTACACACTCATTTTTAAATTGAAGTGCATAGGGTGACAAATTTTATGCTGATTATTGTGTATATTTCTGGATCACTAAAAGTAGAAAAGTAATGGCTGAGTTTTTATCAATGTAAGTTTCTAATTTTGAAAAAATAAATGCTATGTAAGTGTATTTTAATATAACAACAAATGGCTCAGTGACATGTTTAGTGTTTAAGTATGTCTAGTTACCAGAAGGAAAAAAGAACATTTATACTCTATTTATAAAAATGATTGCCCTCGAAATTAAGAAAACTGGGAATGGCTCCATAGCTTCATAGTTAAGGGAGCTGGATCACAACTGCTCACTGCAATTTGAATCTTGGCCCCAGCAGCTTGAAAAATGTGCCAGGCATGTGTGCAAATATACTCAAAGTCCCAATAGTATATAGACATAGAGAAGAAAGGACTGTCATATGACACTCCTTATTGGAGGGTGCTTTCTTCCTCTCTCCTTCTCTCTATCTCATCAATGCATGGACCTTCTGGCAATTAAAGAAAGAAAAACAGACATTGAGAAAATTGACCTAGGCTACAATGCTATATCAATTCATTTTATTTTTCTAAGGACAGTTCTACAACATACAGAAGATGATCATAGCATCTTACTTCATTTTTTACCCCTGAAATTTTGAAAAACTCTTTTTGTTTGTTACCACATGGCAAACCATTCATTCCAACCTCAAAAGTATCATTCAAATGTGACAATAACCACCTGTATCCCCCTCAGTTATCACTAAAATAAGATACAGATTTAGCTCCATAATCTTCCCTCATAATTAAATCTCTTCCGTTGTTTAATCATTGTAATGGTACCTTCAATTTGTCTGCTGAGAAACAGTGGAGAGAATATTGATGTATTATTTCCTCATTGTCTTACTCCTAAAATGTAAAAATAGAAGGTAGCAGCATGGCTGTGTACAGTATATATGTACTTTAGTGAAGCATCTGGTGTTTAGAGTTGTTTTGAGCCTTCAGTTGCTCCCACATTAATAACTAAAGTATCCAGAATTTTGGAATAGAATTAATAATGTGGAGATTGCAATCTTAATTAAAAGACATAGTAAAAATAAATTTAATGCAAAATATATATTTTACATATCATTGTGGAATTATTTATTCAATAATTAAAAGTGAGTCATACAACTTTTGTATGTTTTAAAAATTATTTTATTGAGTATATTAAGTATGCTAAAATTTTAAAGAAAAAGAAGACAAATTAAAGCTATATTTAGAACTTGTATGGATGTACACCTTGAATAGGTTCTCTGATTTCCAAAAAAAAAAAAAAAAATCAGGTGGATTTATTATATGAAACGATATTTACAGATTATAGATACATATAGAACAGGTTGTTTATATATATATGATTTTTTTTTTTACTTCCCAACATGAAAATACAGTTAGTTCAAGGAAAACTAAATACACTGTATCTTGTTATTTCAATCCATAAACAGAACCTTATCCATAAAATGGAAGATACTTTATTTATGGGAAGGAATAAGTGAGAGAATATACAAGCCAGAGCTAGTTTTCCCCTAGAATTGGACAGTAACTTTGAATCAACACTTCTTAAAATATTTCCAATAGATGTTGGCCTTGGGTTTTTGAGTATGATGTTATGTGGAACCTCAACTTTTAAAAGAATATTGCAACAGTATTACAGTTATTATTATTCTTTTGGAGAGGTTTTTGCTATAGGATGTGTGCACTCTCCAGAAAGACAGAGAGAGAGAGACAGAGAGACAGAAAGCAAGAAATCACACCCCCCCCCAGGGGATGGCCATGTCACAATCCCTTCTCCTCTATTCTCCTCTCAGGATCTTGGGTACAAATGCACATGCGCCCGGAGTGAGTTTAAGCCACCAGGTCCGGGACTCGAACCACGATCGACTACATGGGAGTCCAGCGACATAGTCATTACACTAACTGCTGGTTCCAGTATTACAGTTATTAAAGGGATATATGTTTTTGTGGTAAGAATAATAAAGATACTCGCCGTTGTTTAGGCCAGATGCATTTATTTATTTATTTATTTATTTATTTAGAGATTTTTGTTACAGGGATGTGAGCTCCCCAGAGAGACAGAGAGATAGAAAGTGAGAAATCACCCCCCAGGGGTGATAAGGCCATGCCACAATCCCTTCTCCATTCTCCTCTCAGGATTTTGGGCACACATGCATATACACATGCTCAATGTGAGTTTTAAACCTCCAGATCTGGGACTCAAACCCTGTTCACTTATGTGGGAGTCCAGTGACATAACCATTATGCTATCTGCTGGTCCCAAATCAGCTGCTTTTAATTATGACATCTCGATGAAGTTAGATAGACCTGGTTCAAATCAGAGTTCCACCATGTATTAAGAACATGATAATGTCTAGTTATATAATCTCTAAGCTTGTTTCTTTGTCTTCAAATTGGAGAAATGAATATCACTTCACTAATTTGTTGTGAAGATGAAGTAAATTAAGCTGCACACTACCCATATGACATCATCACTACCACCATCGTCATCAGATTATGTTGCAATGACCCTTTGAAAACACATCAGGCATATTTTCATGCTAGACTATTGGAAAGTAACCAAGAGGGCAAAATGAAGCTTGTCTAGTTTATCTCTATATAAGCACAGTAAATTTACCTTGTAAGGTATCAGAAAAATGTCAAATTGCTTTTTATGTATTATGCAGTCCTTAAAGTGACAGATCAGAACTAAATAAGGTAAGTTAAACAGCAAATATAGCACGTAGATGATTACAGGGATAAGTGTGAGGAAAAACAAGCTACACAAAAGAAGACAGTTTGCATGGTGTGAAGTAATAATCCGTGGTTCACCATGAACCATCATTCCACAGTGTGGCTAGGCTGGCATTAAATAATCACACGTTAAATTAAAGCTTCTTTAAGGTGTTATTTGGATGCAGAACTTAGTGTAATGTTATTTAAATTATTCAATCTGGGGAAAACAGATATAGGAAATTAAAAAAAAAAATCAAAAAGAATACCAAAGTTGATGAGTGTACAGAACAAAGCCTGTGAGAAATTATTCAACGTGAAGAATACAGGACAGAGCTGGGATGAAATCATCTGCAGGAGTATGAAGGCCAGGGGAAAAGTAGCAGGATTCTTTCTTCCTCCATTGTCATTTCATCTCTCATTTCCTGTTCAAATTTGGTGAAAATTGTATCTTTATATTCATTGTGATTTCTAAATAGCAATACTTGTTCCCAAAAGATATTGAAAATTATGCTTTTTTTTCTTTTTCTTTCTTTCTTTTTTCTTTTTAAAGGAGCAATCCAATGGTAATGAACCCAAATTCTCCAGGATGCAATTTTTGGAATTTTCTAGTCATGTGGACTCAGGACAAGCATGAGGTCAAAAAGAATAATTTCAAAATCCCAAGTCAGTTACCAAAGAGCCATAGAATTTAATTTCTCATATTCATAAAAGAAAGATATGAATAGACTATTGGGATGAGTACATGATTAATATGCAAGAAGCTCTTAGGGCAGAGCCTGGCTCTCAAAGCATTTGGGATGTGTTTTCAGCAACGGGGTTAATTCAATAGGGCCGACCCATGGGATGGGCAGAAGCATGAGCTGGAACGCTAAAGCTAGAATGAGCGATGAAGTCACTTCATCTCAGAGTGTCATTCTGCAGGTGGAGAGACTGAACCTCAGAGAGGTAGAAGTCTAGGAGAAGGGAAGGGATAAGAAAAGGAAGGGGAAGGGAGAAAAATGGCAGAACTTGGGCTACTGGCCTAGGGATTATATCTCAGTCGTTTCACAGTTCTCTTCATTCTGTAAACTGCAGAGTTTAGACAGTGTTGGAGTGGCAACAAAAGGACACAAGAAAGGCAGGGTGGGTCTAAAAATCTCACATAGATTTAGGAAAAAGCATTGAAATGAAATGATTAGAATTAGGGTATCCAGAGAAAATATAAATTAGGGGAGGGACTCAAGTGAATGAAACATGAGAGAAACATTTAAATGACCTGTTTTTATAAGGCTAAATCCAGTAGGCAATGAAAGTTAATACAGAATCTGCAAAAAGCACAATGCTATTTGAGGTCATTGAGACTCCCTGGCCAATACCACAGTACCTTTGTTCCACTGAAATACTGGAGAGGATGACAATAATAATTATTATTTCTATTCATGTGAATGTATGTATTATATGTATTATATATTTTGATCATTGTTATTACTAAAACAATATAATATTTCATAACCCATGACCTCAATTATTCTCCTCAATGAATTCAGAAATGATTGTGGGTTAAAGATGCTTCAAATTAATCCTACCCTGGAGATACCTAATTACAGTTGTCTGACCAAATCCCTCCATTTTCTAGGTGTTGCCAGAAAACTGATGTCCACAATGAGATTTTCTTTCTTAAAATGCAGAATTGAATCAACAGATAAAAGCATACTGTGGACAAATATATATTGCTAACTGCTGAAGAAATTAATGGGGAGTAAGACAAGGTCTTTGACTCTTCTTTCCAGGAGCTTATTATTTAGTGAGTAATAAAGACTCAAAAAGGCAACACGATGCATCCTTGGGCAGGATCGTGAATGTGTGATCTGCACTGTCATAAAGTGTCCTATACCGAGAAGAGTGTTTTACTTGGTTAAATGCTGTGCTGTCAGCCTCTTGAAATTCTCAATCATTTTTGAAGAAAGAATCTCTCATTTGAATTTGGAACCAGGCCCCAACAAATTATATAATCAGTACTGAAAACTCCCTTAAGTACTAAGTAGGATAAGAACAGCCTGCAGTGGGAACACTTAAGATGAAAATGCAATCCAGTCTCTGATGGAGCGGGCTGCCAGAGAAGTCTTCTCCCAGGAAACCATGACAAACTCCTGCTGATGAGATTTTCTTTCTTAAAATGCAGAATTGAATCAACAGATAAAAGCATACTGTGGACAAATATATATTGCTAACTGCTGAAGAAATTAATGGGGAGTAAGACAAGGTCTTTGACTCTTCTTTCCAGGAGCTTATTATTTAGTGAGTAATAAAGACTCAAAAAGGCAACACGATGCATCCTTGGGCAGGATCATGAATGTGTGATCTGCACTGTCATAAAGTGTCCTATACCGAGAAGAGTGTTTTACTTGGTTAAATGCTGTGCTGTCAGCCTCTTGAAATTCTCAATCATTTTTGAAGAAAGAATCTCTCATTTGAATTTGGAACCAGGCCCCAACAAATTATATAATCAGTACTGAAAACTCCCTTAAGTACTAAGTAGGATAAGAACAGCCTGCAGTGGGAACACTTAAGATGAAAATGCAATCCAGTCTCTGATGGAGCGGGCTGCCAGAGAAGGCTTCTCCCAGGAAACCATGACAAACGCCTGCTGAAATGCTGATAGAAACTAGTCAAGTGGAAGAGAGAACAGGAGAGTTACAGGGAGAAGGAAAGTTTATGCAGTCTCTTGTGATGAGCAAAAGCATAGAGAAATCAGTTTTTTCGGGTACTTGAATGTTAGACTGAAAGGTGAGGAAAAGTAACAAATGGGAATGAGCCTAGATCATTAAGGACCGTGATAAGTCATGATATAAATACCTATTTTATTCTGAAAGGATTGCAGTCATTGAATTATTTTAGGTAGTGGAGTGAGTTTATCAAATGTCTGCTTTTACTCTTAGTTGCTCTGTAAAAAAATCAATGGAGGAAGTGTTCTCATTAATCTAAGCAAGGAAAGATCACTTGATCCAAGAGTCTGACAGGAGAGTTTAGAATTGAGATCATGTGCTTTTTGCAGACTTTCTGAAGGAAGGATTAGAGATTCAGGAATAATGACCATGTTTTCAATTGAAAACATGAATGAATGTTCATGATATTTACTGAAATAACAACTATAAACATGTATCAGGCTTATGTAGAAGATCATGGTTTGCATGTTAGAAATGCTCAATTCAAATAGTCTATATCGTGCTCAAATTGAGAGGCCCAAGGCAGATTGATAATGAATTCTGGAGCACAGAAATCATTTAGATTGAAGATGGAGTTTGGGGAGGAAAGAGAAACCATGTGAGTGGAGAAGTTCATTTATAGCACCTAAAAACAAAACGCACATTGAAAGCTACCAAATTCATGAATACAATTGTTCAAAGAACACAGTGATGAAGAGTGTCAAATGCTGCTACTATAATCAAGTTAGTCAAGTACTTAAATGGGCCTTGGTTTATCTAGAGTCAGTATCACACAATACAGACATTAACTACCCCTCTATTTGCTTTGATTTCCTAAAAGTATAGGAATCTTTCAGGGATGAAATCATGCCTATTTTATGGTAGACCTCAAGATATCTAACAAAATGCCTTGGAACATGTGTGTGTGTGTGTAGGAGGGAGGGCCTTGATTCCTTGGTTAATTTTCTTTTCTTGTATCTTGAGCAGAAGAGGAATGCTGTTTCCATTGGTCATGGGGACAGGTTATTCTATAATCATTACAACACAACCCTGTGAATTCCAGGGCTCAGAGGAAAACTAGAAACTCTTTTAAGTTACCTTACTGTCATCTATGAATTTTCATTATAAAAGTACATTTCCTTCCTTAGACCAGTCTGTGACCTGGTGATTAGGTGGTTGGATCCTTCTTGACCAACTGTGCAGTTCAAGTCCTGGACTTGGTGGATTGAGAAACACCTCTGGCTTGTGTGGGTGTATGCCCAAAATTCTAAAAGGAGGGATAAATGGAGGAGAAGGGATTGTAGTGTGACCATGCACCTTGGGAGTTGCTTTCTTCCTTTTTCTCTCTCTCTCTCTCCTCTGTTTCTGGTAAGTACACACACACCCTGGCAAATTAAAAAAGAAAGAACCGATAGAGAGAAAGTAAGTGTATTTCCTCCCAAAATAGCCTTTCCCAACTAACTGGTATTTTTTGGCTGATATCTAATATGTGTAAAAATGGAACAGGCTAGTGAATGCTTACTAGAACTTCTATTAGATAAAGGCAGCAATAGAAAAGTCCTTTCAGCAATAACTTACTACTCTCTTCCTTGACTCATTAGTCCATTAGCCCCTCCCCCCCAATTAATTGCAGGAGTCAGTTCTTCAAGTCTATTCAGTGTGCCATTCTTAGAAATGTCTCAACATCAACAAATTTTTGACTTCTCCTTGAAGAACTTAAATCACATTCACTCTTAGGATGTATCTTTTGTCCCACTCTATGTCTTATGCTATCCTGATAGTGAACCTCACAGAAAAACTTCTGGGATGAGAGGAGGCACTCTGGAAAAACAGGGAGTAAGAATACACCATTTCATTTTCTGCAGTGGAAGCCAATTGATAACAAACTTGGGCTGAAACTTCTATAAAGTAATTATTCACTTATTTGATAGAAAAAATCTTGGCTCTAGCACAGCAGGTGGCATATTTGTGGAGGAACTGGACACTCACATGGCCTATCACATCTTGAGTTCCAAAATCCCAGGAGGAGAATGTAGAAGGGATTAAGGCATGGCCATTCTTTCTGAGGGGTGATTTCTCATTTTCCTTCTCACTGTCTGGCAAGTTTACATACCCTATGGCAAAAAACTTAAAAATTTTGTCTTTAGCATTTACTGTTTCATACCACAATTTGATACTAATTAATGTCTGGGATTGTTACTAGAATTAGAATGAAGCCAGTTTTAGCCTCAAAAATAAGTAGAAGTTTGGTGAAGCTAATAGCAAAATCCTTAGTTATTTTTGTCTTCTACCAGTTCTGTACCACTTCAGCCTGGTGTAGTACTTAGTTTATTTATGGTTGAATCCAATGTTGCCTGATCCTTTTCCATAAAAATTGGTTGTAAAATTGAAATAGAAACTAATTTTGAAAAAAATAAGTCTCTCATGACTAATTTATTTATATTTTCAATTATTTATATATATATATGTGTGTGTGTATGTGTGTGTAATATATATATACACACACACATATAGTTTTCTATATTTGGCTTATTTCCCCTGTAAAAATACAATTAACTTGAACATATGGGACACTTGTACCTCAGCATGGACTAAAAAATTCAAAGGGACAAAATTAATTGGAATACCAAGAAACAGCAGGTTTATACAAGCATAGTAAAATTCAATATAATCATTTTATCCTAATTTATGTTCTAAACATTTGAAAGATGAAGATGACTGTAAAAACAGTTGGTATTCAGACCTTAGCCTTCAAGCTATGTTTTGAAATTCATTGATAAAGCAATTCTTTTGAAACATAAATCAAATGGGTAAAATAGGGAAAAATGTAGCTAAATAATAATGGCAAAAATTTTATTTTTCCTTTTGTATTTCTATGTTTATATCATGAAAAACTTACAGTCTTTTAAAAATTAAAGTCTTCTGAATGTTTACAAGAATAGGTAATGCTTTTGATATGTCCATATTTTATATTTACTGTGGCTATCAGAAATCTTATAAAAAATTTACATTTCAATCAGTCTTTTTATACTGGAGACAGGATGGTATTTTCATAATAAATTTTCAGAGCTAGTTGAAAAATGTCAGCTGACTGGTGTTTATTCTACTACTAAAATAGACTTTTATGAGGTAAAAAATCTCGGCTGGTTTAAAATCTAAATGTGTATGAATGAACTTTTATCAAGGAAGTTTTCTAAGTTATTATGGAAAACACTACATCTGCAGTACTTTTATTTTTTAATTGCTAGAGAGCAGGTGCACTTGCCAGAGAGAAAGCAAAGACTCAGAGAGAGAGAGAGAGAGAGAGAGAGGGAGAGAGAATGTACCCCCCAGGGGGATAATCCTAAATCATAATCCCTTCTCCTCCATCCTTTCCTCCTGTAGGGACTTTGTGCACACACACACAGCATGCTTTTAAGCAGCCAGGTCCAGGATTTTAACCACATGGTAATCTATGTGGGACCCAACTCTCTCAACTACCAGGCCATGGAGCCAAGCCTCCAGTATTAATTGGACTCAATCATAAAATAAACAAAAAGAAAGTAACCTCTCATTATAAATCTGGGTTTTAAAGATCTTGAGCTGTTTAACGTTATTGTAAGTTCTGTTCTCTAAATACTTTTTCTTATACACATGTAACACAAGTGATAGCGATGCATACCAAAAGTGATAGTTAGTTACACACCTAAAGATGCACATCATGTATCGTATTGACTTAGATTGTTTTCAGCCTTATCTACGTATGTGAACTGGTATGTCTTGTTTTATATAGCTGTGGCATTAAGTGAACACAGGATAGTTTCCTGAAAAAGACTGACCTGAATTTGAATCCTCGGTCTGCCTCTTACTAGGTAGTCTATCTTGGATAAACTATCTATCCTGAATTTTCCTTTTGTATAAAAGAGAATAATACCTCCTTGGTTAGATTGTATTGTCACTAGAAGTGATGAAATACGCAAAATGTCAAGAATAGTGATTAGGGGAACCAGCAGTTAGCGTAATGGCTATGTCACTGGACTCCCACATAGTCGACAGCAGTTCGCGTCCTGGACCCGGTGACTTAAAACTCATGCTGGGTGCGTGTGCGTGCATGCCCAAGATCCTGAGAGGAGAATGGAGGAGAAGGGATTGCGGTGTGACCATCCCCTCTGGGGGGTAATTTCTCGCTTTCTGTCTCTCTGTCTCTGTCTGTCTGGCAAGCGCACATGCCCTATAGCGAAAAAAAAAATCTCTCCAAAAAAAAAAGAATAGTGATTAGCACCTTGATGAATTTTATCTATATATGTTAGTATTGCTCCAAAGAGCAAGACAAGACAATTGTAGATAATGGTAGCAGGAATCAGTATTTCTAACACTTGCAGCTCTGCCAGATTATTCCTTAGGGTATCGTTAAGTTACAAAGATGGTGAGACAGCACCTTAAAGCATCTACAATGGATTCTGATTCTATCATGTTATTGTGAGAACTGAAATTAAGGAACAAGGAAATAATCAATAGGCTAGACACAACCTTGAAATGCATGTGCAGTGAATTAAAGTTTGGGTAAAAAAGATGGTAGAGTAGTAATTTCTTTATTGTTCAATAGGTTCATATCTTATTATTACCTACCCATTCCAGGTAAAAGAAAGAGAGGTACTGATAGCAATTTTTCTTTCTTTGGCATTTCAATCAAAACATTTGTTAATCTATCTATCTATAGACATAATTAATATCTATTTAATGGTTCTAGAAAAGATAAATTTTAAAACATGCAGTATATTGAAGTGGATGATACTGATTTTCAAAATTACATTATATGGGAGAAATCTTCATTGTGCTATGCACCAAATATTTAAATCTCCATGAATTATGTGATTTCTCTGTGTTTATTTCTTCAATTAAAATGAGCTATATACTTTCATTTCCATCATTATTATGAGGATTAAATAATAACTTCTAACCTTGGGTTCCTTGAGTTCAAATTTCTGTAGCACTATTTTATTTTTATTCTATTTTTGAAAATTTGCTTAACATCTACCTGTTAGGACTTTTTGTTTAAATTTTTATTTCATTTTCTTTATTATTATTAATTTTATTTTTAATATACTATAGGGCATGCAAGGCCCATGTGTGTGTGTGCCCAAGATACCAAAAGGAGAATGGAGGAGAAGGGATTGCGGCATGGCCATCCCCTCGGGGGGTGATTTTTCGCTTTCCATCTCCCTGTCTCTTTCTGTGTTTCTGGCAAGTGCATGTGCCCTATAGCAAAAAAAAAAAAACCGCCCTCTATAAAAATAAAAAAAAAAAAAAAAAAAAAAAAAAAAAAAAAAAAAAAAAAAGAGAGAGAGAGAGAGAAAGTCACCATGTCCAGGACTTGAACCGTGGTTGGCCATGTGAAGTCCAGGACCATGCCATCCAGTGGTCCCCCATTTAGGTTTTTTAAACTATAAAACGGAGATATTTATAGGGCCAGCTAGTGGCATGGTAGTTAAGTCAGCTGAATGTCATATGGCTGAATGCACAGTTCAATTCCCAGGCCTAGCAGCCTGAAAGTCATGTTGGAAATGTGTGCTTGCTCAAATTCCTGAAAGGAGAGATAAATGGAGGACAAGGGTTTGAGACATGATCACTCACCATGGGTGTGTGGGATGAACATCTGTGAGCTAACTTCTTCCTCTTTCTCTCTTGCTTTCTGGTGAATTCATTGCTCTCTGGCAATTTTTTAAAACAGAGATATTAATAGTACATGGCTTGTTAGAGTTGTTGTAAGAATCATTAATAGAATGTGGTTGTTAGGGTTGTTGTTAAAATTAAATGTGTAAATACTTACAGGGTACTTAGACCAGTATTTGAAACATATTTAGTGCACAGTAGCTACTAACTATTATTGATGTAAACACCTGGAGAGATCATAGCCTAATTATCTCTAATCTATATATGAGAATACCTAGGCATGTGTGTACATGTGCTTATATACTCATATAATTTTGAATTAAAACATTTGTGCCAGAAAGAAAATTGACAGGAGAAAATATAGAATTCCTAAATTATGTTTGCATCACAGTATTTTTATAAGGTGCCAAATAGTACCAAGTGAGTACCTTCTAAAAATGTCTAAATTCCTGAATCATTTCCTGACTATGGTTTAACTTTGAACCATAAACTGTAATTATACCAGGTCAGTTTAAAAAACAGAGGTCTTACTATTGAAGTTTAATTGGAAAATGGATAATTCCACAGTGTCATCTACTCTACAGAAATGGTAAAATGCTTTACATGAAAAAAGACACTTCTGGGTCTATACCTCAAGGGAAGAAATAAAATTGCATATTGAAGAATGACATAGAGACACCGAACAGGAAAAGCATGTTCACAAGTGTAGATCTTTTATTCCTATGCCTTAACACACACACACAACATACAAGTGCCAACATCTGTGAGCTATCACAAATTATAAAAGTGCAAAATAATGGAATTTTTTTTCTGGTAAAAACGTTAAGATGAAGACATGGGTATGTAGCATATTAAACAATAATGGAGTAGTCTTCCTTTCTCAAAATTTTGGAACCATTCATTCATCTTTCAGATCAGGATATTTGGATTGTATGATTAAGACTTATGTATTTATTAGGATAATGATTGTAAAATCAGATTTGCATTAAAAGTGAAAAAAAAAAAACTTGTGAATTTGATCTAGATGATTTTCAATTTGGTGTACGGTGTTATCCACCTAGAGCATCTCAGATTTTGACATAACAGGACTACAGTTTAGGACTGAGTTTTGTTTTGTTATTTTTCCCCATTTGCCCATAACATATTAGATCAAAATGAACACTGGAACACCTAGAATTGTTACTATATTTAATCAAATGCAGAGTGAAGGTTTTTGTATTATTATTATTATTTTTATTTTTGCAGAGGCTTTTGCTATAGGGCATGTGCGCTCGCCAGAAAGACACAGAGAGACAGAGAGCTAGAAAGCGAGAAGTCACCCCCCAGGAGGGATGGCCACACCGCAATCCCTTCTCCTCCATTCTCCTCTCGGGATCTTGGGCACGCATGCACATGCGCCCGGCGTGAGTTTAAGCTACCAAGTCCGGGACTCGAACCGTAGTCGACAACATGGGAGTCCAGTGACATAGCCATTACTCTAACCGCTGGTCCCAGTGTTTTGTACCAAGTCCGGGACTCGAACCGTAGTTGACAACATGGGAGTCCAGTGACATAGCCATTACTCTAACCGCTGGTCCCAGTGTTTTGTATTTTTAAAAATCGTATTTTTTCAATATAGGGAAGATATGAATTCTTTGTCTGAGATAATGGCAGAAACCCCTTTCTCTCCACATTCAGAGAGAAGCAGTACAGTAGATCACCTGTTAATCTTGATAGTAGTTGCCATCACTAACAATTATCATAGACATTTATAAAAACCTATTACTAAAAATATCCTATTAAATGGCTGTGATAATATTTTGTATTGTAGATCATTGTTAGAACTAGTAATAAAATATATATTTATAGTATACAGCAATCTCTGGGACATAGAGATAGCCTTCATTGTATATAATTAGGCATAATTGTTAGAAGTGGACTGAGTCAAACAATCACACTACTATAAGACATAAGGCCTGTATTTATTCTATCAATTAAAATGGAATATAATAAATTTTGAGAGTTATGTCTCCTTATTTTTAAAACACTTCATATAACAGTTCAGAGAATTATGAATCTGATGTGAAATGTAAAAATATATACTAGTGATTTACTTCTTTACTCTAGCTGTAACTGAATTATTCAAAATTTTTTTCCATATGGAAACATGTGATACTTCTCTGAGAAATTAGATACAGTAGACACTCTTACTTGACCCATTTTATGGTAAAATTCCTCTCTGTCGATTGATAGAACTAGAAAGCAAACTATGCACAAACTATGAGATACAAGCTATAGATGTTTTTTGAAAAGGAGACAATGAAAGACAATAGAAAAAGTTCCTAGTCCTAAGCTAAATTAGAAACCTTATTAGGCAAACCCCGTGAAGTTTCAAGACCTAGAAATAATTCTCTTTGGCTCTTGGCTTTGCCATCTAGGTCTGTGTCTCTGCCATACGAGTCAGTCTCCTCTTTTCCTTGAAGTGTAGTGTATATTTCCAGCTCAGTAATTCCATGAGACTTTCTACTCCCTGTATAATTTGGGAAGTCTCATTGTCTCACAGTTTTATTTTCATTTGTCCTGTCCTTGACCCTTTTGATTGAAGCTGGCAGTGTTTCTGCTGATACAACATCTTCAAGAATCTTGTAGGTCTCCCATGTATATTACAGAGATTCACTCCATTAGAGAAGAGGCGCCATCAAAGAGCTTTTCAGAATAATCCTATGCTCTTTCTGGCTTCTGCTGAAATGGTTGATAATTCATCAACCAAATGCCTAATCTCTTTAGAGCCTTTCTGTTCTTGAAGACTCTGCAGCTTTTGTCCATTCAGTGCACTAACAAAGGTTCTTGAGCTTTGGCTTTCTATTCTAAAGTGCACTTTCCTACCATGTTATTTCCTAATTATGTCTTTTACAATCAGTATGAACTGATAATTAACCAAATCTTAAATAAAACTGCTGCACAGAGGTGCTGGACACTCCTACATGGACAACCATGGTTCCAGTCCCAGACCTGGTGGCTTGTTTTCTCACTTTCTCTCTCTCTCTCTGTGTGTCTCTCTCTGGTAAAATTAAAATAAATGAAAAAAATGTCTTTTACAATCAGTATGAACTGATAATTAACCAAATCTTAAATAAAACTGCTGCACAGAGGTGCTGGACACTCCTACATGGACAACCATGGTTCCAGTCCCAGACCTGGTGGCTTGTTTTCTCACTTTCTCTCTCTCTCTCTGTGTGTCTCTCTCTGGTAAAATTAAAATAAATGAAAAAATAAATAAAATTAAATAAATAATTCTTTTTTAAAAACAAAACAAAACAAAACTGCTGCACAGTTCTGCTATGGATAAATATGTCCCCGAAGTTTGTGTGTTGGAAATAAATTCCCAAATTTATATTTTAATGGTATTCAGAGGTAAGATCTTTGGGAGGTAAATAGGATTAGATGAGATTATGAATGTGGGGCTTCCATAATGAGATAAGTGGTTTTAGAAGAAAAGGTCCTTGAGCTTGCAGGCTCTCTGTCTCTAGCCTGTGTGATGTCTTCCATCCTCTATGACACGTCAAGAAGGCCCTCACCAGGTACAAGTCCCTTGAGCTTAGACAACTCAGCCTTCATAGCTATAAACAATCAAATTATTTTCTTTACAAATATATCCAGTCTGCAGTATTGTGTTATAGCAACAGAATACCAATTAAGACATGTCCTTTCCTCAAATTTTCTCTTTTATTACTTGCATTTTATTATAAATGGCAAGAAACTAGGCACACCTTTAACACTTTCATTAAAAACCTCAGGTCGATATTCAAGTCTATTGCTTACAAGTTCTGTTTCTCTATAACTGGAGAACACAATTCAGGTAAGATTCCTTCTATCATATAAAAAGGATCCCCTTTCCTCTAGTTTTCAAAAGTGTGTTCCTGATTTCCTCACGAGCACTCTGTGCATTTAACATTGTATTTCTACAACAGTCTGTTTATGATGCTTTAGGTGTTCTCTAAAATGATACAAATGTTCTCTTCTATACTTCTCACTTCTTCAGAGTCTTCACAAGCAGTACCTTTAACATGCATATTTCTCCTAACAATCTGTTCAAGGAAACTGGCTTTCTCTATAATGTTCCTAAAAATTTGTCCAACCAATATGCACCAAACGCTTAATCTGTATGCAAAATAGAAGGGGAAAGACATTGGAAAGCCAAGTTTATCATTATTTACATAATACATCTTAAGTAAGAAAGAGATTTTTATATACAAAAAACTCTCAACTTCATATTTAAATCCATCTAACAGTATCTGAGGACACAGATAAGCAGTTCTTCTGTTCCATGTCCCGTTAAATACATTATTTAATCAACCAAGTTGTGTAAGAAGATGCTTCTGTCCCAAAACACCTAAAAAGTTGTCTTCAAATATGCTTTTAAAAAGTATGCATGTACTTGAAGTTTCCTCATCATCTTGTTTGTTTTCTGACACTGGAACCACGCCTGGTGAAGGTTGTGAGAAAGTTTTACACTTGTTCAACAGATGTATATTTTGTAAATAGGAATTTTTATTAAACCTTAACTGAAATAGAACTACATTTATGGAATATTCAGTTATTTTTCTCATACTTCTTTTAGTTTCTGAATGTCAGGTCAATTGTTACTATTACATATCAACAGGATAATTAGAAGACCAATTGCTTAGTGCCGTCCTAGAAATCCTGTTTGCTATCTGCTTTGATTTTCCTGACATCCTCTTCTCTGATTTTTCTGAAACTGTTCTTCTAACAGATTAAATAATGTGTATAAGAAATGATAGTTAACGAAAACATGGGCTAAAGAGATTGCAGAAACTATTGCATTTTCCCTTTCATCTCAACCCAATCTTTCTCCATTCTAGACCATCAGTGTCTCCATTTTCTTCCAGGGAATTATATACCCAGACTAAACGGAATACTCAGTGTTATCAAGACACCAAATTGAACACACATTTTTTCCCCCTTTACTTCACTTTAATTTTCACTTCTGTCAATGTTTTCTTCCAAATTCTTCCTGTCTTAGAACCTGAAAGAGAGTAACCTGGCTAAAGAAAGCACGACTTGAGAGTACAAATACAATGATGTCAAAGAGATGTTGTTAATCCTCCACACAGCCTAGCAGTGTTGGGACATTTCTTATTGTGTAGTTGAAAATTGGAAATAGCTATGTCTATTGGAACTTTTTTCCCCTAAATTCTGTTGAACTGAAGAAGAATAGAAAACTTAAAAATAGTAAGATTTGAGATATTTAATTTAATCCTCTGCTTTTGTAGGAAAGGAAATCCAGAAGAATTTGGAGAATTGTCCAAGTTGGAATTTGAGCTTAATGATTCTGGTTTTTTTTTTCTGTAATTTTTTTTGTCTTTTTAAAATTTTATTATTATTATTATCATCATAATCTTCTTTATATTACATTGGGTTACATATAATTTTACAGTGCATTACATTGCTTTTTCAAAAGGGAATGCCATGCATGTCAGTCAATACATAGACATTAATCTCCCCACTTTATCATTCAATATCTTTTCTATGTTTTTTCCAATCATTATTATTATTCTAATTATTTTTTAAAACAGTCAATCACTATTTCTCATTTTGCTTGTAAAAAGACTTTACCCATCATGAAATACATCTCAGACCAATCCAGTTGAGAATACTATACATGTCATCACCAACAGGTAATAAGCCATATCTGTTTCTCACTAGCGTCTTACCCCTCTATTGTTCACTTGCTATCTTTCTCTATCCTCTTCTCCTCACCTCCCTCATTCCACACTGTCCTATTCTTGTTAAGTACCTTCACTGCTTTTATGTCCTCCAATTTTTTGCTCTCTACAATAGAGTGTGGATAGTCGGTATATATTGAGTGGATACATACAATATCTTTCTTTCATAGCCTGGCTTACTTCACTCAGCAATAGATCCTCCATATCTGACCACTTTCTATCAAATGCCAGGGTCTTGTTATTTTTTATGGCTGAGTAGTATTCCATAGAGTATATATATACCACACTTTTCCAATCCATTCATCAATTTGTGGACATTTAGGTTGATTCTTTAATAGCATTCTTTAACCATTATGTCCCCAGAAGTGGGATTGCTGGATCAAATGGTAGTTCTATTTGTAGATCTTTGAGGAACCTCCATATTGTTCTCCACAGTGGTTGAACTAGTTTACATTCCCACCAACAGTGTAGGAGGGTTCCCTTTTCACCATATCCCAGCCAACACTTAGCATTTTTTATATTCTTAATCTTTGCCATTCTGACAGGGGTTAGGTGGAATCTCATTGTGGTTTTTATCTGCATCTCCCTTATGATGACGGATGTTGAGCATTTCCTCATATGTTTTTTGGCTGTTCGTATGTCTTCCTTAGAGAGATGTTTGTTAAGCTCATTTTCACATCTTTTAATTGGGTTTAGAATTTTTTTTCGCATAAGGCACTTGAGTTCCCTGTGTATTCTGGTTATCAGTCCCTTGTCTGAGGCATATTTAACAAAAATATTTTTGAGCTTAATGATTCAATCAAATAGTCTTTCCATTACACTTACATCCCCAGTCAAGTTAAGAATAAAATTAACTTTTTTCTGACTCTTGCCATCTTGGATGATCTCTTTCCTAAAGTTTATCTTTATGAAACCCAAATTTTACATATGTGTCAGCAAAATTTATTTACTGACAAATCATAGTACTCTAATAATAAAAAATACATGAAGTACTAGGGTAAAATTAAGAAAATATTAAATAATAAAATCATAAATTATTAAAATTAATGTTTTTCTATTGCATAATTTAGAAAATTCTAGGGTTGATTTGTTTTTACTATTAGCCTGGTTCTCAAGACTATTATGTATCGTACCTGAGACCCAATTGATTCTAAAATTTTGAAAATCTACAAAAAAATTCACAATAAGTTTAAAAATCATTTTTTTATATTATGAAATATTTTTTGTCTTAGATATCTGGTTTTGGGGAGAAATGCAACACATTGTTTTCTTGCAGTTAGACTCAATATTTAAATACCTGAATTAAAATTACATTACATAAAAGATGATCCTAATATTTCTGAACAACTAATAACAGTTTAATTAATTTAACAAAAAATATTATTAATTACCGTGACCAGTAGGCTGGTTGGTAATATTGCAGATTTAACTGTCTTCATTACTCAGAAATCTTACAACTTGTCTCTATAGAGCTCTCAGTCTTGTTCCCCGCAAATATTATTTCATAGCTTCTCTATCATCTCCGATTACAATACATCCCTTCTCATCTCTATATTTTTGTAATGTGCCTCATACTTCCAATTTGTCATATAGTCCTAAGATGAAAATCTTTTTCCTACACCTATACCTATCATGTCTTTCCATCTTGTATTATAGTGAGAGAAATGTATGTCCCATAATGACTGTAATTTTACATCCCATTTCTTCTGTGTTCTCAGGTATTTTGCTCTTCTATATTCCCTTTATCTGCTGGACTCTCTATGTCTAGTTCAGCAGAAAGCATTCCTATTATCATCCTCACATAGTCTTATTTCTTCCCATGTAGAAAATAATAAGACAAATAAAATCAATCAACTTTTTACTTGACCTACAAATTCTTCAGCTATCCCTAATGCTTACATACCTTTAAGCATCAAGCTTTTTGAGTGTTTGCTACATACTCTGTCTCTCCCTGATTTTGATTCACATTTTTTTTAAAGGAAAATTTTTGCTATAGGGCACCTGTGCTTACCAGAGAGACAGAGACAGAGACAGAAGAAAGTAAGAAATCACCCCCCACAGAGAATGTCCATGCTGCAATCCCTTCTCTTCCGTTCTCTTCTCAGGATCACACATTCCTGGTGTGAGATTTAATCTGCTGGGTCCGAGACTCAAATCAGAGTCGACTGTGTGGGTGTCTAGTGACATAACTGGTCCCCTGATTACAATTCTTAAAGTTTAAAGTAGTATGAAAAATTTCAACCATACTGAAAACAAATATGATAATATATAATAGACAATAATATAGTCATGTCCCACCTACCCCTCAAATTAATTAATGTTAATATTTTGCCATAGTTGCTTGGATTATTTTTTTCAAATACATATTATTTGGTTAAAGCATGCCTCATTTAATTTCATTTCTTTATTTCAAGGGTTGACTACTCTCCTGATATATGTGTGTGTATATGTATTTTTCCCCATAATTTCTACATTTTACATTTGTATCTAATCATAAATAAATCTATTACCAGACATTATTTATGTCTTTTATAAAATAATTATTGTATGTTTTTACATTATGTTAATGCATATAGATCTAGTTTACTTATGTTACTATTCACATTGTGTTCTGCAGCATAAACATATCAACATTATTTACTTTCATATTAATGAACATTTAGTTTGCCCAGTTACTATTCACTCTTCTAGGCAGTAGTAGTAGAATGTTTGTGTTTATTTGTATTTCTTTGCTCACATGAAAAAGTTTCTTTAGAAAAGGTATTTGTGGTCTCAGGATCAGCAGATGGCATAATGGTTACATTAATGGATTCCTGCATAATTGACTGCTGTTTGGGTACTGGAACTAGTGGCTTAAAACTCAGGCCAGATGTGTGTGCATGCATGGCCAAAATCCCAAGAGAATGAAGGCGAAGGGATTGCAGTGTAGCCATCTACCCTAGGGGGTGATTTCTCACTTTCTATCTTTCTGTCTCTCTCTCTGTTGCTTGGGTGAGTATATGTACCCTATACCAAAAATTGCTCTAAAAAAAAAAAAAGGAAGATTTATTAGTAGTTTTAGGGTACAGTGTCTTCAACTTTACTAGGGATGGTCAATTTGGTTTTCAAAGACATTGAGCCAACTCATAGTCCCCTTAGCGGTATACGGATATTCTCTCTCCATATTCTTAGCATTTGTTGTAATTGGAATTTTAGAATTTTGTATTTGGGGCATATAAAATGATTTTTATATTTATATTTATTACTGCATAATAAATTTCCCCCAAAATTAATGGCTTAAAATGTAAACATTTTTGAGAGTTACTATGGGTCATGTATCCAGGTTTGGCCTTCATGGGTATCTCTCTGCCTGATGGTGTTTCATAGTGTGAAGGTAAAGTGTTAGCTGGGGCTGTACTTTCTTTCTGAAGGCTCTACTAGGGAAGATTCACTACCAAGCTTACTTATGTGGTTATTAGTTTTGTGGTGTTACACTGAGGCTCTCAGATCCTCACTGACTATTGGAGAGAGATTGCCTTTAGCTCTTTATCACATGTGTTATTTCATAGAACAGCTGTAAGTATATGGTAGGTTAACTCAAAACAAGCAAAAGAGGGGTTAGCAGCTCACGTAGTGGTTACATCACTGGGCTCCAATCAAGGTTCAAGTCCCAGACCCAATGGCTTGAAACTCACACTGGACTTGTGTTCATGCATGCCCTAGATCTCAGGAGAGTGGAAAAGAGGGATTGTGCTGTAACCATTCCCCACCAGGGGATGATTTCTCACTTCCCCTCCCTCTGTCTCAGACTTTCTCTCTCTCTCCTGTGAGCACACGTGCCCTAAGCCAAAAACGTCTTAAAAAAAAGAAAAGCTAAAGAATTAAAGAACTGAACAAGAGCAGAGCCCTAATCTTTTTGTAACTCTGTCTCAGAAAGCGACATCGTCTTATTTTTGTCATTATTCATTAAGAATAAGTCACTAGATCCATCCAACACACAATGGGAGAAGATCATGAACAAATAGCAAGAAGTGGGGGTCTTTGAAAACCATCTTAGAAGGTACATACAATGGGATTTAACTGTAATACGTTACATTTTCCTAATTTTTAGTTGTATTTTTTTTTATGATTTTGACATTAAGGTTTCTGTATTGTGAATCATTTATATTTTTCTACTTTTCTATGGAGCTTCTGTTTGTTTTATTCTTAATATATAGATGTTATTTATATATTCTCCAGACTAATTGTGGTTAATTAAAATAGGAGCTTATTCACTCTTCAGCCACCTTTAATTTGATACAATTTCTCATCCATTTACCCTACTTCCGTCACCAAAACCACTCCTGTAAGAGCATCATTGATTTTCATATTGTTAAATTCAGATGCTTTTCAAATCCCATCTTAATTAACTTGCTGGCAGCAATCAATGTAGATGAATAGCTTCATTCATTTATCTTAAAATATTTTTTTCATTCTCAACTTTATGTCAGATATTCTACCTGTTCTTGACTTTCATGACACTGTCATAGATTAGCTTTTCATCTACTATGGCTGCTGTTCGTCAGACTCATCTGTTAGTTTTCCACCTTTACTTCACCTCAAAATTTTAAAATGTATTAGGATTATTCCTGGCATTCTCTCCCTAGTGATTTTATTCAATTCTGTATATAGATATTTATCATTTTGCAAACTATTCCCAAATTTAACTTTCCAGAAGTCTAGCTTATGTTGTGCAGTTGGTCCTATACCAGCCTGCACAGCTGGAAGCCGCAGGCTCACCTCAGTTTGGTGCCTGGTCCAGTCAGCCTGAAAACATGTCAGGCATGTGCACATGTGCCCAGGATTCTGGCCAGTTAGAGCACTGGAGGAAGGAGATTATGATGCAACTGAGTTCTGTGGAGTGTGCTGAGTGCCTCTCTCTGTCTCTCTGGGACACTTTCCCCCACCAAAAAAAATGTATTTCAGAACTATATCACCAGTCTTCTACATAATGTGTTCACTTTGATTTCTCATAAGCCTCTGAAACTTAATAGACCTAACCAAAAACTTTGATTATCCTTATTCTTCAGCTGTATAAAGATCACAAATACCATCTTTTCATCTATTTGTCATACCAGAAAATCAGGAATTATCTATAACACCTCTTTATTCCCACAAACATTACGTCAGATGTTTGTTTTCTACTCAAAATATTTTATTCATATATACTTCATGGTCCCCATTTTCATTTCGTTCATGGTTTCCCATACTTCAAAAAAAAAAAAAAAACTTGAAATTTCTAACTCGTTTTTTAAATTGTAAAAAGAATGGCATAACTCCCTCTAATAACTTTCCAAAGGATTGCTATTGTACTTCAGTTAAGACTTTTAAGTCCTCTGAGGTAGACTTTACTGATAAACTTTGCTCATATAACTTCTTTGTCTTATCATCTTCAGTTTACCTTCATTTGGTTGCTCTAACTATAGTGGGTTTCTCTCATTTCTTTTATAACATTATAAGTTATTTCAACTTTTTAAAACTCTTAATTCTTTATACATGAACAAATGTTCACCTTTATCTGCCTAACTTATACTCATTCTTCAAATTTCAATTATAACATCACTTCCTGAAGAAAGTTGTTCTTGCTCTTTCTGCCTAGACTAAATATTTTAGCCACTATTGATATTATAGTTATTTCATAGCAATTACCACAATTTTAATTATATAATTATTTACAGTTTTTTGATAGACATTTGATGAATGACTGCTGCATCAATATATTACGGTTATATAGGGCAAGGGTCAGATCGGCAGTACTTTTGCATCTTCTGGATTCTAGAATACTGCTCAGCCCATAGTTGGCACCTAATTAATATGTGTTCAATAAATTGCTGAAGCTACTGCTAGTTCTAGCTCCAGAAGAGCTTTCAATCCCACTGGTACAAAATTAAAGAGAAATATTAAAGTGAAAACTCAAATGTGAGACATGGTCATTAAGAATACCCTGAGGGAAAGTTTCATCACTTCACTAGTCATTCGTTTTCTCATTATTAAATGAAGAGTTTAACCTAGCTCAAGTCTAAGATTGTTCACACCTTTAAAATTAAACAATTCTAAGTGCTGGCTCAGGAAGAAAGATAAGTCAACATACTCCCCAGTAATCAAAGAAAATTGTATAAAGCTTTAAAATGATAAAAGCTATAATTAATAGGGAAGAAATGAAAATCAAACGGGTATTCTGAAACAGTGAGATGGACCAGCTGCCTGCAATAGATGACTATTTTTGGTTTTCGTGGGAGCAAAGATTTATAGAAAGTCATTCTCTAAGGGATCCAGAACTTCGGGCAAGGGTTTGGAATTGATTGGAGTAGTCACACTGTTGGATTTTGAACAGTGGTACAACTTGATTATGCATCACTTTAAAACAAAATTCTTAACTCATATACATGCATTAATTTTTGGATATATAATGGACACTGGTAGGTAATAGGGATAGAACAGGAATATAACATGACCCCTGCCTCTTTATATTAAAATAGTGGGATGGTGATCTAAAAAACTGGATAATTATTAAATCACAAAAGGAATATGTATGGTGGGACCAGCATAAGGCCTAACGGTTAAGTTGCTGTACTCCCATGTAGTCAACCAGGATGCAGTTCTAATACCAGACCCAGCAGTTTAAAACTCACTCTAGGGGGACCAGCAGTTATTGTAATGGCTATGTCGCTGAACTCCCATGTAGCCGAACACGGTTCGAGTCCCAGACCCGGTGGCTTAAACCCATGCCGGACACGTGTGTGTGCATGCCCATGATCCTGAGAGGAGAATGGAGGAGAAGGGATTGTGGCGTGGCCATTCTCCCTGGGGGGTGATTTATCGCTTTCTATCTCCCTTCTCTCTCTGTCTTTCTGGCGAGCACAAGGGCCCTATAGCAAAAACCTCTCAAAACAAAACAAAACACCTCACTCTAGGACATGTGGATGTGCACCTAAAACCCCAAGAGGAGAAGGGATTTCAATGTGGCCATCCCCCCTGGGGGTGACTTCTCGCTTTCTGTCTCTGTCTCTCCAGCAAGTGTGCATGCCCTATAGCAAAAATGTCTCTTTAAAAACAAACAAACAGGGGACCAGCAGGTGGCATGGTGGTCAAGGCACTGGACACTCCCACATGCCACATGGCCAACCAGGCCAACCAGGGTTCGAGTCCTGAATCTGGTGGCTTGCTTTCTCACTTCCTCTCTCTCTCACTCTCACCCTCTGTCTCTCTCTGGTCAAATTAAAAAAATAAATGAATGAATATATAAAATAAAATAAATAATTATTTAAAAATAAAAAAAACAGAAAGAATATACAGGGCCAGCAGGTGATATGAAGGTTAAAGCACTGGATTCCAGTGGCTGACTGGACTCAGTGACTTAAAAATCATCCTGGGTGCATATGCATGTTACCCCAAAATCCTGACAGGAGAAAAGGAGAAGGAATTGTGGTGTGGCCTTCCCCCTGGGGAGAGATGATTTCTGACTTTCCCTTTCTCTTTGGCAAGGGCACATACCTTATAGCAGGAAAAAAAGGGTGTGTGTGTGTGAAACAACTAAGAGAAGATATAATAACTCACAAATAGCTGTATTCTTAAGTATTTCATAATACAAGGTTGTGTGAAATGGTGAAAAGGTCATGTTTCATGTGCATATTCTTTGATAAAGCAGATACCTTTGAGGACTCTAGCTGCTTTGGGGAGGTTTAGGTATAAAATTCCAATCAATCATTTATAACTTGACTAACTTTATCTTTCTGTATTACCTCTCCAAGTCTTAATTCCTTAAAAGAAAAAAAAAATACAAGATGAATGTAGGTATTGGAAACATAAATATTATAAAATGTTGGAAACAGATGAATACACAAACGGAAGCTGATGATTGAATTAAAATGAAATCTGTGGGAAAATTATGCAAAATTTAATCAAAGATATAAGGACAATTTCATCCCTTTTGGGGGAAAAATACTCAGATTCCTAACTTTTATTAAAATAATACCAAATTAATAAAAATAGTTATTAGTAGGGGCTGGCAGATGGCCTGGTGGTTAACGGTGCTTGACTCCCACATGACTGAGACTGGTTCAAATCCCAAAACTGATTGTTCACTTTCTCAGTTTCCCTGTCTTTTACTGTCTCTCTCTAATCAACTGGAAAATAGTAATAATAATAAATAAAGTTGAATAAGATAATTCTTAAAAAAATAGAAGTTAATATTTGAGTGCTTACAATGAGTGAGTATTTTTAAGTGCATCACATGAAACCTTACAAAACCCTTAAGCAAAAAAACTCACCACATAGAGGCCAGCAGGTGGTGGGGTGGTTAAAGGTGCTGGACTCCCCCATAGCTGACCATGGTTTGAGTCCCAGACCTGGCAACTTCTTTCTCGCTTGCCCTTTCTCTCTCTCTCTGTCTCTCTCTGGTCAAATTAAGAAATAATAATAATGAAGGGAATTATATAAATAAATAATTCTTTAAAAAAAAAAAAAGAGCAGAGCACCAAAACATGAAGTAGTTTTCCCAAGGTAACTCAGATTATTAAGATTAAAACTCAGAGACCCTGGATCATAAGCATGACTTCTTAATACTATAGTCTATAGGCTTTATAAAAATTAAATCAAAGTCTATAAGAGAGGTGCAGCCTGGAGGCATGATAATTAAGGCTGTTTGCTACCACATGGTCAGCTGAGAGGTTTTTAGTCCCAAACTCAGCAGCTTTAAAAACATGCTGGGCACGTGTGTGTGCATGCCCATAACCCAAGAGACGATTGGAGGAGAAGGGGTTGCGGCACCTGAGGTGCTTTCTCAATCTCTCTCTCTCTCTCTCTTTCTGCCTCTTTCTAGCAAGTACATGCACCCTATAACAAAATTTAAAAATAAAATGTCTATAAAAGATAGGATTAATGTTATGACATTAGAAATAATCTATACAATCTTTTTTAAAAATACTGAGGTAGATAAAAGCATCTTTAAGGCAAGAATCAAAACTATAAAATTAAAGTATATAGAGGTAATTTCCAAATACAGTTTTAAAGTACTTTATTGTGAAAGATACTATAATGAAACACAAATATAAAAAATGGAGGAAAATATTTGTGGTGCATATAGTCTAAAAATATGTTTATATTATTAATATATAAAGAGTTTCCACAATCAATAAGAACATATATTCTCAATAAGAAAAATAGTAGGGACTGGGAAGTGGCATGGTGGTTAAGGGCGCTGGACTCCCACATGGCCAACCGTAGTTCAAATCCTGGACTAGCGGCTTCCTTTCTTGATTTCCCTCTCTCTCCCCCCTGCCCACCTTCCTTCTTTCTATCTCTCTCACTATATCCTTCTCTGGTCAAATTAAAAAAAATAAAGTTAAGTAATTCTTAAAAAAAAGAAAATAGTAAAAATTTATTTGTTACTTTGCTTAATAACTTCACTATATATATGTGTATGTATGTATCAAAATATCATGTTGAATAGCTTCAATATAAACAATAAGAATAAAGACATAAAAAGAGAAAGAGCTAAAACCACCAGTCACCAGTTCACAGAGAAATAAAAACAAAAAGCCTTTAAACATATTTTAAAGTACTCAAAATCATAAGTGAAAGAAAATACAAATCACCAAAATAAAAGATATACCCCTGACAAAAACAAAAAATAGTATCTGCTGTTTCTGTGGGCCCTAACATATATTATTATTGTGTTTATAAATTGCTCCATGATTTCTGGAGAACTATTTCTATTATCTATCAAAATGTTTAATGTACATGTTCTTTAGTAAAATACATTTTTTTTCTAGAAATATATCCTTCGTAGTATAGCGGTTAAGGACTTTAGATCAAGGACCAGGCTACGCCATAATTATATGTACGCCCTTGAATAAGAACCTCATATTTTACTTTTTTTTTTATTTGCTAGAGGGCACAGGTGCTAAGAAGAAAGAGTAAAGGAGAAAGCACCCTCAGAGAGGATAATCACACCACAGTCCCATCTTTATTTTTCCTTTCAGGATTTCGGGCACACATACATGTACCTGGCATGTTTTCCCCCTGCCAGATCTGAGACTCAAACTACACATGTGGGATCCAGCTGCCTTAACCACCATACCTCTGGACTGGCCCCGAACTTCATTTTTAGAACCTTTAAATAGCTCATTTGAAAACAAGAAAAAAAAAATAGCAAAATTGCCTCACAAGCTTATTCTGTAGATTAAGTGAATTCATGCAAGTAAAGCAATTAACACATTTCAGGAGTAGAAAAATGTTAAATATTATGATTATTATTAATTATACTATAGATATGTCTCAAGTGTGAAAGAATAGCCTTATGAGAATGTTTATTGTACTATAAAAGTAATACTCTCTATTAATAGTATTTAATGCAGTCTCATGATCACTGCAATTAACTTAGTAAAACTTTGGAAAATAAATTTGTGCTCAGCAGACAGTAGATGGGGAAACATTGCTCTATGCGAATGATGTCGCGAATACGGTGGTCACAGATTCTGAAATCTACTACTAGTCTATAGGCAAGTCTTAATCCTTTAAAAGATTGCAATGAATATTAGAGATCAAAATGAATTCCCCAAGAATAAGTAAAGTATTCTCTCTATACCAAAGTTTTATGGGACCAGTGGTGGTATGTTGATAATGCAGTTGGACCTACATGGGTTCTGGGTTCATAACCCTGTACCTCCCAGAGTACAGCAGATATGCACATATTCCAGATCCTGGCTGCCTACGTGCTCTTAGTGTGGGTGGTGACACGGAAATGCTATTAAGGTTGCCTTTCTTTCTCTCTGCTTCTTTCTCATGATGTCTCTATCATAGAAGAAATAAATAAGCTTTTAAAAAAGTTTTTAGTTGGTATTTTAAAACATTGTACAGTTCTATTTCAGAAAAAAACATATGAATTTTCTTATTCATGGATTGCACTGTGGAATATACCTGGACAGTAGTGTGACATAGACACTCAGAAGTATAAACAATGGAGCAGATGGAATTTAAACCTATGGTAGGTTAGTTTGGATGTCAACCCAAATGAAAGGTGCCCATGGACAGACCAAAGTTTCTGCCACTGAATAGATTCAGCTTTACACTTCTATTTAAGAATTAGTGGAAGTATTAAAATTGTGATTCCTGGGACCAGCAGTTAGCATAATAGCTGTGTCGCTGCACTCCCATGTAGTAGACTGCAGTTCAAGTCCTGGACCCAGTGGCTTAAACTCAAGCCGGGCACATGTGTGTGCGTGCCCAAGATCTTGAATGGAGAATGGAGGAGCAGGGATTGCGGTGTGGCCATCCCCCCAAGGGGTGATTTCTCACTTTCTGTCTTTCTTTCTCTGTCTTTCTGGCAAGGGCAAGCACCCTCTAGCCAAAACCTCTCAAAAAGAAAGAAAGAAAGAAAGAGAGCTGTAAATTGCTAAAGTCTAAAATACCAATTACAGAATTACAGAAATTTATATGAAAAATTATTATACACAAAAGTAAGTTTCCAATTTGTAATTTAACAATTAAAAAGATCCCGAGAGGTGAATGAATATGAAGGGATTGCAATGTGATCCTCCTTGGGGATGATTTCTCACTTTTCCTGTCTCTATCTCTCTCTCTCTTCAATAAGCACAGAGGGCCTATGACCAAAAAATAAAAATGAAACTCTCATATTGTTTTAACAATTTAGCATTCTTTTCAGTGTTCAGATTACTGTACCCATTTTAGACTGCATATTTTAAATGAAACATGGACATATTGAAATATGTTCAAAGGGCACTTGAAAACGTTTTACTAATCTAAGAATTGGAGGAAGTAGGGTATTTCCTTGGTAAAACAAAAACTAGGAGAAAACAAAAACTAGGAGGAGACTTGTTAGGTCTATTCCAATGTCTGAATGCTTTTCTTGCAGAATAGGAAACAGAATTGTGATACTTAAAGAGCAGCTGAAACTACAGGAGGTGAAATTCATTTTAAAACAAAGTTTCTCATAATTAGAGGTGTTCAATATTGCAGTAAAGCTTTAAAAAAGTGTTTAAATCTCTGTAACTGACAGTACTCAAGTAAACAGTGGAAAAATTGCCTTCAGGAGTATAGAAGAGACTCATTGTATAGGACAGAGGTTAAACTACACCTAAAATTTCTTCTATTAAATGAAACATGGTAAAGTGGAAAGAATATTAATCATGAAGACAGATGATTTCTTTATCAAACTTGCTCTTCCACTCACCCATATTTTAAAGAACTTGAACTTATAGTGACATACAAAATTGACTTTAGGATTACTTAATGACACCCATAAACAGATATTACAAAACCAGGACAGAATGACACACTAGGACTCTCTCCACCCCAGGTGAGAATGAGAATTGAACTGAAGAGACAGGAATCCTTCAAGTAGAATGCAGATTCTTCCAGTGATGTGTCTTTTGTTTCCTCATAAAGTCCTGTTTGTCTCCCATTACATACAATCCTGTGGGATCAGTAGGTGGCATTGTGGTTAAGGCAGCTGAATCACACAGGCTGACTCTGAGGCTGGATTCCATGGCCCAGGGCCTTGACAAACACGCTGGGCATGTGTACATGCTTGCCCACAATCCTGAAGGAAGGAAGGAGAAGATAATGTCAGTGTGGCCATCACCCCTAGCAGGTGCTTTCTCACTTTCTCTCTTTCCTTCTCTCTCCAGTGAGTATACATGCCCTAGGGCAAATTTTTAAAAAAGAAAAAGAAAAAGAAAAAAAGTTTAAAACATTAAAAGAAAAGGTATGTCCTATTTATTTTATAATTCTTTACAGGAGTGCCATAGAATTACAGGTACAAAAAGTGTTTATGATCAATTTACTGTATTTCAGTCTTTAGTTGTCTCCTTTTAATGCATTTTCCCCTAGTCATTCCAATTGCTCGACTTCTTTATAGAACATTTTACTGGTCTCTAGGATTTAGGGAAAAAAAAAAGAAAAAAGAAAAAGAAAAACAACTGGAGTTAATGTCCTTGACTCTTACTGCTTTTACAAACTAGATTACTCAGCTTTACCTAGATTTGTGTACACCAAACTTTTCATGAGATCCAAGCATAATAGTTTTAGTCCTTCAATCACAGAGGATCACAGAGGAGTTGTTTTATTTGATTCTATAACCTCTGTTTTAGGCAGGAGCTCAGAAGACTAAAAATAACATTACAGAAAAAGGTTAAATTTGAACCCGAAGCAACTGCATCCATCTTATCGTGACCTCTCTTCCCTTTCTGCCCCACTCTGTGCTCCCATCACAAACCTGATACCTTCCCACTCCCCCACTGTATCAGAAATGTCACTAAATACTTTGACGAGGAATAGAAATTTCTCAGTGGAAAATGAAATCTTTCTTTTCTCAAGGAAAATTTAGCCATTGTTATCTGGTTATTTCTAATAGAAGGTACCTTAGATCCGGAAGTACTTGGAGTTCTGGAAATGGAGAATAGATAATAATCTTAGTATTTTCTGTACTCCTGTAGCATTCTAGATAACGTTAGGCAACATTTTTATTATTGGCACTCACCCCCTTTCTCTTACTTTTCTTTCTTTTTTCCTTCCTTTCTCTTTAACACTTACCAATTGATTTCATTAGTTGTTTGTATCAATATAATTTTTAACATTTACCTCCCTAGGTATAGTGAGCATTCCAAGGAAGAAGTTCCTCTGTCTGGTTCAATGCTATAGTTGCAGATAAACCTGAGTGACTAGTATAAAAAGAGATATGAGAGATACCCAGTGAGAATTTACTGATGACTGGATAACATTTTCCTTACACACAAGCACACATGCAAATGTCAAGCGAGCAAGTAAAGAACTTGTATGTTTGCTGATAGCATTCATTTAGGCATAGGATTTTTTTTTTTTTTTGAGAGGATTTTGGATTTTGGATAGGGCACGTGCGCTCACCAGACAGACAGAGAAAGAGAGAGACAGAAAGCGAGAAATCACACACCCCCCCCAGAGGTGTGGCCACGCCGTAACCCCTTCTCCTCCATTCTCCTTTCAGGATCTTGGGCATGCACGCACATGTGCCTGGAATGAGTTTTAAGCCACCAGGTCCAGGACTCAAACCACAGTCAACTACATGGGAGTTCAGCGACATAGCCATTATGCTAACTGCTAGTCCCCCAAGTCGTATGTATTTTAATTAACTAGTTTATACCAGATAAAATGCTATACCAGGAATTGTGCTAGATGCCAGAAACACAAAATTAGATAAGACTTTGCTTTCGCCTGCTCTAAATGCTGGCTTAAGGTCAAGTTTACTATCATAAATAATCCTAGGTCCAGAGGTGGCATGGTTGTTAAGGTACTAGACTCCCACCTGGCCTACCATGGTACAAGTCCCAGGCCTGGAAGCTTGCTTTCTCACTTTCTCTATCTTTTTCTCTGTTTCTCTCTGGTGAGCACATGTGGTTGATAGCAAATTTAAAAAGATAAAAATAATATCAAATCAAATAAAATTAATATATATATTTTTTGACATAGGTATTTTTGGTAGGGCATGTGCTCTTGCCAGAAAGACAGAGAGATAAAAGGTGAAAAATCACCCACCCAGTGGGGATGACCACACTATATCCCTTCTTCATTCTTTTTTTGAATTTTGGACACTCATGCACACATGTCTGGCCTGAATTTCAAGACCTTGGGTCTGGGGCTCGAATCACAGGCAGCCATGTAGTAGTCTAGTGATGTAACCACTATGCCATCTGCTGACCCCTTAATAAATAATTCTCAAAAAAGAAAGAGAATCCTACAAGAACACAATGGTGTACTGATGTTAGTTTTTAATTTTTTTGCACCTAGAAGCGCATTATTCTTTCTCCACCTCCCTCTGGTCTACCTCCACTTCCCCATTTTTAACTCCTACCAGAATGAAGTAACTCTCCAAATTTTGCCTTGGATGAGAATAACTCTTAATTTGTATCTTAGTCTTAATATTTTAGTTATCTAATTTATATTTTAGTCACCCCCTATGCGATGAGGTGAACACTGTCTCTTGTGAGCTTTGCCTGAGAGCCATCCTTACTTGACATTTTCCCTTCCTTCCTCTGCCTCATACTCCTCCTTACGGTCTCCCAAGAGAAAACGTCCCTAATCAAACACTTGCACCTGCATTATCATTTCATGATCTGCTTCTAGGAACTCTGACATTAGACTAACGTTTTCCCTCCTATTTGCAATATCTTACGACTTTTCAGTCAGTTCTAAAATCAGCAATTATAAATAAAAGTGCTACCTCACAAGGATTATTTTAATTCAGAATTAGATTCCCCTTCAACATCCTTTCCTCCCTAATTGTTATATAATCTCTTTGAATCACAAGTATTTCTATACATGCTAGTTTTGACAAGATTAGTAGATCAGAGTCTATCAAAATTTATCCTCTCTGAGCTGAAAATGTGTCAAATATTCCTGGGAACAAAGTCTGAACTCACTATAGCACATGATGATACTACATATTAGTTTTAATCTAAGAGGAAACCTTTCAAGAGTCCAAGTTGAATGGATTTGGACAGTAATAATCCTGAAAGAGTATGGGATAGTAACACACCACATATTTCCAGCCAGTTTTAAGTAGAATCTGACAGATTTGTGAATCTGTGATAATAAGAAATGACCCATTAAAACTAAACTGAGAGAAAAAAATAACTAAGCTGAGAAACTTCACACTTACTTTCAATCGGAAACCAGGTGCCAATGGTTCCCAGGTAAAGGACTCATTTTTTATTCTTCTACATAGGTAAGTTGCAATTTTTATTAGGAAATTATTGTTCCAATGTATCTGTAATAGTCTCTGCTTTTACCAGATGAATTTCCTCTTCAACCAAAATATAAAACGTATGCTTGCCTACCACCCTGTTTGACTAGACACTAACTGTCGTTCACTTCTGTGCCATCCTGTCTAGCCTTTCCTCACTCCCGTCTATTCGGTCCCCTACCCCTAGCCTAGGTCAAGTGAAAATAATTATGCTTGTGATGTAAGTTTTAAAAATTTCTTCTTTCAATCCACCTTTCTAGTTTAGGGCATCATAGAAGATTTTCATAAGTTTTTAAATTAAGTGTTCTGTTTCATCATACACAATATGCAAAATGTTGAAAGTGTTTACTCTTTCTTCAACTGATTATATTGCCAATATCCTCTCAGAATCTACTAGGTTGCAGGGGTTGTGCTGATGTTGGGCTAAAGAATGGATTATATAGAATTTTTGCCCATTCAGTCCTCATGAAGAAGCTGACTTGTATAAAAAAACACAAAGACAGGGACCAGCAATTAGCATAACGGCTGTGTTGCTAGACTCCCATGTAGTCGACCACGCTTCACGTCCTGGACCCGGTGGCTTAAACTCACGCCGGGTGTGTGTGTGTGTG
>NW_006198649.1:1457989-1460152 GCF_000334495.1 Tupaia belangeri chinensis
CCCCCAAAAAAAAAAAAAAAAAAAAAAAAAAAAAGAATGTGTTCAGACTATAGATTTGCTATTTATTCACAAAAATAAACATATTAAGTTTTTCTAACTTAATTTATTGCTGTTACTCAACAAAAGAGTAGCAATGGAGACGTGCACCATTTCTGTATCAACCAAATGGAAGTAGGTGAGGCACTATGTAGGAGCAGCAAACTTGAAGCAGATTCTTCTCATCGGCTGGGAAACAGATCTCAGGCCTCCTTATAAATCCAGCCCGATTGTCACTATGTACATGGACAACTGCAAGGAAATGTGGTAGATCTTAAACAAAGGTAAGAATAGAGTGCACTGAAGACCAAAAATGGTGGCATTTTTTTTGCCTAGGACTTGGCTTTCCAGAGGAGAAATCTTGATCTGGGATTTGCAGTGTCTTAGTTTTCTCGGGATACTTTTAACAAACACCAAAGTTCGAGTGATTTAAGCAACAGAAATTTATTTTCCCACATTTCTGGGGGCTAGAAGTGAGAGACTAAGGTGTTTATAGAGTTGATTTTTTCTGAGGGTATTCTCTTTGGTTTTTAGATGATAATCATTTTTTTTTTTTTTTTTTTTTTTTTTTTTTTTGTCTTTAGAAGGTCTTCCCTCTATGTGTTTTTGTTCAGATTTCCTCTTCCTATAAAGACACCAGTCATACTGGATTAAGGCCAACCCTGGTGATTTCATTTAATTTTTATTAGCTCTTTAAAAGTCCTGTAGCCTAGTGGTTAAGAGACCCAGATCCCACATAACTTGCAGTTTGAGTCTCAGCCCCAGCATGAGAAACATGTCAGACACATTCCATGTATACTGAAAATCCCAGCAGCATGAAAGCAGGGATTGAGGCATGACCACGTCCTAATGGGGAAGTGTTTTCTCCCTCTATCTGTAACTCCGTTTTTCTCTGCTAAGTGCCTTTTGGCAATTAAACAAAAAGACAAGAATAAAAAAGGAAGCTCTCACGTCAGCCTTCAAATATAGTGATATTCTGAGGTACAGGTAGTTAAGACTTCAACATACAAATTCTGACAGAGTACAAACTAACCTATAACAAGCATGATGCACATATGAAGTTATAAATTAGAACAGTAGTGGCAACGTTGTGATAATAGCCACAGACAGCACAAACATGAGAGGAAAGGGATAGGAGTGTGTATTTAGAAATGGTGAAATACTGAAGGCTGATAAAACCTAAAAATGTTCCTAAATAACTTCTTCTGTCAATGGCACCAGCCTTTCAGTGTGATCATTTATGGAAAATGGATGGCATGGCTCTTAACTACCTGTTATGTATTATATACAGAAATATAATCTAAAACATCACATGTGTTTATACATTTTCATCAGTTCATTCAGTAAATACTTACCAGGTCATTGCCATGGATAGGCAGTAGATGCTTATGCTAAAAACATGGACATATAGGTATAATCCTTATCCTCATAGAGCCTGAACTCCAGAACAAAACCCCAAAAGTAAGCGCGTGTGTGTGTGTGTGTGTGTGATGAGGAAGTAGAGATTTCTAGGTGTAGCAGTTGAAGACTACAGTCAGGAGTGAAACTGACTTAAACACATGTTTCTCGAGCCTAAATTCTTGTTCTCATTTTATAAAGCTATGTCACTTCCATTCCCACAAGCAATATTTTTCCAAATATCGGGTATTTTTTTCTTTCCTGGAAGCCCAGGACCTTCTTTAGGTAGCTTAAGAAAAAGCTTGAAATCTTTTTTTAATAACTCTATGTTCAATTTACCTTGTATTTTTGTGAAGCAAGATACTATTTCCCATTTAAGAAGTGATATAATGTTTCCTTTATAAAATACAAACATGTAAACAAATGCAGTGATCTGATTTCAAAAAAACATACCAAATGAGAAACAATACAGGAATATAGTGGCTATGGCACAAATCATAACAGAAAACTGATGATTTTCCTGGCCCTGCCAGTTCTGGGATGCTCTGCTTTGTTCTCATTCTGATTATTTCTCATTTCTGAATCCTAAATTGGGACCTGTAGTATTGACCCACTAAGCATTTTGGTAAGTACAGTATGGTAGTTCATTAAAATGTAAATTGGGTTAAGTGCTTTGGAAACATACAAGGGAATATGTAAATAATAAAGAACAATGAGAAACTGTCTCTT
>NW_006198649.1:1460183-1466339 GCF_000334495.1 Tupaia belangeri chinensis
CTCAGGAACTTTGCTTCTCTAATAGTTTGAACCTTATCCATAGTCATGAATCTAGCTTGGAAACACTCTCGGTAAAAAATCTGGAAATAAAGCAAATGAGCTGAGGGCAACAGTGTGAGATTTCAAATGACATCCATTGATAAGCAAGCCATCAGGGATTGCTATCATATTTAATGAGGGAAACTGTACCAGGGTTAAATGGATTCAGTGTTGACGCCTAATTGTATCACGTGGAACACTAACATGTTTCTCCTAGCGTTTGTCCTTCTGGAAATACGTACAGAAGTCATGACTAGATCAGTTTAAGAAATAGAAAACTGACTGACTAGTTTAAGTAAAAGGGGCAATAGGATTCTCCCCAGTGGTTCTTGAAAGACATTTCCAGGAAAGATCTGTTTAGGTCACACACCATATCAGGATAATTCCTTGAGATTAGAGTTTGATTTGTCTCAGCCTGGATCACCCATGACGTAGACACATTGAAGGCAGTAGTGAAAAGCAGCAGAAAAATACTGGCAGGTTAAAAGAAGGTCACTTGGCAAAGCCAATATGCAAAATTAACTCACAAGGATGGAGCAGCCAGACAAACCATGAGATTCGCCACCTTGCAACAGGCTTTAAATTCATCTACTTGTTCTGTTGTACATTAACCTATGCCTCTCCTCACACTGGTCTTTCCTAGGCCACACAAGGTTAACACTGTTCCCCACAAAGAACTTGTCCTAGATAGCAGCCTATTGAGAATCCTCCACAATTGGACATCAGTCAGTGTTCCTCTTTTATGTAACAGTTTTTGTATCTAGCATTCTCAATCGGAATTTCTCCTCCAAAAATCTCTTCTGATCTCTTTTGCTAATTTCTTTTCAATGCCTTTACCCCTTCAATACTAATCTCCTCCAGTGCCTTTTTTTTCAATCATCTTGTTTCTTCATTCACTGCTCTCCTTTACTGATAATATGATTAAAATCAGTAGTGTGATGACTTGCATGATTTTTCTTTTTAAATTGGGTACTTCTTATATGTGAGGCACTGTTATTAGCAACAGAAGCTCAGAACGGCAATAGGATCCTTTCTACTCCTGTTTTTAAATTCCACCTATAAGCTACTGACTCACAAATGTATGCCTCCCACAACCAGGCCACCATATGGATATTACCAGGAAAGTAGTATATTCTTTCCCCAATTGACCTATTTCAAATTCAAGCTGTTTCAAAATAAACCCATCAAAGACTTTCTTTTTCCTGTATTTTCTGTCTCAGTAATTCCCAATGCAATCTGCTTGGTCATATAAACTATAAGTTATTGTTGACTTTTCCCTTGGTCTCACTGGCCACAGCACATTGAGTATAGCTACAAAAACTTGTCTGTCTTCTAGTTTTATCTCCTCTGCCTTTGTTCTAGTATGAATACACCCCAATGACTACATGTAAGTAAAAGTTTTATTGGAATACATCCACACTTACTTATTTACATATTTACATAGATTCTATGACGATTCAAGAGCAAAGCTGATTGGGTGCAACAGAGACCTGATAGTCATACAATTTTAAAACATTTACTATTTAGTTATTTAGCTTTGCTATGATATAGATAATGGTTTTTCCTTCAAAGGTTCATGTTTTGGAATTTGGCCCCTAAGGTATTGGTATGGGGAAGTAGTGAGTCATGTAAGAGTCTAGGTCTACTGGGTGCATTTGGACCTTGAAGGCATCACTCTTGGAACGGATTAATGCTGTTTCACAAGATAGAGTGAGTTCTTTCTTTTGTGAAAAAGTTATTCCTGTGAAAATGAGTTATTACTAAAAAAAGATAGCTACCTCAGGTCTCTCTCTTGCTGCACACTCACCTTTCTTTCTGCCTCTGCCAGCAATGTTATGATGTATTAAAGCATTAGAGAAAGCCTAATGTCAGTCCCACAGCTTTGGACTTTACAGCCACCAGAATCATAAGCCAAATAAACGTTGTTCTTTATAAGTCATCCAGTCTCAGCTATCTTAGTTAGCAATATAATTGTGGGCTAAGGTAAGCCCTTTAGAGGAAAAAATTGCTGACTCCTCTTCTAGCTAACACACTCATGATTTCTGAACTGAACCCATGCAATAATGTGTTGTTTTGTCCAATGACCAAGGCAATAATTCATCTTCCACATCTTCCATGCTTTACTCAATTCTGTTACAATCCCAGTTTAATAATAAATAATGACAAGAATTCAATGTTGTCCACTGCCCAGATGAAAAATATTGGCCTTTTACATTAGGGGTCAACAAATCTCCCCTCTTCTTGTTACCAGAGAAGAAGCTATATGATGAAACACAAGGTTCTTGGACCCTTATCTGTAATATTAGAAACCCATCCCAAAACACAAAAGTTATAGCTGCAAGGGAAGTGAGAAAATAATAAGCTTTATCAGTACACTCAAGAGAGAACTGAGTTACTGAATGGCACCTGCAAAGAAAGAAATGAGGTTTTCTATATGGTGTGATCTTGTCATGAATATTTAGCAAGTTAGATTCGTTACTATAGCCAGTCAGTTGTTTCTTTTCATGGGCTTTTGTTGAGCCTGCACACTACTTGCTTGGTAAGGGGAAGTCAAGTTCCTGGTAAGAGGAAGCAGTACACATGCCCAGTGTGGCCTTTGAAGGAATGATAATGTGCATAGGGAAGAATTAGCCCCCCATTGGTCAAACACCCCCACAGTAGGGTTATAGAGCAGTCAAGTACCTGGGAGAGTGTCTGTGTGAACATGCATGGCTGTGAGGGGGAAAATGTTACGTTCTCAGATCCCTTAATGCCAGTTGTGGCAGTAAAAGTCAGATAACCCTTTCCCCCATGGGCGCATGGCTCGGGCAATGACCCCTGACAGTGATGAGTGATGTGCCAAATGCCCTTACTGTTGGATAGTTGGACTTCCTGCCCACATCAAGCCAACTACCTGCTACAACACTCTCTGAGGCCTTTTCTAGCTCTTCCTGCAGCATCCATCTCTCTTCTCAACAGCATGTTGTTATGTATTGTTGCACAATAAAGTTCTCTAAAATGTGGAGACCTAGTGGACTGACTGGGTAGTGCTTATACAGTTCTCACATAGCAGATGTGTGGCTGCAGTCACCAAACAGGTAAGAAAAGAAGAATCCCTGCTTGTTTGTTGGCATAACTCCTTTCCATGGGATCCCCCATCCTTAAGGAGACTAGATTGGGCTTCTAAGATTAAAGCTGGAATTTAAGGGGCAAATTTCTAATGCATATGTATTTATTAATATCAGCTCTTATATCATGTTTCTGATAGCCCAATGCCTAATATAAGCACACAGCCAAGACTAGGATCCCCAGTTTGGGGAGGAAGTTTTACTATGTGTGACAGTCGCAGGAAGCATGACCCCCCTAGGAGCCAACAATGTCAATCTGCTATACCCCCTTAGCATACCTAAAGATGGTTCACAATCTGGTCTCAGAATACAGTTTGCAATTCCATGTCTGATTTATCCAACCAAGATTTCATTTTTTTTAGTTGCTAGAAGTTCTTATTTAAACAAGAGTTCTGAATATGCCATGCATTTTCTTACATTTATGCCTTTCCTTATTCTTTCTTCTTCCTTGAATTACTTTCCTGTTCCCATCTTGCTCCCCACAAGTCATGTCTGCCAAATCTTAAAACTTCTTCAAGATATGCTTTAAATCTCTCCTCCTCTCTGAAGTCTTTTTTGGATATTCCCGTAGTGTCAATCTTTCTTCTCAACAGCATATTGTTATAAAAAGAAGATGACTGCCTCCAGACCTCTTTCTTTGTATATGCTCACCTTTCACGGATAGAATGACAGTGGTCACCTCGTGGTGCTTTTCTGTGCATTCGTCTCCCTGCTACCTTGTGAGAAATGTCAAGACTATCATTTTGTATGTAAATGCCATCATTTATTTAAAAACGTCTTGAGTTTCATTAATGAACAGGGTTAGGAGGGGTTATGGGGACCTGGCACTGAATCATTTAACCTCCTAAAGGCAATATAAGAAAAATTCTCTTACAGGGTAATTTCTAATTATAGATTTTTTTCTCTGTTAGAATATATAATACATAGTGGTGACAGAATGTAAAATTCTCTGCTTTATTTCAAATCACAGGAAACGGAATTGAGACCAAAAGCATTTGCACTTAAAATGGAATAGGATTATGAGTGTATTCTACCTGGGAGGAAGGTTTTATCTCTCATAATGCCTTCATGCTGAGAAAAATAAAGGTGATTACTTGTTAAGCAACATGGATTTTGAAAAAGCATGGTTTTCATAAGGTCAAATTGTTTATATGTGTGTGTGTGTGTGTGTGTCTGTGTGTGTGTGTGTGTACGTAACATCAACTTGGCAATTATTGTTAAGCACTTTCTGTGAGTACATAGCAATAAAACAGTGCCTTGCAAAACAGAAAAGATGTATTTATACATGCTTACACAGGAATGCTCACACACAAAATTAAAAATATTAGAAATCTTCAAAAATGTTATGGAAAAGGTCTGATATGAAAAACTACACATGGATTTCAAAATTATTTTACACCAAAATGAACTCTTACTTTAATTCAAATTTTTCATAATTGTTAGAGAATTAGTTTATTTAACTTTATTATTATTATTATTTTCCATTTGATGAGAGAGAGACAGAGAAAGAGAGAAAGTGAGAAAGCAAGCCACCAGTTCTGGGACTTGAACCATGGGAGTTCCACCAGTGCCTTGAACCAACATGCCAGCTGCTGGCCCACCCCTATTTTTCCATAAACCTTTTAAAGTACTCTTTTAACTCTCTGTTTTTAGAGGCGAAATTTGTCAGGAAGAGACAAATTATGTACATGTACATATGACACAAGACAGAAAATGACCAATTACTGCCTTAAAAGAATAAGAAATACAGAAAGAACAAAAAGAACAGAGAATTTCCTCCAGTTAACTAGTTAATGGCTATTTATCTAAACATCTTCTTCTAAGGAATGGAAATAATTATAAAAAGAAGTGTTGAACAATTTTGGCTAAGTAATTAAGTTTAAATCAGACATCATACATGATCAGAAATCAGGTAACATACAGTATGGAGAGATGTCTGGCCTGGATACATCTTCTCATTGAATTCAATGTTATTATTTCAAAATGAGGAAAAGTCAAGTAAAAATTTGGTCTTTTTATTTATTGTGAAATGTTAGAAATTTGGTATACAGAATCTGCATTTCTTTGTCAGTGACTAACTTGAGCTAAATAATAGCTATTTTTTAGAGAGGACACATAAACCAACTCAACTCCCCTGCTCGCCTATCCATTCTGTTGGACTATACTTGCTCCATTGTGTGTTACTGCTTCATTCTTTTAAGCCCTGAAATGAGCTAGCCTTGAAATAGTTCTTTTATTTCTGTTTTAAGAATAAATTAACTCCTGTGAAAATATGGACATAAACATACTCACTAGTGTTGAAACATTGCGAAATACAATTCCTTAAGCAGTTTATTATTGTGTCTAATGTGGTATGTATAGGATATCAGAACTTAGAGCTGAAAAGATTCACGTTTTGCCCCATAAGAACATTTTATTTAAATGTTACCTATTACATTTTCCTGCACATAAAATGAAATTATTTCTTTGACCAACTTCTTGGGTTTGATGTAAAAATAGGATCACAGAAGAAGAAATATATTAGTATTTGGCAGAAATATCTTTTCATTTTTGTACTGTATTTAATTTAGTTGCTAGGTAGATTTACAAATTATGGAACATTCTTGAACATCAGTAAAACTTCCAATGAATGTCCGAGGGTAGGAGCAGATGATAAGGTGAGTGGAATACTGATTTGAATATAGGAGGATGTTCTGGTTGATAGATTAGTTAAGAAAAACTTAATACATAGAAAATTATAGTGCTTTTAATCAACTGATTGATTAGCTGCCAATGATAAACACATAAACATATAGTATGCAAGTGCACATGGACATATACATATAATTCCTAAATTGACCCAAAGCTGACCTTACTTTTGTATAGCTTCCAGTGATCTGAGTTGGACTTACATATATCTTTAAAATTTGGCTCTTGCTTCAGCTCATATTAATTAGTTATAAATTACTGAAAAGAAGGACATATAATTGAAGCAATCATGACAGGCTTTCACTAACAATAGTGAAAGAGT
>NW_006198649.1:1466370-1485654 GCF_000334495.1 Tupaia belangeri chinensis
TGAATAACTTAGCAGAACCCTTGAAATTTGGTTAATTTGAATTCTAATGGATCATCACACCTATAGAATATAATTCATTTAATGGCAATTGCTATTCGTAATAGGGACTCTTTATGAAAATTGGATATTTGAGTTAAACTGCATTCATAGCCAAGAATAAAATTTATTTGATCCGTAAGACAGACTTCATCAAGAATTAAATGTTCAGTCTTGAGAAATCTACATTAGAAAATGAATTATGAATGATCTTTCAAGATTGAATTTATTATCTTGTTATGTATAACTTTACATTTCTTTAGTCCTTCAATATACTCTGTAATTTCTAGACCCTTATATATAAACATTTGTATTTTAAATTAAACATAGTGTTGGGCTTCTTTTTAGTTAAGTAGGTATATATAATCATTTTAGCTTAGAACTTTCTCTTAGTATCAGTAGAATTAAAAACTTGCTGGGACCAGCAGTTAGCATAATGGCTATGTCGTTGAACATATATAAAAATTTGTATTTTAAATTAAACATAGTGTTTGCTTCTTTTTAGTTAAGTAGGTATATACAATCATTTTAGCTTAGAACGTTCTCTTAGTATCAGTAGAATTAAAAACTTGCTGGGACCAGCAGTTAGCATAATGGCTATGTCGTTGAACTCCCATGTAGTCGACTGCGGTTTGAGTCCCAGACCTGGTGGCTTAAACTTACGCCAGGCATGTGTGTGTACATACCCAAGATCCTGAGGAGAAGGGATTGTGGTGTGGCCACCCCCTCTGGGGGGTGATTTCTCGCTTTCTATTTCTCTGTCTCTCTCTGTCTTTCTGGCGAGTGCACACACCCTGTAGCAAAAATCTCTAAAAAAAAAAAAATTGCTGTGTAAGTTCTCTTTATAATGGTAATTTTATTTAAAAGTTAGCAGACTTTAAGTTCATTGTCCCCAAAAGGCTTAGAAATCTTGACTAATTTGGCATTAAAATTTGTAATATTTATATAAATTGTTTTTCTTTTATATCATGGTACTTCATACTTGTGCTAAATTATACGGGGGAGGGGGTGGTTCTAAGCACAGTATTGTTTCATTCCGTTTTCCGTGAACTTTTCAAAGTCTCTCATCTATCCTTCAAAGCCACCTCTCTATTACCATGAGCTGTATGTATTAAGGTATGTGTCTAATATCAGATCCAACTGTGTATGAAGCGTAGGACTAGGTACATATTAGTGGGCCCCCCTTATCTGTAGGATCAACAAATGCCCATGATACAATAATAAGATATGCTGAGAGAGAGAAAAGAAATTTATATACATTGTATTATATTATTACAACTGTGTTCTGTTTTATTATTAGTTGTTATGTGTGGTTTTTGACATCACTGGGAGTCTTGGAATGCATCTCCTGTGTGTAAGAGAGGACTGCTATATTCAAAACAGGATTGTCAAAATGAAAGAACCGTGTAATATTCACTTTATAGACATATGTATGGATTCTTAATAGTTCATAGCTCATGTAAACTTTGATCACTCAGGTTGTCAATGCAGTATGTACAGTTTTGAAGTGTCATTTAAAAGCAAACATTAATATTTAAACTTGAGACATCAAACTATTGCACAGCTTCGCACACAATGCAATTTGGTAATTACCAAGAGGATAAAACTATAATTAACAACATTTAGGTCAATGTCAGATGAAAAAAGAAAAATGGTATTTGCTTTGAAATGCATCCTTTGATTATTCTAATATCGTAACAACTTGATGTTCAAGTTTCCCTGTTGAGATACACATGTTTAAATGCTGTCCAGGAATAATTTTAGTGGTTATTATGGTACTTTTAAAGAGTGATTAGAGATAAAAGAGACATTTATTTCTAATGTCCTTTAATAGTTCCCTTCATTTGACAAGAAATTAAAGCAAGTGATACTTCAATGTCTTCCAACATGAAGAGCCTATGATAGTTTTAGGAAGAATGATTGTACATAAGTGAAATTATTTGTATAACAACCACATATTATAGCTAAAAGCTACTTTTGAATTTTAAGTAAGGTGACATCATGTTGCGTTCATGAGTCTCTTTTTTTAATAATTATTTTATTTAACTTTATTTATTTATTTTTCTAGAGAGACAGAGTGAGCAAGAGAGAGAAAGAGCGGGAAAGAGAAAGAGAGAGGGAAAGTGAGAAAACAAGCCAACAGGTCCAGAACTGGAACCATGGTAGGCTGTGTGGGAGTGAGAGTCCAGCATCCCTACCGCCATGCCACCTCCTGGTCCCCATGGGTCTGTTTCCTAAAACTAGAATTTCCTATTTCAGCTCCTGGGTTAGCACATTTCTTTTTTTCCTTAAGAGAGATTTTTTGCTATAAATCACGTGTGCTCACCAGAGAGACAGAGAGAAAGTGAAAAATCACCCTCCTGGGGAGACAGCCATGCCACAATCCCTTTTCCTCCATTCTCCTCTTAGGATTTTGGGCAAACACATGCCTGGCATGAGTTTCAACCTGCCTGCTCCAGGACTCAAACCATGGTCAGCCATGCGGGAGTTCAACCTTAACCACTATGCCATCTGCTGACCCCAACACTTGCAATTTTAGCAAATCACATAACTTTTTGAGTCTCAAATTCTTCATCGACAAAATAAGTATAATATGTATGGCAACTCTGTAAGTGTTCTATATTTATTAAATAAGTTAATACATATTAAGTACTTAAATGATACCTTAAAGCACTTAGTAAGAATTAAAAATTCTATATAACTTGTGCCAGCAGTTGGTATGAAGGTTAAGGTGGCTGGATCTCACATGGTTGAATAAGCAGTTCAAATCCTGAACCTGGCAACCTGAAGAACATAGCAGGTTTGTGTGTATGCATGCTCGAAATCCTGACAGGAGAAGGGAAGAGAAGGTATTATGGCATGGCCATCTCCCCTGGGGGGTGATGTCTAACTTTCCCTCTTTCTTTGTCTTTCTATCTTTCTCTGGCAAGTGGACACACCATATAGCAAAACACATAAAAAGTTCTATGTAGTGAGTTTTACTTAATGTATTATCCATCTATTCTTCTTCCTCCTCCCTGAATTATTAATAAAATTGTTTTGGAGTTTGGATTGTTAATGTCAGGTGTTAGTTAAGCAAGAATGGATTACTTATAAAAGATCTTATATTTCTGAAAAGTTATTCTAGGTTATTTCCAATCCAGCCTCTGCAAGGATAAATTACAAAAACTAGAGAGTAATAAATTCATTACATTGACCAAATCCCTAACATACAACCATTGTGTTTCTATACTTACCAGAACAATACCAAGAAAACCTATCATAAATAGCACTTGAGGATTGAAAGAGAAACTGGATTTAATTCTTCTAGCCCTCTGTATTAAAAAAAAAAAAAAAAAAAAAAAAGAATTAAAAAGGAGCTTCTATCATTAAAAGAGAATCTTAAGGGCCGGTAGGTGGCGCAGTGGTTAAAGCACTGAATTTGCTGAATATGTCTGCATGCACGCCCAAAATCCCAAAAGGAGAATGAAGGAGAAAGAATTGCTTCATGGCCATCCCCCTTAGGTGTGATTAGTCACTCTCTATTTCTTTGTCTCTCTCTATCTCTGGGGAGCACAATGCCTTAGGGCAAAAACCTAAAAGAAAAAAAGAAAAAAAGGAGAGAGAGAATTATAAAAGGTATTGCAAATGTTTATCCTAGAAAAAGTGGTGACACTAACCCCCAGGTGAACTTTAAATGCAGATGTGCTTTGAGATATGTCTTGATTAACCAAAGCTTTCCTATCCCTTTAGGTCAAGAGGAGAACTAGATGTAAATAGAGACTACTATTTTATATGGAAGAAGAAAGCAGATGAGGGGGGAGCATGTGTGACAGATGGAGAAAGAGAGTTTCTCGTAATCTCCAGACCCCTTTAGACCCTGAATCTGCTCTGGAGGGGTAGAAGCACACCTGCTCACAGCATCTTTCCAATAAATTTCCTTTAGCTTCAGGCAGTTCAAATAAGGTTTTAGTTACCTTTTAACAAGAAAAGTCCTAACTTAGGTTGTATTTGTCATGACACTTTAGAAAGCCTCAGACAATAAAAATATTTAGATTTACATTCCTTCTTACAATTTAAGGTACAATTCCAATTCCCAACCCACCCACCCTTCATGTGATAATCACAGGTGTTTGAATACAAATTTCTACAGTAGAATGATTCTAATTCTTAGTAATATTCCACTTTCTTCCCAAGAGAATGTTGTTACTTCTTTCCACCATGTTTAGAACTGTCACTAGGAAACGGTCACGATGAGTATTCAATATCCAAAAACAACTTCATAATTGTTGTAAATGTGAAGAATATGCGGTGATTTTAATAACAGTTGAAAAGACTCTGGTGGGAAAGTTTTGTGCAAAGCACCTTTGTAGATTTTTTAAAAATGCTATACTACAACTGCTCTGAGTGTACCCCTTGTTTTCTGTGCCTCAACTCCTTAGACTGTCAGTTCTTATTTACTGATTGACTGATCTAAGGTCCATCAAATGCAGGACTATCCTGAGGTAAAGTAGGCACAGCCATGTGAGTCTGATTCACTGCCATGCAATCACAAATCATCTGGTACCAAGAAAACTGCCTGGCATACTCCCACTTCATTCCAATTCAGTGCAATCACAGTGATCTTGTCCTTTGCAACACCTGTAGACTAGAATATGTAAGTGGAACTTCCGGAATTTCACCGAGAATTTATATGTCTGACTGTATCTGTAGATAATATAGGACACACATTTACAGTGTTCTCTGGCCCTGATGCCAACTCTACTTGGGTTATGAGCAGAATTCATATTGGAATTTTCTGCTTTCTTTTCTATGACACGTACTGATGCAATCTCTCTGGTTTGGGCTTTTTCTTGGCCATTATAAATTGTCTAATTAGTTCAGTCCCCAGGCCCTATTGGAAGGCTTCATCATCAACTCTACACACGATGATCTTGCAACATGCCTGCTAATAAATCCTCTAAATTATAGCAGTGAGAAAAAAATGGCATCGCTTTGGAAAAGCAGCAGCAGTGTCCTCACCAAGCTGTGAATTCAATTGGTAGAATTTAGGTCCCAGAACAATAACTAATAGTGCTGCTTTGATGTGAACTTCCAGTAACCTTACAGATTCATCAGTGCCTTATTCTTACCTGGACCAGGGATATTGAGAGAACGTGTTATAATATGGAATACTTCTGATAAAGGCCTTTTGAATTTTGATAATATAAATATATTATTGAAATTGAAAACAGAGAAGCAATAGTAGTTATCACAACCCATGATAATTAAATTATTCTACATTTCCTGTATAATTCTCAGCAAGTGAAACAGTTAGAAGCCTGTTCCTAAGAATTCTTCAGAAGCTAGTTCTTACACACGACAAAAATCAGCCATTCTTGTCTTGCTTTACATTTTATTAAAGACTAAATGGTGACTGGAAGATTTATACAGTAATTTGCAGCAGTGGATTGAGGATTGCAATGTTTGGATTCCACCTGACAGATAAAAATATATATATATATATATACACATACACACACACACACACACAACCTCAAAAAATATTTCTATGTACTTAAACTAGCCAGCTTTAAAAGAAAGGAATTAGATTTGATGTTTTTTAAAGTTTCTTCATAGCATAATAATTATTTATTAATAAATAACAATAGTACACAGGAAAGCATTAACGACTTTATGCCTGTTGTTATCCTCCCTACACTCTGCATGTCCCGTCTTAGTCTGAAGCCTACCCAGCAATGTGACTGAACCTCATAGAACATGTCTATCAATTTGTTTAAAAGACATCAATGAAACTGAAGTGTGTCACTATGTTTATCCATATTGTCTTGATTTCCATTTATCCAGTCATATACAGCATTGTTCAAATAAATCATATTATCAAAACAAATCCAGGGGTAAATCTTTTCTCTGCTTCATTTCTATCATAAAATTATCTGGCTTTATATATGTATATATTTCTCTGATAAATAACTTTCAAATTGAGTACTTTTAGCAGAAAAAACTTCCTTTTTAAATATTTCTCTTAAGAAACAGAAGAGAATGTTCTCAATGAGAAAACATAAAAGAAAATTCCACTAGGAGACAGTAGTCAGGAGCTTTATAATGTTACTATAATGCTAAATAGGGCTTAAATTGAAAGGAGGAGAGATGTCTCCTTGGGACTAGTATCAGGTAAAATTGAAGGAAGTTTTGTGTTATAATCTGATCTACACATATTTTGTATAAAATGCTAATAAAACTCTGGAATATAAAGGGAGTAGAGATAATTTAATGCTATTCTATTAACCTAGTGTATACATATTACCTATTTGTAAAAAGAATCAGTTATTGGCTTGAACAAACGTGCAAAAGTCTTTCAACTGAGATATATTCTTCACATGCTCAAAAATATTTTAAGTGTTGTTTGAGAAAAACATTTACTTTTCAGGGACATAAATTTTATAGAAAATTAAGTAGACCTTTAATTTAGCGGAATTCTCAGTTAAAGACTTCAATTATATTAGAAATTTGTTATTTAGTTAAAAAAGCAGGGCACTAGTTTGATTTAAATTTAGGTAAGAAATAAACAACTTTTCATATGTCCAGTGCAATATGTTTTTATATTCTTAAACTGAAAAGTCCTTCATTGTTTATATAGGATTTGAATTCTACTAGGTGTTGTAATTTTATCTGGCAACACTTGCTATGTGTTAAGATTTTTAAAAATTTTACTTTTATAGGTTTATGTATATAAAAATTTGGGAAGTTACACATTAGCTTTGATGTACTAATTGCAGTAAATGTATTATTGAAAGACTAATCTGAATGAAAGCTAATAAATTATAATAATAAGTCATATTGGTTTTGAGAAAATAACTTATTTGAAATAATGTTTTACAAAGTTGACCAACTTAGATTTTTCTTCTTCATAGTTAATATAGCATGGATAAGTTTTGACGTAAATGTGTTATGTAAATGTGTATTCAATGGTTGTTAAAGTACCTACCTCTTAAAGGATGTTCAGGCTAAAAAATGACAGTGATAGACATCTGAACAGCTATAATTTAGAGAAACAATCAATACTCATGTCCAAAAAAAATTTCAAATTATACAATAAAATGAATATAGCGAGCAATATTTAGAGAGATTAGAGATTGGTGGAAAAATAGCAGAACTCTAAAAGACTTTGAGGGTATATTTTGAGTATAGTTTTTAATAGGATTTTCATACTGACTGGTTAGATGTTTTTCTTTATCTCATATGCTCTCCATGACTTTATTGGGTTATTGGAATACATCCTAACATTGAGCATTATGTTCTCATTAATTTATAAATAAAATGAATTGGAAGGTTCGTGCAATAAAAGTCTATTTTCCTAGCTTTCCCTTCTGTCATTTCTAAACCCCACTCCATTAGATGTATGGTGGGCGTCGAAAGTTTTAAAACCCAAGTGTAATCAGGTTAGTGTATTACATACAAGTCCCTCAAAGCTTCCCTTTATTCTTAGGGTGAAACCTAAGGTTTATTATGGCTCAAATTCACCAGCTCTCCCTGCCTTTATAGACTCATCCCCTGCACCTCTCCCACATCTATGTTCCATGCATACCTTCCAAAGATGTCAAAATCACCAGAAAGCAAATCATATCAATTCTTCTCGTATATCTTAAACTGATCCTAGAACTTCATCTTGCAGTGATTCCATCAATGAAAGTTATGACTGTAGGCAAAGGGACAGGATATTTCATATGCCTAAGTAAGACTGTACGTGATTCTAACTTTAGCTTACATCTTGCTACCACATCTTCCATGCTGATGCCTTTTGTTCTTTAATGCTTACTTTGATCCAAGATTCCATTTGTCTTTTAAACTTTATATTACTTAACGAGTTATTTGATCTACCTAATTTTGGTACACTTGTGTTTAGATTATTCTCCAACTCAGATTAAATTTTCTGGTAAACTACTTGGTAAATTCTAACTTAAGCAGTATGAACTGTTCACCCATGTGTTGTCTTTCCTAAACCCAACTTTCAACCTTGTCTAGGCGAGTAGTTTTCTTCGGAATTCATCAGAAACACCTGAGTGCTTGTTAAATCAAAGATTGCCAGGCAGAGTCCTCAGAGTTTCTAATGCTATAGGTCTGGATTAGGGTCTGAATATTTGCATTTCTCGTCAATTCCCAGGTAATGTTGATGACGCTGCTTTGAGAACGCCAGTGTTCTAACCAAATTCAAAACTAAAAACTAAAGTGTGAAATGACAACTTTTTCTCAATACCGCAAAACAATTAATTCACCACAGTTTTTGCTATAGGGTGTACACTCACCAGAGAGAGAGAGAGACAGAAAGAGGAAAAGCAAGAATACATCCCAGGAAAAATGACCACTACACTATCCCTTCTCTTCCAGTCTCTTAGGATTTTGGGTATGCACACTTCTGCACCTCTGGCATGATTCTTAAGTTGTTGGGTCCAGGACTCAAATTGCAAAGTCAGCCACGTGGAATCCAGCACTTAACCCACACACGGTCTGCCAGGCCCCCACCACACCCTATTATTCCTTCTTATTTTGCCTAAATGATGACATTAAGAATTATATCCTCTCTGTATTTTATATATATATATATATATATATTGAGAGAAGGAGAGAAAGAGGAAACGTGAGAAAGCACGTCACCAGGTCTGAGACTTGAACCACTGTCAGCCATGTGGAAATCTAGCGCCCTTATACACAATGCCACCAGTCAGATCACTCAATGTACCTTAAAATGTATTAATGAATCTGCCTGAAATTGTGCCTGTAAGACCATTTCTCCTGTCCCCTTTCATAGCTAGTTTACAGGATTTTGTATAATAAGAAAACTCACTTTGGTCAATTTTGTTTTCAACATTATTAAGCTTCAACTTCAGCCTCTTACTTTAAAACCCAACACCCTGATAAAGTATAGAACAAGAAAGACAAAATAATGCCTCTGTTGCTCTGTCCTCAGTAATCTCTGGCAGATTATGTATGCTCAGCCTCCTTCACAGTCTGTCTTTTCTACTAGGCTCCCACTAGTCCACAAGCTAACCCAGCCAATTCAGTCCTAGGTCAGTTTGGAAAGACAAGATACCCCATGTTTTATGTGAATTGTTTTATGAATTGATCTAGGAGAGTGACCCAGTTGAACATAGTGTCTCCCTGAAGAATATGTTAGAATTTCAGTCTACCCTCCTACTTTTCCATTAGTCATGTCTGCAGTCTTCATCTATAATACTTAAAACTAAGTTTCCTTCGTTGCTTCTAATTCTCAGTGCTCTGATTTCCTTTGCCAAGGACTCACAAAAATCATAGAGATACTGATTAAATGCTTCTAGCAGAAGAGGATAGAGCAGGAATTAATTCCAGGAATCTAGTTCCTGAGTCAGATTCAGGCATGATCAAAATAGATTTAAATAGGCAGAGCCCACTGAGGAAGGGCATACCTGAAGGCTTTGGCAATTTTAACTAGATCTAAAAGTCCCTCCTCCACTTAACTCCTACTTGCAAATAAATTTCTGTGTGTTATGTATACCCGCTCATTTCTAACATCTAGACGAGCACATTCATTCAGCCCTTCACCTGATGGAAATTTACTGAATACATTTTATGTGTTACAGATTATATTATGGATTTGTAATAAAGTAATAGATGTAATCTCTGACCTCGAGAAAATCACAAAAAGAAATGGTAAACAAATATACAAGTAATTAGATGCCAAACTGCAGGACTGTGATAGAATTCTGAGCAGAGTATGGCAAGAATACAAAGGAGACCATTTTTCCTGGAAAAGGGAGAGAAATCAGGAAAGAATTCATGGAGGAGATTGTACTCACAGTGTGTTTTGAAAGTCTATTGCAGGTAGAGTGACAAGAAGAAGAGATTCCTGTAAACAATATTATAAAGTCAACGAGGCAAAAATTTTATATTCTTCTTTTTTTTAATAGAAGAGAGAAGTGAAATACTTTGGGATACTATGAGATTATTGGACTCAATGAATGTCATGAACTTAATTAATGGAAGAGTTCAGTCAAGAACTCCAGCATTCTCATTGCAGGTTGAGTCTCTTTATATCATCCCAAGTTGAATGTTTCCTCTCAGCACAAAACTCAAAATGATCGTGTTTAATTTAGAAGCTGCTGGCTGTACAATTTTTTACTGAATTGCATGATTAGTCTCACTATAAAATCTTCCAAGTGAGAGATGAGATAAGAAGTCTCACAGGATGCTCTGCCAGAATTCCACACATATCTGTATTTAGATACTTATTATTTATTTATTTTATTTATCTAAAATTTCTGCTCTGTACAGTGGAGAAAATGGTACTTTTATGATTTTTTTGTTACTTAAAATTGCTTAAATTTATTCCCTGAACTCATTTGTATACTTCAAATCACAACCTGAGATTCTTTTAGTATTTAAATAAAATTTTAATTATTTCATGAGACAGATTCAAAGTATTTCTGTGGGCAAATAGATTGTTAAAACCAGTCAATAATCATTAAAAATTACCATTACTACGCTTATCTGTGCAGTTATTATTTTTAATAAGAGAAGGTTATTCCGTTTTAAAATGTTCTAAACCTTTCATAAAAATGTTATTACCAGAAATTAATAGGTTTATTTACAAGTCAGTAGCTCACTAAATAAAAGTAATATAAAGCAAAAAGCTTAGAAGATAGAAGATGAGGGTCACAGTGTACACTATATTACACTCTGAATCATGTATTATATACTTAGCATGAATGACCAAACCTATCTATTTTCAACCATACCAAGCTCTGTGAAAATCCTCTGAAGTTTGTAAACAAATTTATTAGAGAAGCACTGTTTCTTTCCACCAGAGAAGACAATGCTGAGCTGTGGAAACAAATTAAGCCCCTATACTCAGTGACTTGAATGATAAAATTTTTCTCCTAGTGAAATATACTTCTTAAGCCTGTATCTTTAGGAACACTGGACTTCCAAGATTATTAGGGCTGGGCAGAGAAGACTGGAAATTTCCTTGGATATGTTTTTAAAAATTCTGCAACTCTTCTGTCCCACTAGATTAACTAAAGCGTCATTTTATAGTTTCAATCTAGCTGTTTAGAAATAGTAAATACATAACATTTACCCCCAGTTAATGTCTTAATTTGGCAATAACAAAAATCAATACCTTTCTTATATTCACTCTTCCTGCCTTGGGCCCTTTTTTCTCCACCCACAATGTGTAGTTACTGCTATCTGAATACAATAACCACTTTGAAGACTTATCAGCAATATAAAGTTAAAGGCTATGGAGGAACAGGAGGAGGAGGAAAAGGAGGAAGAAGATAAGGGGTAGGTAAAAAAGGGGAAAAGAATAGCTATATTAAAATCTGAATTTTCACTGACTTCTCTCTGTATATCTATCACTACTGTCCCAACAAAGCTAGAGTTTGTCCTCTCCTGGCCTGACTCTAGTCTCTGCTGCATCATCATGCGTTAGGTGGTAGCTAATAGCTTTTAATCTGTTCATGGGGATGGTTCTACTTTCACCTCATGAAAAAAATCAACCGATTTTTGGTCTTTCTGAGGTTTTCCTGACTAGTGAAGCTTCCCCAGAATTTTATAGGTGGAAAAGAACTCCATTTTCTATTCTCTTGATTATGTGAGCTTTTTAGTATTTAATTACTGCTTACGTGTTTCCCATGTTTCCAGCAGTTCTCTTCACAACTGAATTACAAACTTCTTGGCAGATCGTTTGTCCTACATATTGCTATATTCTCAACACCTAACAAAGTGCCTTGTATATAAAAGATGCTCATTAAGTATTAATTAAATAAATTGATTAGTCATCACTTTACACAAATCCCTATTTTTATATCACTTAGGACACCATTGTGTCTACCACTGGCCCTCAGTGACCATTTACAGACTGATTCCTCCTTTTAAATGCTTGATGATAATGAATTTTATCTGTCTACATTGTACACATTTGGTTTTTCAAATACACACACACACACACGCGCACACACATTTTAATGCCAATATGGCCATCTCTTCTACAATTTGGCAAAATGAATATTAAAGCTAAGATATAGCTCTTGGAAACTCTATGTTGATTTCCTATTCTAATTATATGCAAAGAGAAACGAGGAGAAGAAATTTTGGGAATTTTACTTGGCAGTGTTTAGAGAATCAGCCAAGATATCAGCACAAACAAAACTTAAATCAGAGTGTATCGCATGAAGAATGTAGAATGCTGGCAGGAAGTTTCTGCATTTAAATCCTGGAGGGCTGCATCTTTTATAAGAATTGATAATTCCAGGCAATTTTCTTGGCCTGAAATTTCTTTCTTTATTTTAACCAAAATGCACTAAATCAGCAAGTAAAAATCTGGCTTCTAGTCATTATTTATATGCCTGTCTGTGCCTATATTCTCTTCCTGATTTGTATTCATCCCCGAGGTTGTTTTGAGAAACTACTCACTCTTCTGAGAGTGTCCTGGAATCCACATGGTGAGGACATGAAAGCCTCAGTCTCGAAGGACTTATCTATAAAACCCATATGTAGTATAGTCAGTTGATCAAAGAATTTTGCTAATCAGACTTGGAGTAAAACATGTTGGTGCTGACTTTGCCAGGATTAAATGTTTGGCTCTTGAAAGATTAGTTGTTTGAAATCTGATTATTAAAGCAGTCAGCCACACCCTACCTGTGGAGAAATGGAAAGAGTAATGATAATGAAAGCTAAAATCATGAAAAAACTCTGTCTTCTCTGTAGAATCTTAATGATCCCAAGTCTGCTACTGACTTCTTTTCTCTTTTCATCCACAGACATGGTAAATCACCATGAGGCTAAGCTCTAGGACTTTCAATGCTGCTGGACTAGGATTCCACTCATGAGGAGTGACAAGGAGTTGAATCCAATAGTTAATCAGAACTTTGAAAGTCATCCAGATCCCTGCTTTCTGCTTTCTCTATCCCAACAGTAAATTATCACCAAAAGTCAGGCAAGAACTTATGCTAACTTTAAAGTCTTCCCGAAGTAGGAGATTCTATTCCTTGATAACTCAGTGCAAATAGGGACAGTCCCCAATATTTTTATAGCTCACCCCCAATCCTTTATCCCAGTATAAATCCCAGTATAAATGTGTAGCTAGCTTTCAAAAGTCTACTTATATTTATTTAAAAGATAGTTACTGCATTATCAGCTTGGACATCCTCTTTTCTCAGACAGTATGTACATCATTTCTTTACCCTTTCCTCAAAGGTCATATGGTTCCTTCAATTGGTATTCTACCCCTAATCCCAGCCATAGATCTTCAATTTATGTTATAATTAGTACTGTTTTTAAATAATTGTACTGAGCAAAGATACTGGGTACAATGCTAGTAGTGACGGATGGATTCAGAGTTAATTAGTTTCAAAAGTATTTTCTCCAGGGACATTTTTTCTTGTGATCAGTGACTAGCTGTTAACTAGCCTCATTTATACATTCTCTGGCTGAGAAAAACAAAATGGTCTATGCAGACATTATATTATTTTATGCCTATCAAATGCCATACCGAAATATTAAAATATTATATGAAACATTTTCTACAATTTCAACTAGTTATTAAGGGAAAATATTTGCTGATAGAGAGCAGTAGCATCATTATGTAATGGAAAATGATTTTAGAGTTAAAAGAACGTGATTATAATCCAGTTATATTGTTTTAAGCAAGAATTTGTACATCCACATGCATAAACACTCTGACACAAACATATTTATTCCCCATAAACAAGCATTTATTGAGCTTTTGTGTGTATCATCAATTTTTCTGGGAATGAACATGTTTAATATTCTAAACCTTTTTTAATCTTTGTAAGAGCCCTATGATATAAGTGTTGTTATAATCCCTATTTTGTATGTAATGAACCTAAGTGTTAGAAGTTTAGTAATTTTGGGGGGACCAGCAGTTAGCATAGTGCTATGTTGCTGGACTCCCACATAGTTGACTGCAGTTCGCGTCCCGGACCTGATGGCTTAAACTCATGCTGGGCGCGTGTGCGTGCGTGCCCAAGATCCCGAGAGGAGAATGGAGGAGAAGGGATTGCAGCGTGGCCATCCCCCCTGGGGGTGATTTCTCGCTTTCTGTTTCTCTGTCTCTCTCTGTCTGTCTGGCGAGTGCATGCGCCCTATAGCAAAAACCTCTTCCAAAAAGAGAAAAAAAAAAAAAAAAAAAAATTTGGTAATTTTTAGTATCACTTAACTGGTAGAAAATAGGGAAGTATCTGTTATCCTCTATCCAGTAAAATTATACCTTCTGAGGGCTAGCAGATTGTAGAGAGGTTAAGGTAGCTGGATCCCACTTGATGTAATGAACCTAAGTGTTAGAAGTTTAGTAATTTTGGGGGGACCAGCAGTTAGCATAGTGCTATGTTGCTGGACTCCCACATAGTTGACTGCAGTTCGCGTCCCGGACCTGATGGCTTAAACTCATGCTGGGCGCGTGTGCGTGCGTGCCCAAGATCCCGAGAGGAGAATGGAGGAGAAGGGATTGCAGCGTGGCCATCCCCCCTGGGGGTGATTTCTCGCTTTCTGTTTCTCTGTCTCTCTCTGTCTGTCTGGCGAGTGCATGCGCCCTATAGCAAAAACCTCTTCCAAAAAAAAAAAAAAAAAAAAAAAAAAGAAGTTTGGTAATTTTTTAGTATCACTTAACTGGTAGAAAATAGGGAAGTATCTGTTATCCTCTATCCAGTAAAATTATACCTTCTGAGGGCTAGCAGATTGTAGAGAGGTTAAGGTAGCTGGATCCCACTTGACCAACTGCATGGTTCAAGTCCCAGACCTAGTGGTTCGAAAACCACACTGTGCATGTGTGCATGCCCAGAATCTCAAGAGGAAAACGGAGGAAAAAGAATTGCAGTATGGCCAGCCACCTGGGTGGCGCTTTCTCAGTTTACCTCTCTTTTCTCTCTTTTGTGTGTATGTGTCCTAAAGTAAACTAAAAAAACAAACAAACAAACTGATATTCTCTGTCAAAAAAAGAAGTTTGAATTCAATTAAAAGACAAATACACTTCCTTTTGATCCTTTTCAACTCAATCATCTTTCTCTCTTTCTTTCTTTCACTTTCCTTCTTTTTTATTTTTTATTTTTTTAGGGTTTTTGCCATAGGGCACATGTACTTATCAGAAAAATACAGAGAGAGACAGTGAGAAGGAAAGCGAGAAATCATCCCCCAGAGAAGATGGTTGCACCACAATTCCTTCTCTTCTCTTCTCCTCCTAGGATTTTGGGCACACATGCACATGGGCCCAGCTTGATTTTTCAAGCCACATGGTGCAGGACTAGGGCTGCAGTTGGCCACATGAGAGTCAACCATGCAACGTGCTGGCTCCTCAGCTCAATTTTCTACCTCAGTATTTTTTATAGAACAAAATACTAAAATACTTCTCTTTCCTCAGTATACCAATTTTAAATGATTTCCAGTCATTTTCAGATGTATGTGTCTAGGTAGTTAGAGGGCAGTATTTAAAAACAAACAAACAAAAAATAATATTGGGACGGATTTACCCACAAACCTACATTTCTGAAAATGTTAGGCTTTCCATATTCATCTCATTCTAACTTTAAATACGTTGGTTTGTGCGAAAGGTCATGATGTATTTTTTTCTGTTTTTTTTTTCTTTTTATTCAAAAATGCATCATGTCTTTTCTGAGGACCTGATATATTACAAAGGCTACTATTCCATTATCTTAAATAGGTGCACTCCCCAGTAAATGTGAATGGAATATTTGTTACTGCATAACTCCATTTTCTTAGCCAATCCATAAGATGCATCCTGGTGAAATACAATTTTCAGGATGTCTGTAGACTAAGGAGGATGGTCCTGTTACTTAATTATTGCATTGTCACTAAATCAAAGTAATTGAAGGACGGCCAGCCTTCCAGTCATCCCATCGCAGAGCACCAGATTAGTCGTGCTGCAAGTACAGCACAAACGCAGTGGCAGGCATTAGCAAGAGACTGCTGCCTTTGCTCAGCCAATTCATAATTCTCAGATGTCTACTTTTTAATTTCCCGTACATTTCATATCAACATTTTTTACCCCCTAACAGTATTCTTTCATCACATTTTTCATGTCTTTTTCAATAACTGGACCCTTATATTTGTCTTTTAACCGTGGGATTCACACTGTTCTCGATTCACCCTTTAATTGTATTGGTGATCAGTGCTTTTACTGCATGATTTATTTGGCTTTTATTTGGCATGAACCAGGGTTGACTCAGTTTAGGTAAAAAAGACTTGCTACAAAATAGACCTTGTCATTTTAATCTCTCTAAGAACAGTTTTATTATCTGCTATTTCATTTTGTGGTTAGTGTACTAAACCTTATTTGTGTTCAGAGGGGCTTTGCACATTCCTCCTGTGTGAGGCATGAAGGATAGTGCTCTGGCCTGCATTCTTCATTTTTTCCTTCAACGCTTCCTATTCTGTCTCTCATCTTTTTCATATCCTCCCTGCTTTCTCCTTTCTAAAATAAATAGTTTGTCCAGGATTGTGCTATCCAAGAAAATATCCATTTCCAAGTGATTTAAGAAAGTCTATATATTCGTTCCATGACATTTCTATTAGGATTGCAGTAATTTTCTTCTGTGGAAAATTGTCATGTAGGTAATCAGAAAAGCTCTCCCTCTTTCCTTTGTGTTTTACTTTTTCCTATAAAGCTTATGTATTCAAGCTCTTAAGATGAAAACTGGCACAGCCCCTTGCAGTTGAGGAAGCACTTCCACCAGCTTTTAACACACGTAATCCCCTTAATAACACTTTCAGGTTGGCAAGAATGTGCTGCTGCTCTATTTTTCAAGATGAGGAAACAGATTCAGAGAGTTAACTGAATTATCCAGGGTCATATAATAAGGAAGGAGCAGAGTGGAAATTCTGTTGATTTCAAATCCAGCCTTTTGATTTTAGTTTTTGTTGGTTTGTCTGTTGCATGCTACATCAACAAATTAGACTGGTTAAAATGATCTCCCATACTGAATTGCAAACAGACGTTTCTGGAATGTGGTTTCATTTCAAAGTAAAACTATCCAATATTTCAATATGAAAAAGATAACTTTTTTTTTTTGAGAGGTTTTTGCTATAGGGTGCGTGTGCTCTCCAGACAGACAGAGAGAGACAGAGAGACAGAAAGCGAGAAATCACCCCCGAGGGGGATGGTCACGCCACAGTCCCTTTTCCTCCATTCTCCTCTCGGGATCCTGGGCACACACGCACACGCGCCCAGCATGAGTTCTAAGCCACTGGGTCTGGGACGCGAACCGCGATTGATTACGTGGGAATCCAGCAACATAGCCATTACGCTAACTGCTGGTTCCCAAAAAGATAACTTTTCAACAATAACATATCTAGTTAAAATGTAACATCTCTAACTAGTGCTAATCATTCCTTCCCAGTCCACAGCAGAGGACTCACGAGGATAGCCTGTTTTTATTTTGCCATATGTCAGACAGGCATATTATCTTTCATTGTGTGGTAATATTAGATTGTAGCATGTACATGAAAAATGCCCATGGAATATCAGCCTTTATAATGTCATTTTATGGGCCGGCTTCCTCGGGAGTTGGTTAACTGCTACTGGTTACTAGAATTATATAGCATTGCATTTAAGAGTTGAAAGTGTTTAAAATGTTTTGGGAGCATCCCTATTTCAAAGCTAGCTTTATTGTGTTTTAAAATAGATTCGATAGTCTACTAATCTAAAATATGAACTACACAGCCTATAATGAAAATAAAATGAATATTCAGTGTGGTGTTTAATTTTGTAAAGTTAATTACTATATGGTCACACTTTTTTTTATAACTTCTTATTTGCTGGGGACAACTAGAAGGTCATATATTAAATTCTAATGTATGCTGTCTGAATGCTTATTTTAAAAAATGAGATACATTAGATCTCAGTAAATGCATTTAATGATACAATTATTATTGCTGGCATTTTAAATGAATGGAATTTTAAATATTGTAAAGAACGTTAATTTTCTCAATAGAGAGAAGGAAAAGATAATTGAAAGTTAATGAATAATAGAAAATATACCTCCATGCAGTGTTTATAGCAATTGTTTGCCTCAATGGGTATTTAGCAAACTAACTTCAGCTCTCATTTTAACAAACAATTTAACAAATGTTTATTGGGCATATACTACTATGTGCCAGGCCCTGAGGATACAAAAACAAATAAACTGCTCCCCACCATTACAACACACTCCTTCTGATAAAGCATGTTCTGTGTAAAGAATGAGATGTTTAAAAACATACATCACAAAGTATATTAAATGTATTCAAAAGGAAAATATCTTGGCGCAATGTCTTGATATTTACAGGTCTTTGAAGGTTTATGTATGTCCGTGATCTGCAGCATCGTGAGGGAAACAAATGACGCCTTTAGAAGCTCGATTCTTGCTTTAGCAGAGAGAACAGAAGGGAAATAGGGGCATGAGGGTACAAATTTTGCTTTGTTTTTCTCGTTTTTGTTATTGTATCTGTTGAAATCCAAGTAAGTTATTAAAGGTGAAGACAATAATTAGTTTACAACTCACTTTGTTTCAAAGCTTATGTTGCTGAATCATCATTTGTAAGGTGAATCCTTCAGTGAGAGTTTCTGAGTCTGGGAACAATGGTTAACAAGCCAAAGTAGGTGCAGCAAAATGTTCAGTAGGATTCTAATACTAACTTTTAGTCCGTTGTCCAAAAGGAACTTATTAAAAACATGCTTCAAATATGGCTACTTTTGGTCAGAATCCTACATGTTAGGGAAGCTGGCTTCCACTTGGACAACTGCATAGTCTGAATCCTGGCCCCAGTAGCTTGAGACAGTGCCACAGCAGGTGCATGTGTCTGTACATCCTGACAGGATGGAGAAATGGAGGAAGAGAGATTACAATGTGAGGAGACAGCATATTCGCCAAACTGTACTTATCAGTCATTTCTTCATGACTTTTATTTTCAAAGTGTATGAAAGAAAGACTTTCATACCCAAGCAAATATCTTTTGCACAAAAGCCACAATAGATATTTTGGTGGTCTAGAGAGTTGTTATCCTTTTTCCATCAACCCTAGTGCCTTTCCTATAATACAAGCCCCCCAAGTAACTCACCTTAATTACCATATGCTTTTTAGGTCCCCAATTAGTGGTTTATGTGATAAATGCAAAGAATATGTGCATTTTGTAGTTGTGGTTGTTGCTTAAACTTAATTCCTCTAAACATCTGCCATGTACACATTATTTCTAATTGCTTTGGTAAGCTTCTATTTTTCC